>NC_056744.1:1738299039-1738526539 GCF_019279795.1 Protopterus annectens
TGCATACTTGAACATACTGCTCTAGGGTTTGGTGGAGAAATGTTTCATTTTGGTGCTTTTACATGCTTGGAGATACTGCTGAATGGATTGGTCATGGAAGCTTTTCATTTCAGTGCTTTTTCACACTTGGACATACTGCTCTAAGGTCCGGTAGCAAAATGTTCTATTTTGGTGCTTGTATACATGTGGACATACTGTTGAACAAATCAGTGGGGAAATTTCTCCTTTTGGTCCTTGTGCATAATTGGACATTCTGATAAAGGAATCAGTGGGGACATTTTTCATTTTGTTGTTTGCGCATACTTGAACAAATTGCAAAAGTGACTGATGGCAAAATAATTTATTTTGTGTCATTTTAGTGCTTGTGCATAAGTAGTCAAAGCACACAAAGGGTTGCTTTGGGAAATAATTTGTTTGTGTCTCAGTGAAGTGCTTGTGCGTACTCATAATCCTACTGTGGAGATGCTGGGGACACATTTGTGGTTTGCAACTCAGATATGAAAGATGAAGCACCATATTTAACAAGAGAAGTGCATACAGAGTAAATCTTGGACTGTGAATTGCTAGAAAATATCATTAGAGTGCTCCAATTCACAAAATGTATTTTTCATTAGTATAAATGGCCTCTGTGAATCTTACCTTTGCTATGCTCATTTGTAAACATGAGGGATACCCCATCACATTTTTGCAAATGAGTAAGAATATTGGTCTATTTCATAACTAGTAACATTTACTGGTGCTACTAACATGTATCAGAAGTATTTTGATAAATTTGAGGTAAGCTTGGCCAGGCTTAAAATGTTTCTTGGGCCAATAGCCTAGTAGCCACCTATGAGCCAGTTTAACATTATTCCAGTTTTGTGTTTCAGTACTCAATGCCAGTAGACAATAATGAATGAGCTTAATTTGACCAAATTGAATAGCTGAATTATAAAGGAATAAGAACACTTTTAGATAGGGTTACATATGTCAAACTAATTGCTCTACTGTTGTGCTTTTTATTTAGATCAGTTTCTTATTTAACATGTGTTGTGCATGTAAAAGTATGACAGATAATCAGGTTGATGTAGACATGTCGATTTTGATTTAGAGAGATTTCATATTTTTACTGGAGCCACAAAGTAAAATTATTAAGTCTACTTTGTAAAGAAGGACATTTCAGATTAGAGATGATTGACTAAATACTTATGGACAGAGTTAAGAGAATGGAATCGGACCTTTTTTTATTAAGTAAACTGTAGTTGGCTTAATCCAAAGATGCTATGTTCTGCAGATATGTATGAAAACTGAAAAGTCAGATAATCAGTTCATAACCATTTATCTTTACAGAAAAGTTAATAAAAAATGAATGGATTTATTAGGAGTTTAAGGCAGAGGTTTCTGAAGCTATTGTAGCTAATGAGTCCTTATTAGAAAGGACAAATAAAATCCCAATCTCATATTAAATCTTCATGTTAAAAATACAAAAATAAATTTAGGATTTGCCTTTCTTGATCTCTTGACATCAGAATTTTAAGATGATATTTCATCTTAGTCTTGCACAAAAATGATTATCCGTTTAATGTTTTATGACAGTTTTTGGATGAGCTCGGTATTCCTGAAAATCACTTGCTTATTAATTTTGACTAGAACATTTGAAAAAAATAGGCATTGATAATTTATCCTCTTCTACATGCATAAAATATGCTTCATATAAAATCATCCACATGTGGCTTGACCCAGTTTTAAACAGTCTGGACCTTGTAAATTGTTCTCTGGAAAAGAGTGTATAGCAATGAGGAAAGTAGTTTTTAAGCATTAGCAAAGTTCCACACAAATGTAAACAAAAAAGGGAATGAATAAATATATTGTTTTATAATACAGACTTCAAAAAAACACCATGACCAGGCAAATGGAAAACATTTACAAAGAAACTATCCATTTAACAAGATGAACTATATTATTTTTTATATCAATTTACTGATGTCATGCTTCAGTATTACAGACAAAAGTTAGTCTGTGTGCTTGCCAGACTGGTGAGGAGGGTATATAACAGCATACGCTATAAAAGTGACATTGTAAATGTACAGTCTTATGAAGATAAAGACATTATGTTTAAGTACACATATAATTCATTTGAAAAAAAAATGCATACTCCATGCAAGGAAATAATTACATACAGAAGACTACTGCATTGCAGATAAATCTAAATAATGTCCACTTTATAATGCACAAAGAATATGGTGGGGGGTGGAGGGGGAGTTCACATCTGCTTTTTGTTCCCAGCACCGTGGAATTAATGCAGTGTAAAAATAAAGTATATCTACTATAAAAAGTTACAAAAGTGAATGAAATAAACTATAACACAAAGTTTAGTATGAACTAATGATTTGTAATTGCACAGTTATACTTTAACTACTGCTAAACTCATTAAATCCTTTATAAAATGTAAAGGAATAATAAAAAAATAAGCTGGCATAGTGTTGCAATACATACCTATTCTAAGAATAATAAAGTATATAAACAATATAGTTCAGAAAGAAGCAAGATAACTGACTTTTCTAAAGAAAAAACACAAAAATGTAACATTTTTTCAGGCTAATGATGTCTTATAAAAATTAAACATTATTAATGAGCATACTACCTAACTATGATATTGAATTCACCATAAAATTCATAATAGCAGAAAAAAACTTCATGTTTGAGGTTATGCTTTTTATAGATCTTATACATATTTTCATCAACTTTACAATAACAAAAAATGTGTTTAAGATTTGAAAAGTAAAATTGTAAAGGATTATGTACTCTTAAGTTTCATTAATATTTCAAAATATATACAATTACCTTTCCTAGATTACAGGTAAGTATCTGATCAATTTGTTTTACGGGATACAATGTTTTCCTTGTATAAAAGGTATAACCTTAAAATATGCACTGTTTTACTATCAGTTTTTACTTTTAGGTTTAATGTTTTATTTATTCTTTTGTGAAATTAGAATGTAATATTGTATGTACTATATGAGGTAATTGATTTCAAGTAAGGGCAAACATTAATTAAGTGTCTAATTTAATTAATAATTATTCTTTACATGGTGCTATACAATGGTAAAAGGCTAACAAAAGAAAGTTATATAGAGAGATGATGAAATCAGCAAGCGAAGAGTAGTAGTATTGTTAGAAGTGAATTAATCATCAAGTCTTGGTGAGTGCCTTCACAAAGTGGACCCTATTTTTACAAAACCTTAGCAACACAACAGTGATATATAGACTGTTTTTTATATAGCATATATCATGGACAGAAATATGGTAAAAATAAAAAAGACACCTGGGTACACAAGTCCCAGGATTAAAAAGTGTCCAGTTCTAGTAGGCACACTGGTGCCTTAATTAGAATAAAAATGACAGTGTAGAAACCTTAAGACACAGAAACATTTTTATGCTGGGATTAAGCCACCCTAAGGAGGAGGATGGTCCCTCTCCCTGTTGTAGAAGGAAGTGGCAGTCCACAAAAATATAAAAACTGACAGGCCAAAAAAAGAGCCCTACAGGTGACAGAGTGGACTATTGAGGATAAGAAAGAAATTATGTATTGTCACTATTATGCAAGAATCCCAGAATTTCAAGAGAGAAAATAATCAAAATATTAAGAGAGAAATTAGGGAAAAGAAAAATACTTGCACAAGAAAAAATGTCTAAAGCTTTAAATGCAAATTTTAAAACAACAAATTATGAAATAGCATAATGTAGACCAAGAAACTCTGTGTTGTTTGAAAAAAAAAGTGACAGAAGAAGTGTGGAAACAAAAAAAAAAATCTAGAGATTTTTGAATGGTATAAAAAAATGTAGACATGGGAAAGAAAGAGAGATCAAATATGGTGCAATATTTATGCAAAGGAGAAAGCGAAACTAAATATGGTGCAATATTTATGCAAAGGAGAAAGCGAAACTAATCAATACAAAACAGCAGCACCAAAGATATTTGAAGAAAAACACAGACAAAGGCATCTGGATATGGAAACTTTTACAATACAAAAATTAAAAAAAATATATAAAAGAGGATTAGCAATGGAGAAGTTAAAGAAATAGAAACTGAAGTTATGGATTACCTGCAAAGTGAAGGTTTTAGTGCAGAAAACCCAATTCTGGTAATGTTGCAGCATGATGGAAGAGTGAGCCCCCAAATTAAGTATAAACGGATGGAATGGGAAGTACTCTGGAGCCTTCAGTAGGAATTCAGTACAGAAGATCAGTTGGCATTCCATAGCAAGGAAAGGAACAAGAAACTGTGGCAACTCTCAAGCATCGATGTTGCAGAATGATAGCCATGTGTAAGTTCCCACATGAAAGAGCAACAGATGACATAGGATGCAGCCGAAGAGAATATGTAACATATTCTGGAACCTTCTGTAGAAAGAGAGAATAAAGACTGTTTCCTCAGCTTAGAAGAAAAAGATCTAAGGGAAGAGTTGTTTGATTTAATAGAGATGGATAGACATACTGAAAACAATGAAAGAAACAGATTACAGAAAGTCAAAAAGACCCAAAATATTAGAAGTCTGATAAAACAAATGAACACAGTAATCAAGATTGTTAACAGAAATTCAAGTGATATAATAGGAATAAATAGGATATATTACTGGGCAGCAACATTAATAACCAATAAAGTCTTACCACATGAATGGAAGAAATCAAACACCATTATGGAAGCATCAAGTAGAGACAATTCTAAATCAATTAGGAATATAAGTGTTACTGTTAGAAGAGAGTAAAACAGGGAAAGATCAACAAAAAGTAGATGTGATATAAACAATATGCAGTATTAGAACAGCACAGGCAGACAAACTTAGATATGCAGATAAATGTAAGGAAAAGTAAATTAGCATTTCAGTGATGATCCAAAACGTTTTATAGAGGACTTGAAAACAAAGCAAAAATAATAGAAACACCAGCAAAAAAATAAGAAAAAGACACATTGTAGAGAAATATCTATGAAGACTCTGTGGAACATAACAAAGATGCCAAATGGACAGATGATTCAAAAGAAACACTAAGAAGTTCAAACGCTTAGGACATAAATGGGATGGTGTAACAGCCAGAGAAATCCTCCTAACTGAAAAACATCAGGCCCAGATGCATTCCACAGTTACAGAAAGATTTGGCCCTGAGTAAGAACTTCTTATATACATATCTTAAGCACACACAATCCTGGTTAACAAGAAAAATTATACTCCTTAAGAGTGAACCTGCAAGCTACCCCAAAAACTATAGAGCAATAACTTGCCTTCTGACAATGTATAAACTTGCATACTGGAATTGATGCAGACAGAGCTGATCGTCATTTAGAAAAAAACTCAACCATGACAATAGAAAAACAGGTAACAAAAGAAAGTCATACAGAACAAGGGATAATATGTTATTAAAGTCATGACAGAGAATTGTAAAAAGGGAAGAATCTAAGTATGGCATGGATAGATTAGAAAAATGCATCTGACAGCATCTTACATTCATGGATAAAAGAGTGTTAACAGATGTATATGATAGACCCTTCACTGATTGATTACATTATAGTAACTATGAAACAGTGGCAAACCACTTTGCAGCTAAGCTGTGATCAAGGACAAATTATTATCTCAGGGATAAAAATCAAAAGGTGTTTATTCCAGGGTGACTCTGTCATGTCTGCTCCTTTGTCTTGCCCTTAACCCATTAAGTTATTTGCTTAACATACTTGGTCATGGTTACAATCTGGCTCCCAGACAACAAAGTGTAAAGATTTCACATCTTTTTATGGATAATTTAAAACTTTATAGTTCATCAGATGAGGAGGAAAAAGCACAACTGGAAGTGTTCAAAACTTTCTCAGATGATATAACAATATCATTTGGTCTTAGTAAATGTGCAAAAAAATTTAAAGCAGGAAAGCTGCAAAACCTAGAAAATATCACTCTAGGACAGGAAGGTGATACAAAGGAACATGAGCAGGCGGGAGTGTACAAATATTTAGGAAATGATGAAGGGTTGACAATAAAACATAAACAAATGTGGACCAAACATAGTAAAGAATATTTTAGAAGACTAAAATTAATACTGAAAACAGCCCTGACATCTAGGAACAAATTCCAAGCTGTAAACCAAATTGATCTAACATACAGTTTTGGGATGATTGACTGGCTCCAAAAGGTATTGGATCAGATGGACAGGAAAACAAAAAAAATGCTTTGTGCGTATCAAATGATGCATAAAAATCAGTGTATATCAAGATTATATATCCCTCATTCTGAAGGTGGCATGGGTCTCCACAGAGTTGCTTACATGTATAGATCTGCAATCATAGGACTTCTTACATATCTGCTGACCTCATCAGATCCAAACATAGTGAAAGTTTTGAAACATGAACAAAACAAATCTAGGATGACTTCTCTGCTTAGTTTTGCAGAAGCTTAGAGGTGTCAAGCAGATATGGAAAACAAACCAGAAGTAGATAAATAGAAGTAGATAAAAATCAGGCAGCAACTGAAAGTGATAAAAAAAGTATATAAGAAGAAAAATCAGATGAGAAGGAAAGAAATGTGGAAAAGCCATAAGTATAGTTGCAAGTACAGAAAACTCCTTGAACAAGCTCAAGTCGATCAAGGTCCGATGCAGGAATGGTTAAAGACAGGTGAATTTAAACTAAAAGATGAAAGATTAATATTAGGAGCCAAGGATCGTGGACTATGTATAAATTGGTTTACACAGTCCGTTGAACATATGGAAGAAACAGACAAATTCCGGTTCTGTAAAATAGAACTGAAAACATTTGCACGTCTTGTAGCTGAGTGTGATACATTAATGTCAAGAGGGCCTGAATACTGAAAGGCATAATAATGTGGCAAGATTGTTACATTGAGGATTGTGAAAACACTACAATACAGAAGTAGATGAGCAGAACTGTAAAAATGAGCCACAAACAATGACAGAAAATGATGAAGTTTATATCACATGTGTTCACCCATTACCAACAGTTCAAAAATTAGATATGAGAAAACCAGATACAGTAGTTAATGAAAAAAAGACAAAAGTCGCACTGATGTTTGAAACTGCTACATTCGGTGATTATAATATGATATGTACAGAGAGACACAAAGTTATAAAATACCAGGATTTTCAGGCAGAAATAAATGCAATGTAGAATAAGATATCCAGACATTTCCAATGGGTCTCAAAAAAAAATACAGTTTTTATTTAGATATGCAACTCTGTATGAATTGCAGGAGTCACTTCTGGGCACTGTTTAGGTGCTGCAAGGTGCACTTTAGGCAAATATTAAAGACGGAAACAATGATAATTTTATAAACTTTAAGCATACTTTGACTTAGGAATGGGGTCCATTCCTGTCATTGTATGAGAAACCCTAAAAAGTTGGAGAAATTAAAAAAAAGTAAAAGGCTATCCTCTTGTTCTCATTGATAAACATGTTCAAAAAAGATAATCAGATAATATATATGCAATAATCTTTCATCCATTACTTGGTAAGTTTGTTATCCTAGAATGAGAACTAAACAGAGGAAGACAATTCTTTGGCCCACAGTTTAACTTGATGAAACTATGAGGATATGACAGCATTTGTTTATTCTGCAAATAGGTCTTAGTAAACTTTTCAAGAACAGATGGAGGACAGATGTTCATCGTGCATACAGCTGCAGTCATAACAGATGGGTTATCCTGCCGTCAGGCGGGTCCTCGGTCGGCCGAATTCCAAAGTCTAGGTCCGGCGTCGGTTGTCGTCGCTTCTTCCCTGACATCAGTGCGACAGGGGTATAAAAGAACCAGCCGACACCATTTTCTTCAGTCTTTCTTGCCACGCGGTGCCTGAAGCAGAAGCAGTTCGCAAGTGCCGGTCGGCCAGCTCCTGAAATTACGAAAATTTTGCAACTGAAGTCTTCTTGAAAGCTAAGTACCCCGTTGGGGAAACTTTTCTTGCCTCAGACCGATGTCAGACAAAGTTAATAATTGTATTTCATGTGGGAAGCAAATACCACACAAGGATTTTCATTCCCTCTGCATTCCTTGCTTAGGCCCAGACCACGACGTCTCGGTCTGTCGTTTTTGTGCTACATTCAACAAACGCACCATTAAGCATCGGGCGGAGTTCGCCCAGCACTATTTTGGCAAAAAATTTAACTATATTATGTCGTCAGATACTCCGACTCCAGTTTTGTCTAAAAAACGCAAAGATAAGGACTGACACACGAGGTCCGCGGCCTCTACCAACACCACTTTCTTGCCACGCGGTGCCTGAAGCAGAAGCAGTTCGCAAGTGCCGGTCGGCCAGCTCCTGAAATTACGAAAATTTTGCAACCGAAGTCTTCTTGAAAGCTAAGTACCCCGTTGGGGAAACTTTTCTTGCCTCAGACCGATGTCAGACAAAGTTAATAATTGTATTTCATGTGGGAAGCAAATACCACATAAGGATTTTCATTCCCTCTGCATTCCTTGCTTAGGCCCAGACCACGACGTCTCGGTCTGTCATTTTTGTGCTACATTCAACAAACGCACCATTAAGCATCGGGCGGAGTTCGCCCAGCACTATTTTGGCAAAAAATTTAACTATATTATGTCGTCAGATACTACGACTCCAGTTTTGTCTAAAAAACGCAAAGATAAGGACCGACACACGAGGTCCGCGGCCTCTACCAACACCACGCCAAAGCCGACTACAGGTGGTCCGGTTCTCAGCGAGGCACCTACGCAGCCCCTGCCTACCGATGACACATCATTGGTGGTGTCTTCTGTGCCTGAGGTTGCAGGCTCCTCGGCCCACACCCCGAATACAGATACCGAAGCCACTTTTGGTGGTGAAACTCAAAATGTAGACAGGTCTGCCTCCTCTCAGGGTGTCTTCAGACCTTTCTCCTCTTTTTCCATCAAGGCTTTCACTAAGTCTAAAGCAGCCATGCATTCTAAGAGACCAGCTACACAGGGCCCTTCTCCAGGCCCCATGCCTAAAAAAACAGATGCTTAAAATGGCTGAGGATTTAATTACTCTTATTAGGGGTTCTCACCCCCCCCCCACCGGACAAAAGGCCCAGAGTGGAGGAAGAATCCCCCTCCTCTGACCAGGCCTCCATTATTTCAGAGCACTCGGATGAACAGGAACATTCTTACTCCCCTTTTGAAGATTCTGATGCAGAGGAGTCCATTCCCTCAGTCTCCCCTCCAGAGGATTACTCATTTGGGGAAACCTTGCATACCTTAAGGGAACACTTCCACTGGGAAGGCCAAGAGTATTCAGATTCCAAGAAAAGGCTTAGGGATTTTCTCTTGCTACCTCAGCACAGGCCTCTGGCTATACCTCCTGTCTTACACATACTAAATGATGTGTATTTGGAGGCCTGCCTTAACCCGGATTCTTTACCTCCAGCCCCAGTCAAACCAGACCAGTACTACCGGGTTCCTGACTCACACCAATTTCTATACAAAAGCCATGCGGCTGACCCAGAAACTATCTCACAGGGCCCCAAGGGAATTAAGGCCTCCACTGCTAAAAATCCATTACCTTCTGAGAGAGATTCCAGATCTTTAGAAAGGTGGGGAAAAAAGGTATACACCTCGGCCACCTTAACCATGAGGGCATTAAATTGCCAGTCCCATATGTTAAAGTACCAACAGTTTCTGTTATTACAGTTGAGAAGCAAAATGTCACAACCTGAACAACCAGACTTGAAGGAGTTGCAGAATTTGATGCATAGTGCAGAACAAGTGGGTAAACATACCTTGCAATGTGGTTTTGATGCTCTAGAGGCCGATCATGTCAAAGCTAAATTACTAGATGCCCCTCTACAAAAGGATGTATTATTTGGTGTTAAAGCTGAGGAGGTATTAAAGAAAATGGAGGAAAAGGCTAAATCAATGCAAACAGTGAAAGATTTTCTACAGGTACAACCTCCACGTTTCAGTAGAAATTGTCCTTCCAAAAATTGGTCCTTTCCAGCCACGGACAGACCCCAAAGAGGTAGATACAGGTGCCCGAGGGGCAGAGGGCAATCTCAAGGATTGTTTAGAGGCAGACAATGGCAAGCTCCTACACAAAGAGGTGGTGAGGATAGTTCACAGCCATTCAGAAAGCAAGCCCAATGACTTTCCCCTTTGCATGCCAAGCAAGGCTCAAATGGCAGCACCCTTAGGCGGAAAACTGGCATTATTTTCAATAAATTGGCATATTGTCACAAAAGACAAATGGATCCTGGACATTATAAACAGAGGCTACAGATTCCATTTTCACACCCTTCCAAAAATGAGAGGCATGCCAAACCTGCCACACAATCAAAGGGCAAGGGCACAAAGACACATTTCAGATCTCATGGACATGAAAGCTATTCAAGAGGTACCTACTCAAGAACAAGGTCAAGGTTTTTATTCCAGACTATTCCTGGTACCAAGGAAGGGAAAAGATTGGAGACCTATTTTGGACCTATCCATCCTAAACACATTTTTACTCGTACCAAAATTCAAGATGCTCACATTACAGCAGCTTCTTCCCATGCTGGGCAAGGAGTCTTGGCTGGTAACATTGGACCTCAAGGAGGCATACCTGCATGTCCCAATCAGACAAAATTGCAGAAGATACCTCAGATTTCTTGCAGGTTCAACCCATTATCAATTCTTTGCATTGCCCTTTGGCTTATCTACTGTGCCCAGAGTATTCACGAAATGCCTGGCATCAGTAATTGCCTACTGCAGACTTCAAGGGATACAAATATACCCATATTTGGACAACTGCCTGATCCAAGCAGACAGCAAGCACATACTTCTGAAACATCTGGCTTTTGTAATAATGTTGTTGAATTCTCTGGGATACACAGTCAACAAAAAGAAATCAACGCTAATACCCTCTCAGAAAATCATTTTCCTGGGTGCCAACTTGGACACAAACACCCAGATGGCTTACTTCACGCCAGAGAAACCGGGGCAACTAACTCAATACTTCAGAAAACTAGCAAATTTCACCAGGCTGACTGCAAGGAAAATCCTGCAGGCTCTGGGGATCATGGCATCTTGCATCCTACTAATCCCATGTGCAAAGCTGCATATGAGGAAACTGCAATGGTACCTGAAAAACCTATGGTCTCAACACAGCCACAGTTTGGAAACAATAATACCACTAATTCCATGTCTTCAAAAGGAATTTCTGTGGTGGGCTCAAGCATGCCAAACAAACACAGGACTCCCATTCTGCAAGCCTCAAGCAAATCAAGTCATCAATACAGACGCCTCGGACTACGCCTGGGGGGCGCACATGACAGATCGGTGCATTCAGGGCAAATGGTCCCAAAAAGAAAAGCACCTTCACATCAATCAAAAGGAAATGCTAGCAGTAATAAATGCTATTATAGCTTTCAAAGACCATCTGCATCCAGGTCAACTATTGATAAGGACAGACAACACCACAGTAATGTGGTACATAAACAAAAAGGGAGGAACCCATTCATACCCCCTATGCAGGCTAGCCATGTCACTTTGGAACATGGCTCTGGAATTACAAATCGAACTTCAAGCACAGTACTTGCCAGGCAAGGAAAACATGCTGGCAGACAACCTAAGCAGAAATATGACAGACCCACACAAATGGAAGTTGCATCCTCAAGTTTTTACAGAGATAATACAAGCATGGGGAAGGCCAGACATAGATCTCTTTGCCTCCCACAAAAATCACCAATTGACAAAATTCTGCTCAAGGACTTTTCATCCACAGGCCTGGAGAGTGGACGCTCTTTCTTTCAGTTGGACAACAATGACAGTTTATTCCTTTCCGCCTCTTCCTCTGCTGCCCAAAGTTCTATTAAAAACCAGAGCAGACAGACCAAAGATGATTCTCATTGCTCCAGACTGGCCAAGACAGCACTGGTACCCACTCCTGGGGAGCCTGACACATTCCTCACCATGGACCCTACCTCTAATGCCTCTTCTTCTGACTCAGCACAGCTTCAAAACTCTTCACAGTCAGCTGAAAACACTCAATCTGGCCGCATGGAAGATTCCTTAACATCACAACAGACCCTACTCTCCAAGGAGGTGCAGGATGTCATTTTGGAGGCCGGAAGGCCGTCAACTAGAAAAGCTTACTCCACAAAATGGAAACGGTTTTGTGCCTGGAATGAGAAAAAGGGCCAGAATCCTGGAAAACTGAATTTACCTCAAATATTACAGTATTTAGCTGAGCTGCTAAGCAGTGGACTTTCATTTTCCTCCATCAAAATCCATGCCTTAGCCATTTCTGCAGAATACAACACTGCTCCACCTTTATTCTCTCACCCCCTCTTAAGACAGTTCCTAAGAGGGGCTAAGAATATAAAGCCCCCAAGGAAACAACCAATACCTGCTTGGGACCTCAATTTCATTCTAGAAAAGCTGACCTTGCCTCCCTTTGAGCCATCTGCCTCAACAGATTTGCAATATTTGTCCTGGAAAACAGCTTTTCTTCTGGCTATCACCTCAGCTCACAGGGTATCGGAACTACAAGCCCTCATGGCTGTGCAGCCTTTTATCATCTTCCATCAGGACAGAGTTTCCTTACGAACCAACCCGTCCTTTATGCCAAAGGTGGTATCCAGGGTAGCTTTGAATCAGGCTATCCACTTTCCTACTTTTTACCCTAATCCTCAAAACAAAGGGGTGAGACTACTACATTCCTTGGACATCCACAGACAGCTGCATTATTATTTGGACAGAACAAAGCCTTTCAGAAAAACAGAACAGCTCTTTGTGTCCTATGCTATAGGAGCTCAAGGGAAGCCAATTTCCAAACAGACAATCTCAAAATGGATAGCCCACTGCATACGCTTTTGTTACTCTTTTCATGGTAAAACTGTACCTGCAGACATCAGATCTCACTCCACAAGGGCCACAGCTACCTCTGCAGCTTTCCTCAGAGGAGTTCCTACCAAAGATATTTTGGAAGCAGCCACTTGGAGTTCTGTGCATACCTTCTCCAAGCACTAACACCTACCATTATACTCCAAAACTAGAGCAGGCTTTGCCACTGTAGTCTTGCAGGGCATCCTGGCTCCTCCTAGTTCCACCTAGTGCCTACCACCCCTTTCTTAGCTTTCTGTTATGACTGCAGCTGTATGCACGATGAACATAGTACAGTTTTGTACCTACCATAAATGTAGATGTTCGATTGCTAATACAGCTGCAGTCCAGGTTTCCCTCCCTTCTTCCCCTCTTGGGACAGGCCTATTGGCTAACACCTCCTCATACAACCTGATTGGGGTATTAATTTATAGTGTATTTGCTTGCAACTACTGTATTTTGATTATATTGCATTGCTTTATTACATAAATTTATGTATTGCCTTCCTTCTGGGGGCACCTGACATCTGGGGCAAGAAAAACTGAAGAAAATGGCATCGGCTGGTTCTTTTATACCCCTGTCACACTGACGTCAGGGAAGAAGCGACAACAACCGACGCCGGACCTAGACTTTGGAATTCGGCCGACCGAGGACCCACCTGATGGCAGGAGAACCCATCTGTTATGACTGCAGCTGTATTAGCACTCGAACATCTACATTTATGGTATGTACAAAACTGTACTTTTCCTCCCTTAAGTTGAAGGCATAAAAATATGCAAAAACAGCAAAGAATTTGAGTCTCATTATAAAAAATGTTACAAAAATGATAATAGTTTGAGGTTGTAATAGTATAATCTTTACATGTTATTATTTAATTAGCAACACTTTAAAAATAATTAGAAGTATTCAGTTTTTAAAGTATAAAACATTTATACATGTTAATTGTGACAATGTTATTTTCTGCCCACTGGCAATATCTTTAAAAAATTATATATATATATATATATCAAAACATGGGTGTGTGTTTACATAGATATATATATATATATATATATATATATATATATATATATATATATATATATATATGTGTGTGTGTGTGTGTGTGTGTGTGTGTGTGTGTGTGTAAACCTGATAGTAGAGAGCATCTTTATTTAAGAAGACCACTGCTCTAGTTTTACATTACGCCTATCAAACTTCAGGGAACACCAAATGAAACTTATGCAGGGAATCATTGATTTTTAATATTTTAGAAATCTGAAAGTTTTACAGCAGCAGAAAGGCATCTACACACACACACACACACACACACACACACACACACACACACACACACACACACACACACACACATTTCCATTGCTTCTTTGAAGATCATACTGTAGAGGTTTGTGTAGTCAAAATCACTATTTTTTGGCTTTGCTGTGGTATGAAAAAGTTGTTCTTGTATCCAATAAGAAGGAATGGCATTGACTCTGCATACTTGGTTTCTCAGAAAACTGGGTTCACAGTAAATCACACCTTCAATTAACTTATCAACAAATTTGGAACCATGTCTATAATATTGAGTGACATATCTGAGTTACTTTTCCAGGGGATCTGGTTTAATTTTCAGGTTGCAATATGTCTTCAGAATGGCAAAATTACTCATGCACAAACACACCTGCCCAAAGGTTCCTCGACTTTATTAACTCCAATGCCCTGGACCAGCTTATTGACACCCCCTACAAGGGATGCCAACATCCTGGATATGGTGCTTACCAATATGGGGGACCAATATGAGATCTTCCCTGGTGAGAATTGACTACAAATCAGTCTCATTCAAAGTAACTATCACACCCGCCCCTCCCCTCCCAGCACCACATAAACTAAAAAACTTCTACATAGCAGATTATAACCTCTTACATGCTGGTTTAAATAGCATCACTACACCTCATCTCTCAGATGGAACTGGCAATTATGCTGAGTTCTATACAAATGCTTTATACAAACACCTGAACAACTGCACTGACTTGGCCGTACCTGACAGGACCAAAACAAGCTTCTCAAGGAAGAACAAATCTGTCTGGTGGACAACTGTGTTTAAGAGACTTTACAATATGAGATATAAATTGCTAAGAGTAAAAGGGAGCAAGCCCTAAACTGGGAACACTCACTCAGCTTAAACAAGCAAATAAGACTTCTTGTGAAGTCCTCCAAAGATAACTATGAATCCAAATTAGCTTCCTCAACTAAGGACAACCATAAGGCATTCTTTAGATACATTCATAACTTAAAAGGAAAGGCCCAGATTTTTGCCGAACTGGTAGTTAATGTTACCATATATACTGAGCCTGTGGACATTCCTAACCTGTTAGCTGACAGGTTCTGTGAAAACTTTACACTCCTGTCCCCATCACACTTACTCCAGGATATCCTTGCCACCTGTCCTCTACCTTGTATTTCTAAAGATCAGGTCATGAACGCCCTCTCTAAGGTCAAAAACGCAGCATCCATGAGACCTGATAACATCCTAGGCTGTGTTCTATATGGGTTCAAACAAGAATTAGCAATGCCATTGGGTACTCTTTTCAGTCATAGTCTAAGCACTGGGTTTATTCCAGCTGAATATAAAAAGGCCACTGTTATCCCTTTGAGCAAAGGTGGTACTTCTACTGATGCCAGGAACTATAGACCTATTAGCCTGACTAGCCTTATCTGCCAGGTCATGGAGCGAATCATCATGGAATTTATCAACAAAGATACTGGTAATCTCCAAACACTTGACCTTTCTCAATTTGGATTTAGCAATGGGAGATCATGTCTGTTAAATCTGCTGGACTTAGACATTCACAAAGGCCCACAATGAGGGGAAATCTACGCATACAGCCTACCTAGGCTTTTGACACTATCCCACACTCAGGCAAAATTGACAAACTCACCCAGCTAGTTATCAACCCATGTATCATAGATGGATTGCTAACTGGCTCACTGATAGAACCCATATAGTCAAAATAGGGGAATCCACCTCCAACAGCTGACCTGTAACCAGTGGTATTCCGCAGTGATTAGTCATGGCCCTCTACTGTTTGTAATCTATTTCTCTGAAGTAGAAGCTACAGCTAAAGGACTGTGGCTGACAAAATTTGCTGATGACTGCAAACTGGGAGCAGTCATAGAATCGCCAAATGATGTCAACATCCTACAAGATGGTCTTACACAAACTAATGGTTGGTGCCAAAGACATGGCTTTAAACTCAATGCTAAAAAATGTATTATCAGCCCTTTCAGTAACAGCAATGTTCCTGCTAATTACCACATAAATAACATCCTAAGCACACACTCAGTGGTGAGACCTGGGGGCACAGGTTGACAGCATTCTTACTTTTGATCACCATGTTTCTACACTGGTAATAAGGGCATTCTCTATTTCTCATCTCATAAGTAAGGGCACTGCCACCAGAAAAAAAAAAGATCTAACCTCCCTGAACTCTTCCCTCATCAGGCCAATAATTTGGTAAAATACCCCTTTTGTTATGTATCTTTCCAAGTATGTGTAGAAATTGGAGAGACTACAAAGGTTCCTCACAAGGAAAATTCAAGGTATTTAGCATCTGTCCTATGTGGATCATCTGAAATCACTGTCACTTTTTTTCTGTTTCATACAGACTACTCAGAAGTGATCTCTGTCTTGCATATAAGACAATCTTTGACTCTGGTTTATTGGAAATGCTGCATATCCATAAGTGAAACAGCACATAGGTTATTCGCTCTAAAGGTTTTCATAATAAAATAAGTCACATACCTACACTGATTACTTGATTTATTTGTAATGTCCAAAGAAGATGAGACTGTTTTAGGGTTCCTACAATGTCAAGCTACTGAAATATAATAAGCAGCCTGGCAGTATGACATTTTCCTGATTCTGAAGTTCATTTCATGTATGATTAGTTTTGCTTAGTTAGAATGCGTGACAGTGAAGATATCACCTTCATATCTTGCTGCACCAGTGTTCATTTCAGTCTACATTTCTCAGTGTATATAGAATCTGCATGGCCACCATGTGTCTGGCTGGATTTTTTCTGGCCGTTGCAGTTTCATCCCACCAACCAAAATAAGATGACTGACTAACTTATCTAAATTGCCCATGCATAGTACATTTACCCTGGCCCTTACAGCCCAGTTTATGGTTGAAAATAGTCCATGATGGCCATTTACTTGATTATTAAAAATCAAAATGTGTATCTTGGAAAATATGCAGTGCAAATGATGCTGACTTATACTACCCCCCCCAAAAAAAAAAATCTTAAATTCTCATTGTTTTTGTCATCAGTTGTTTAGAAATCCTGATAGATAAATGTATTTTCAGAACTAAGAAACTGATATCTGCTAGCACAACATTTATAATGTGCATTTCATATAAGGTAGTATATAAGATCATACCTCATTCTGTCTTAATTATATCTCCATAATGGCACCTACGATTAATCACATATTTATCAATATTGAAGGTAACTACTTGTTTTCACAGATTGGTCAGGCCTGCTCCAGTTCAAGTAACCCCTGCTCATGTAGTGGCATGGGCATGTCATGGAGCAAGCCAAGGACAATGGCAATAAGTATCTCTTCCTTGACAATCTCAGTGGCAGGGAGTGACTCTGGCTCAGCACGTGGGTATGGCTTAGCAGGAACTTCGGCTGTTGCAGTCATAGAGCAAGAGCCTAGGAGCACATACTCACATTGGGCATATAACTATATATATATATGTATATATCTATATCGATATGTGTATCTGTATCTATAGCAGTAATCAAACAGTAAGCTAAAGGCTGGTTAAGACTGAAGTCCAAAAACAAAAAACAAAACCAAAGGAAATGAAGCTGCTTTAATAAACTCCAAGGACAATTCCACAATAAATAATTCCAGTAAGCGCTTTCATCTTTAATAAGACTTCTTCCGACTGGAAGTTAACATTCAAAAACACACATTTAAATACTTTAAAAATCACATGACCTCATACTTAGTGTTTTAACCCTTTACGTTTAACATACATAATAAAATTGTCTCTATTGTTCAGACCGGAGGTTAGCAAGAATTGAGTTTAACCTGCCAACTATATTCCAGCCACCCCAAGTCATCTGCTGGATTAAATGAATTTTCTACATTTTTTGACTGCCCACTACAAGGAATTTAAAGTTAACTTTACATGAACCATGTTTATAATGCTTCCCCAGGGCATTCCTTTATATATATATATATATATATATATATATATATATATATATATATATATATATATATATATATATATATATATATATATATATATATATATATATATATATATATATAGATAGATATAAAATATATTTATGTAAAACTAGGACACTATGTGGAGGTGTACCTCTTGTGGCAGGCAAGAACAGTGTAGTTTGGAGATCTGCCACAAAGGAAGGAGATACTCCATTAGGCAAGAATAGGCCCTTCATAAAAATGCTGGTCTGGTACTTACCACTCACCTTTTGCCATTCTGCAACAGGAAGCAGGAATGAATGGGCTGTATGGAGCTCACCTAACCTGGAAGTAATTGAAATGGCAATACACTAAGGTGTACAAAACAAATCAGAATTTGTAATAAAATTGCTTAATAAAGGCAGTAATGACAATAATCCTTGTTATGGATTTCTTATGCTCTACTGCTTATTTAGAAGCATGATAGCTCCTCCTTCCTCTTCATATCTGAGCTTTAATTTTCCATATACATATATGTTGTAATATTATAGTCCCTGTTCCAAAAGACTTGCTCTTTGTGCAAGTGACCACTTACAATTACAGCAGGCTGAGAGCAAGTGGAATTTGACCCCATAGTAAACCTGTTTACAAATAGGCCTTACACCGAATAAAATTCCCTTACACTGAAAATTGCGCTGAATCAGGGTAGACTTTTGGAATATGGTCCTATAAGTGTTCCTATTCATTTGTAATAAACTGATTTCAAATCAAGATTTTAATTTTACAGTTACTATTAGTATTATTTATGTAAAATGTAACATTTAACAAAAGGGAAATGAATTGCAGTTGACTATGTAAAATTGTTCATTCTATTTCCTGTATTAAATAACTCTACCGTGATTAGTATTTAGTAATAAAACAATATTGATCTGTTTTTACACCAATAACCTACAGGGACCGTGCAAGACATCTGCTATAAGAATGCATCAGAAAAATAGTAACAATATATACAACCTCTAAGTTTGTTGCTGGCAGCAATTAAGAAGGATATAGCTTGAATCATGGATATCGCTGTATGTTAAGAGGCACACAGCTGCAGCCGTAATTACATGAGATCATTTACTATTATCAGAATTCATTCTATGTGACTTTAGCCAACAATAATTAAAAGTAAAATTGCATCAGAAAATTAAATTAATGACCAATGGCAAGAAGCTTATACAATTCCCAAGGGGTGAAATCTTTAACATTTATTTTAATCTTGCACCAGTAAGAAGGCTGTTTACGTATGCTTCAATATGACACATAATGACAAAACAAGAGCCTTCCTCCTACAGCTCTTTGAACTTGCCTAGGAATGTCTACCGTCTGTATGTCAGGGCAGATTATAGGTTAAATTAATTTCACATACACAGGCCAAGGACAATGTACTACACTGGTGGGTAAAAAGATGCTTTCTACAACTGCAGGCAGAAGAAAAAGAAAAAAAATACACGTAAAACTAAGCCATTGCAAATGCAGGTAGAATTAATAACCCAATGATGTGGGAACCCTGAAGAAACATCACATGGTACACATACATTGAGCAAGTTCATTACATAGCCTTAGACAGCACACAAAAAATTAAACACTGCTGTTAGACTTCTGAAGGAATTAAAGACAACATATTGATCTAATGCTCCTATTATAATAACATATGCTAGCCACTTTGGTTCTTAAAGTGCTGATAATCAGAGTTTTTCATTTTCATACTATTTATTTAATAAACTCAGCATCAGACACTGAGGTATACTATTTTTAAGGGATAAATTCTATAGATAGTTGTCATCCACCAAGCTGGTACCTGTCATTAGGTCATTTCATGTAGATGTCATTCTGTAAATAGCAGTCATATTTCTTCTCCAGGGTACATAATGGGTTACAGTGAAGGGACACAGGTACAGATAATTGAATACGTGTTGCTGTTTTAGATATAACATTAATATAATGCTGATTTATACAGAAAATATGTTGCCAGTGAGTTTTTGACTAGTCTTTTGTCTTTGTTCAAGTTGTATGAAACCTCATTATACATCCGGGTATTGTTCAGAAAATCAACCTTATAACCCAGTATGGACACCCACTGAGCAGTAATCTTGTAAAAGAGCAACAAACTTCAGTTGACAAGATGAGATATAAATGGAGTATTTATGAATAATTATTTATGTACTCTGGGGGGGGGGGCATCAAAAGGCACATTAGTAGAGTAAGTCCCCATAACCAAGTAATTGACCCACCGTGAATATGACACTAGCCCAGCCGTGGTGGTGCAGCAGTTAGTATTTTCACCACACAGCAAGAGGTGCACTGGTTTGATTCTCGTCAGGAGCACCTTCTGTGCAGAGTCTGCATATCCTCCCTGTGGCTGAGTGAACTTTAAAGACATCCAGGTAGATGCATGAGTGAGTGAGTGTGCATGTGCCTTGTGTGAAGGTTGGGTGCCAGGCTTGCAGCTCAACACAGTAAAAATCCACTGCCAATGAATAGCGAACCGGTGATCCGATGTGGCAACCCCTAACCAGGAAAAGCTGAAAGACTGCTAATGGAATAAGAGTCAGAATGTTACCCAATGGGTGGCTTAAGTATCACTTTAACAGTAATTATATATACAAGGTGGCCTTAGCAATTTTGATGTCCACCTTGCACACTTTTTGTAAGACCATTAGCTTTGTGGTCACATGAGCCTCTCACCACCCCATGGCATGCAGGATTAAAGAATGTCTGAGGAGCCTATAAGACACATAAAAGAGGCACAATGCTTCTATTCTTTTCCTGGTAGCTTAGGAATATTAAGTTTGTGATCATCTTTACAAGGAACCAGTGGGGTCTTTCCAACAATTTGATATTTCAGTTCAGGTATATCCAAAAGACAGTGTTTGTAATCTATAACTGGTCTGATCAGTGCTGATTACAATGGGACAACTCTCTCTTTAGATTTGAATGATATTCACTTGGTGATCATCTGCATCAAGTAGAAGGATTTCCTGGTAATGATTGTTACATGGTGATCAAATGAGAGGGAATTATAAACCCAGGAATCAAGATCTCTTAAGTACATTTTCATTTTGAAATGGTGTATCTTCACTGCTATATATGCATGTCATCCGCTAAACAGTTAATATTCAGGAACTATTCTAAGGCTAACCTTGTGCTATTGTGAAAACCTGGCAACATTTCAAGCCCCTATAAACCCTGAGAACACTTCGGCATATGCAGAACTGTTCACAGAAACCCTGTACAAGCATGTTAATAGCTACAGAGAGGCATACCCACTATGAAGAAGTACAGAACTAACTCAAAAAGCAAGCCACAAAATCAATCAGATGTATAACAGGAGGAAGAACATCATGGTAAAAATTAGGAGGCGCAGCACCCAGCAGGATAAAAGCACTGTCATCAAACTAAACAAACAACTCAGAAGACAAATAATGTCTGCCAAAGCCAAATCTGAGGTAAGTTTGGCCTCTCAGGCCAAGGATGACCACAAAATATTCTTTAGCTATGTCCGCAGCCTCAAAGGCAATACACAATTGTGTGCAGAGCTCATTGTAAATGGAACCACCTGTACTGAGCCATAATATACAGCAAACCTCCTGGCTGATAAATTCATCTCCAACTTTACACCTCTCTCCCCCTCAACCTTCCCTCAGGAAATATCATCAAATATAACTCCCCCTACTATTACTAAGGAACAGGTCCTTAATGCTCTCTCTAAGACCCAGAACACTGCATTAATGGACCCATACAATATCCCAGGATGCCTTCTAAATAGCATGAAATATGACCTATCAGGGGCTCTGGAATTACTATTTAACTGTAACTTCCAAACAGCCTTTATGCCTCATGACTGGAGAAAGGCAACAGTCATCCCTCTGCACAAAGGTGGGCCACCAGCAGGCCTTAGAAACTACAGACCCATAAGTCTCACTAGTCTTATATGTAAACCTCTGGACAATGGACCCAACCCAGTTTGTTTTCATCAAGGGAAGATCATGCCTAATCAACTTGTGGACTTCTTTGAAAGGTCACCAAAGCAATGACAAAAATTAAGAGGTGCAGCACCCAGCAGGATAAAAGCACTGTCATCAAACTAAACAAAGAACTCAGAGGACAAATAATGTCTGCCAAAGCCAAATTTGAGGTAAGTTTGGCCTCTCAGGCCAAGGATGACCACAAAGTATTCTTTAGCTATGTCCACAGCCTCAAAGGCAATACACAATTGTGTGCAGAGCTCATTGTAAATGGAGCCACCTGTACTGAGCCATAATATATAGCAAACCTCTTGGCTGATAAATTCATCTTCAACTTTACCCCTCTCTCCCCCCAACCTTCCCTCAGGAAATATCATCAAATATAACTCCCCCTACTATTACTAGGGAACAGGTCCTTAATGCTCTCTCTAAGACCAAGAACACTGCATTAATGGACCCATACAATATCCCATGATGCCTTTTAAATAGCATGAAATATGACCTATCAGGGGCTCTGGAATTACTATTTAACTGTAACTTTCAAATAGCCTTTATGCCTCATGACTGGAGAAAGGCAACAGTCATCCCTCTGCACAAAGGTGGGACATCTGCAGGCCTTGGAAACTAAAGACCCATAAGTCTCACTAGTCTTATATGTAAAGCCATGGACAGAATTAGCATGGAGATGATCAATAGAGATATAGTAAACCTCCGGACAATGGACCCAACCCAGTTTGTTTTCATCAAAGGAAGATCATGCCTAATCAACTTGGTGGACTTCTTTGAAAGGTCACCAAAGCAATGGATGAGGGCAAAATCATTCACACTGCCTACCTTGACCTGGCCAAGGCATTTTACACAATACCCCACTTGGGCATTATTGACAAACTCAGGAGGTTAGGTACAAACCCATATGTCACCTGGTGGATAGCCAAATGGCTCACAGATAGGACCCAGGAAGTTAGAATTGGGGAGGCCACCTCTACAAAGAGATCAGTGAAGACCCTCGGGGATCAGTCCTTGGACCGCTTCTTTTTGTCATTTACTTCTCAGAAGTCAAGGCCAATGTCAGCGGTCTCTGGCTGACTAACTTTCCATATGATTGCAAATTAGGAGGGGTCATTGAATCTCATACTGACACAAATGTTCTCCAGGAGGGGCTGACACAGACAAAGAACTGATATCAGAGCCATGGACTAAAACTAAATGTCAAGAAATGCATAATAGTATCCTTTGGGAAGTCATCCATCCCTGGTAACTATCATATTGACAACACACCCCTTAGAGGTGACCCAGTAGTTAGGGACACACATAGATAGAAATCTAGTCTTTGATCATCATGTGTCTACAGTGGTGAGGAAATCATTCTATGTTGCGCAACTTATAAAAAAAAAGTATGGCATCTAAGTCCAAGGAAATCATTGTTCCACTGTCCGTTTGCCATTCATCAGACCTATCATTGAGTACAATGCCCCCTTTGGTATGTACCTACCCAGGCATATCCAACAAATGGGAATGTCCACAGAGGATCCTCACTAAAAGAATACAGGGCATATGCAATATGTCCTATGCTGACTGCCTCAAGGCCCTATCCCTGTATTCTGTCTCCTACATGCTTTTGAGGGGAGATCTATGCCTGGCATACCGGGCATTGTCAGTCCCCACTCTGATGGACCTCCTGCATATCCACAAAACAAACAGTACCAGAATTACCCATTCTAAAGACTTAAACCTTGCCTGTGATATAAATAGGACCTGCTGGAGAGATATGTATGTATCCCAGAGACTACCCCATCTATGGAACAGGCTCCCCATCCATGTGAAGCAGAGTTCCTCCCTAACCCAATTCAAGTGCAACTTGGACAATTGGATGGGAAACTGGAAATTCATCCCTGGTTTGGCACCTGTGTCTGTAATGGAAACAGGTAACATGTAAATGGTTCATCCCACAGGCCCATGCTTACACTTATCAAGGGTGTCAGAACTCAGAGATTTGGGATGCATGTCTAGGCTTAAAAAGGCCCTTGTTGTCATTAGCCCAGTAAACACCTATGAACCTATATGCTGACAGGGATGGTGTGCCTACCATTTATGGCAGTGTTGCATTTGTTTGGCCGTTAGAAGCTTGCCTTCAGTTGCATAGTAATGAACAGTTTTCCAGAATAAATATGCAGCCTGTGAGTTTCATACTAATATTCTACTCAGCCAACCTACTCCAAGGTTTAGTTTGCTAAATAGCTATTCCCACCACTTTATTCAGATCCTCTGGCAAACCAGCTTCAAAGGTGCAAAGGACTCCTCCTATCAGAATGAAGTCTATGTGTAAAATAACTTGAATTGTATTGTACACCATTGAAACTATGAGGAGCAGAAGCAATGTAGTTCCAGTTTATTAAGGGTTTTAATTTTGTTCTTTTTAGAACTGTGAATAATTAAAATGACAGTAATTTAACTACAAAGTGGCAACTTGAGCTACAAATTTGAAGTTAGGTACAATAATATGGTGCTGTTTACATAAAAAAGGGCTTTAGGCAATTTGATTTGCAGACCACCTGAAGTGAGTAATCAAGTGCCAAGGGTGTTTTACATTATAGTTAGACCCTGTAGTATAGCTAGAGCAGGACAAGAGGGGCAAGTGCCTTGGGCCCAAACTATTGGGGGCTATGAAAAGCCATTCCAGATCTCTCTCTTTTATTCTATTTTAAATGCCGGTATTGAATTTGTGGTCATATATGAGCACTGTAGTGGTCAGTGTTTGATCTAAATTGTAGCAAGCAGTTTGCTACAGTTTAAAAGTAGAAAAAAGAAATAAAAAGTAAAACCTAAACACTGTAGTGCTCCATGCAGGTGGGGTACGAACTGTAGCAAACTGTTTGCTACAGTTAAAAAGAACATTTTTTTATTTAAACCATGAGCACAGCAGCACTCTGTACAGGCAGGTTTACTGCATTTGTAGCAAGCAGTTTATTATAATTAAAAAGAAGTGTGCAGAAGTCGGGAATAGCTGGGGGTGGGGAGTGGATCTGACTGTAATAAGCTGATGGCTACAATGTATCTATAGGCTTATTACAGTAAATGGCATGATTGTGCAAAGCTTCTGTGAGTAATTCTACATAGGCTGCTGTATTAAATGGGTTTGTAGGGGCTTGATATGTTTGGCAGGTTATCACTTAATAAAAAGTAGTTTGCCTTGGAGTAGTTTCAAGCTGTTACATGGTTTGCTGGGAATGCAGAACCGATTCTTACTTTGAAAAAGACTACTTTGTGGTCTCACCTTACAAGACAGGGGGTACAGCATTTTCCAAAATGTTTATCCCTCTAGTAGGTGTAAGAACTAACTGGTCCAGGATGTTTGTGTTTACAAATTCTAGGAGTCTCTGTGCCTGCAAATTCAAGGTCATGTAGGATTCCAGTTAATAGGATAATTAATGTTCCCCATGACTGTGATATTTGGTTGACTATTAAATGTCCTCAAAATGTCTACGCATGAGATAGAAGTTTTATTAGACATACAGGGTGACCTATAGCCTGCTAGGATATGATATGGGACTTTGTCTATGGCAATTTGGATTTGGAGGACCTCCTATACTTTGCCTATAGCAATTTGGAGTTGGAGGACCTCCTATACATCATCCTGTTTAACAACCCTAGAGTTATGCTGGCTATTGATGGAGATTGAGACACCTTCACCTTTAGTTCCTGTCTGTGCAGTTGCTGGTATGCGTGGAAGGCACTGAAGCCGTGGACTACTGGGGGTACTCTAGGTGGCTTTAAACCTTTTCACAGATGTTCTTGTTCACCAGGGTGAGAACATCTACTTATTTGATATGCACTATTGGCACTTGAAATGATGACAGGCACCTTTAGTAATATAGCATGATATATTCTTATCTGAATATATCCCAATCCTCTAAAACAAACTGCTACTACCTGTCAAGTAGAGCTGGTCTTTGCTACCAACACGGCAATCCTAGACAAGTGGATTGGCAGCCTCATATTCTGCCGTAGTTTGCCTTTTACTGCTTTCCTTGAGTGTAGCTAGAACCTATGAAAGTCGTTCATTGGTTACATCTTTAAAGGGTTGTAGACTGACTGCCTAGTACTTACTATGAACCTGGTCTGAAAGTCATATAGAATAGAATCATATCAACTGCAGTTTTGATATGAAAGTCTGCAATTTCAAAAAAGCTGGCTGTGTGAAGACAAACTTTCCGAATCACAAATGATTTGCTGCAAAATGTTACTTCACTATAGGAGATTGATAGAGGTAGTTTATACTTCTTTTGATATAAACTATATTTCTTAGTTTATATTTCTTTTGATATTCCCTTCCAAGATTTAGGGTTTGTTAGTTTTAATGCAATCTAGGGATGGTCCTTGGGAAGACAACATGGCTTCCTCATATTCAATAGTTCTTTATTTATTTTAATTTGTCCTTCTTACTTAATTGCTCTCATTAGTCCTGATACTTTAGATTAGATGTCACTTTCTTTGAAGGCCTTCATGACAAATTACATAGGAAGGCAGCACAGGGAAATTCATAAACAATTAAGATAATATAAAGTCCTGATTATGATCCAGGTGACCCAAGTTATACTATCATTTTGAGTACCTCTGTAGCTAGTATGACGGAGGACAGAAGAAGACTGATAAGGCTTAAACCTGTTGTTGTGAAGGGAAAAGGTGAGTGTTTGTACACGTTTTATACACTGAAAAGGTGAGTGTTTGTACAAATGTTTTACACAGTGAAAAGCTGTGTTTGTACACATTTCGCACAGTGAAAAGGTGAGTGTTTGTACACATTTTACACAATTCGAAGTTGAGCATTTGTACATGCTTTACACAGTGAAAAGGTGAGTGTTTGTACACATTTTACACAGTGAAAACGTGAGTTCTTGTACATGTTTCACACAGTGAAAAGGTGAGTTTGTGCACATTTTACTCAGTGAAAAGGTGTTTGTAGATGTTTTACACAGAGAAATGGTGAGTGTTTGTACATGTTTTACACAGTTAAGAAAAACAACAGTCCCAAGGATGAAGCAGCAGCAAAACCTAATAAAAATCAAATCACCAGTCTGACTGAACAATGAAGGAAACCACCAGCAGTAGCGAAAAACACAGTTTAATATCACTTTCTTCTCAAAAGACTTCTTCAGAATGAAATAAAATGTATACAGCAGCATCCCCTTATATATCAAATCAAAATAATAACCTAATAAAACAATTACTTAAAGTGCACTAGCAAATGGAATACAGTCATTCAAAGGCACGCATCTAATATCGTAACATAGACAGTTCATTTTAAAATCTTCAGTCTTCTATTCTTCAGAAAATATTTAATATTCACTGAGTCATTAATAACAGTTTTTTGTCAGCCCCTAACCTGAGCTGCCACATAGTTTCTCTTTGTTCAAGTTGGTACTTATAGGACCCCCCCTTATATTTCTAACTACATGTTCCAAGACATTAAACAGAAACTTTCTAAAACTACTACATGTTGTGGTATATTTAAATAGAGCATTGTTGATGTTCTTAGTTCTAATACAATAGGAGTGCTCTTTAATTCTTTTACTAAGTGGTCGTGTGGACATAGCTACATAAAATTTATTGCACACAGAACAAACAGCAAGATAGACTATGCCTCTAGTATTGCAATTCTATACACCATCAGTGGAAAGTGGTAAAATAAAAAAGCAGGCAGGCTGTAAGTACTCCAAACCACACTATTTATTGTGAGCGCTTTCGTCAGAGACAAGTACTCCAAACCACACTATTTATTGTGAGCGCTTTCGTCAGAGACAAATACTCCAAACCACACTATTTATTGTGAGCGCTTTCATCAGAGACAATGCTCCAACTTCATCAGACCATGTCTCTGACGAAAGCGTTCACAATAAATAGTGTGGTTTGGAATACTTACAGCCTGCTTGCTTTTTTGTTATTTCATCAGTTTGTTCTTTTTGGAGTTCTTCCATCAATGGAAAGTGTCCTGTTCAAACAGGGTAAATCAATATAGGGTCCCTCTAAAATAAAACAACATGAAGAACAAAAAACACATCTCTACATCCCCTTACAGCATCTACTGTTATCAGGGGTACTTTTATATGTGGAGTCAAATTGTAGACATTTTTTTAAACAGTCAGTTTTTTTTATATACAAAATTAGGTCTATCACCTACAACTTGTATTAATTCACTATTTCCACATAAGATGTTCTAGTTTCTAGTAATAATGGACCTGATGTTAAATGCATCAATAGACATATCCAAAATACAAGAGGTACCAAAAGTATTTATGTTAGTGTTCTTAGAACTTGAATTGTTATCACCTGTGACTCCATGCGGCTTATTTGTAATAGTAGTAAAACCATTTTTCAAAATCGGTGTTATCAAAAGTCCCCTTCTTGGGGGCGTGGCCAAGGATGAACACAGGATAGCAGCAGATCTCTTCAGCTCCACCAATTTCACTGCACTAACAGGAAATAATTACTTTAAAAATTAATTTATGAAGTCATTTTCTTTCTAATTATGTTTGGATCTATTTCTTGAATTATATCTAAAAAAGAAAGAACATTTTAATAATATTCCTGTCAGAAATCACCTTGGAAATTTTCCTGTCAGTTTCTCTGTTTGAAATGAGTTCCAGAAAGACAAATTCTCAAGATTCCAGCATCAAGAAAGAACTTCAGTCTCGGATATCTACAATCCAGCAACTTACTGCTAAGATGGATAAACTGGATACTAAAATTGATACCTTCATAGAAAAAACTACAAAACAAATAGACTTGTTACATATAGACTTGCAACAACAGAAGATCCAGATTACAGGCATAGAAGAGACTGTAAATGACATGGAAAATAGAATCCAAGAAGAGGAAATCAACATTGAGTTTTGCTGAAACAAAATACACATCTACAAACAAAGCTTGATGACCTGGAAAATAGATCTAGGCAATAACATTAGGATTTTTGGACTGCCAGAAAATATTGAAGGTAACAATATTACTTTTTTAACAACATGGCTTCCTAAAACTTTAGACTTACCAGAAGCATTTTCTTTTGGTATCGAAGAGCCCATAGATCTATAGCTAATACTAACTCTAACAAAAAGTATCCTAGATCAGTTATAGTTAGATTTCTATCATCTTTTGATAAAGAGATGGTTCTTAAATCTGCTTGGGCTAAAGCTCCTGTTAAAATTAATGAGACAACTGTGCATTTTGACAATGACTATTCTTCCTTGGTAATAACTAAAAGAAAAGTTTTTCTGCCATTAATAAGGGAGCTTAAGAAAGCACAGTTTAAAACCTACCGTCTGTTTCCTGCCAAGCTAAAAATCTTCCTTCCTGATGGTCCTAAATTTTTTGATGACTTAGACTCTGCATTGCTCTTTATCAAAAAAAATAAGATTTTGGATAAAATAGAGGAAATGGAATGGGCTAGTCCTTCATTAAAGAGGTTGGCAACAGAAACTTTGTGGAAGACTTCAGAGAAGAAAAAGAGACTAAAAAACAAATGACTTGTTCTATGTTTTTTTTTTCTCTCTTTATTTTTCTTCATTATTAATCTTTTTAAATATAGTTACTGCATTTTCAGAAAGCCACAAATATTCTGAAAAAGATTTAATCAAAGTTATTTTCTGTGTACAAAGAACTGTTTTGTTTCATAATCATTCAAAATATCTGAGGAACTAATAACAAGCTATCATTCAATATGTTTCTCTTTCTGACAGAGAGAACTAAGGTTAGTAACTTTATACATTTTTTCTTTTTTTTTTCTTTTTCTTTTTTTCCTTTATTTTAAATAATGACATTCTATTTAGTTTATGCAGTGGGTAAGGGGTGGGGGAGGGCAGGGAGAAGTGTAATGAAAATATGATAAATGGAATAATAACTTATTTATTCCTTGTAAAAAGTATATATGTTGTTTAAATGCTATTGCTAATTACACTTCCTTGATTATATTGCTTATGCTTGTTTATAAATAATTTGTCATGCTTTAATTAATAATAATTAGAACTAAATAATAGTAAATAGTATGTTTCATATCCATCTTTATTAATATAAACAGCAAGTAATATTCCACTGTAAATACTTTTTATAGCTTCCTTTTACATTTTTTTTTATCTTTTCTTTTACTCTATTTTTATTTTCTACTTTCTTTTTTTCTTTTCTCTGTTCTCTCTCTTTATTTTCTTTCATATTAATATATTGACATGTTTTTGATCATACTGGTACAGTAAATAATAAGATTTGTATAAAAATTGAAATGGGGCATAAATAATTAGTTTTATTACATATTAATAACTGTGGGCTTAGTTTCACTTTCATAGAGGCTGTAATAACTTGTAAAATACTTCGCGAAGGTTTTGCTATGTTTAGCTTCATTTATACTGCTAAATGAATGTCAGTCACTTGTTTTTAACAAAATTCCCACCAGAATGTTAAGGGAGACAACTTGGGATGTGGGTTACCTCGTGAACAGTGTCCTCGAGTTGTTTTAAAAGCTTCAACACTCAGAATTCACGCAGAGAAGCTGAAAGCAGTCAATTTGAACGTTGACCCCTGAATTCACACTGACACATCGCAGATTCATGAAGAACACTCTACCAGGAAGTAGAACTGCTGCAAATGTGACTCTGCGATGGAAAATAAACTCTATAACATTTAAATGTGAGTTATCTTTTATAACTACTTATTTATTCATGTTATAATTTATAAAATATGAAAGTTATAATGATTTTAAATGATTCAGTATCTCATAGTAAGCAAATGTGATATTTTAGAAGGCATAGAAAGTGAAACATTTATAAAAGTGTTTTTGAAAGTTTACTTGACTGCAACATATTAATGTATGTAAAAAACTTATGATTTAAACATATACATTGCTATAATTCATTTGATTTATCTGACTGACAAGCATAAATATCTTTATGACTCTATTTTGGAAGAAGTTGTCATGTGACATATTTTAAAGCAGCAGTTTAGATATACAAAATACAGATGGCTTTCTTCACAATAATGCAAGTGTTTCTGAGAATTTACATAGCCATGCAGTATGATTTATAACAATTTCTATAAATATAATATTTTATTTTATTGGCAATAATAAGTATGAGAAAAAAGCTCTGATACAAGTAATTTAAAGTCTTTTGGAAGCTGTTAACTGCATTTATATGACAGAAAATAGGTGCATCTTAATATATGTAATGTCTGAACCATAATATTTTATTTATTTATTTTATTTTACATTTGTTGACCGGGCTAGTCTAGCTGGATATATGTCCATTTTCAGTAGAGGCCCGGGGAGAAAAGCTCCACACAAAACATAAATGAACAGACTTGTTAATAAAAACATACAATAAAATAGAAATAAACATCAACTTGTTAATAAAATCAACATACATTCTGGAACTCAAACAGGTAGAGATCATACATAAGTTCGATCAGATTCACAATAATTTTACCTAGTACATAAAAGGATGTGCAATATAGCATTTGCCATAGAGAATAATGGTTTAAGCTCAGAGGGGTAGAGAAGTAGAAGGAGAAAGTGAGATAAATAATAGTGATGGGACAGGAGTCAGGAATGAGAGAGGAAAAGAAGGAAGACAGTCAAGAGGAGGTGAGAGAGCATAGTAGGACAGCAGGGGTGAAGAAGTAGGGTAGATGCTAAATATTAAGCAAACAGAAGGGTTAAAGGTACAGAGTGGGTGGGGTGAGGGAAGTTACCCTGGAGTAGTACAGGAACAAAGCCAGTGGTTATGGAAGTACAGTTTGATTTGTTTTTTGAAGAGAGGTAGGGATGAGATTAAAGTTAAGTCTTTAGGCAGCAAATTCCATGCCCTGCCAACAGTGTTTGTGAAAAGGAAGTCACCAGCTACGTTATGGGCCTTTATGGGTTTGTTCATAAGTTTACAGAATGAAGAGAGGTGAGATTGTTATAAGGGAGTATAAGTTGTGATAGAATAGGAGTGTTATTAGGTTGGTACAGTAGTTTGTGGGCAATTGTGAGTTGTGAGATAATGAGATAGTTTTGTAGTTCCAGCCAGCCTAAGTGTTTCAGATTAAGGCAGTGATGGGTTCTAAAAGGTTTACTAGTGGCGAAGCAGGCAATGTTATTGTAGCAGGTTGCTAGTTTGTTTAGGTTAGTTTTCTTGAGGTTGGTGAGGATAGGAGAGGCGTAAAAGAGAGTAGATATAAGATGGGTGTGAGCAATAGTAGCTCTTGTAGAAGGGGTAAGAAATGGTTTAATGCGGTATAAAGACCCTATTTTTCTGTTAACTGATTTGATAGTATTGTTTATATGTTGGTCAAATGAGAGATTGTTATCAATGGTTATTCCTAGCAGTTTAGTTGTAGTATCAGGAGAGATAACAGTGTTGTTATTTGAAGAGATGGTGAAGTTTAGTGGAGGGTGCAGTGGTGGGGTAAAGAGGAGAAGTTTGTTTTTTTTAGCGTTGAGAAGTAGGTACCGTCTAGTGAACCATGTTTCTACTGTGTTGAACATAGTTTGAGTTAGTGAGTCGAGATCTGGAGAGGAGGATGCTGAGCAAATGATGGTGGAATCATCAGCATATTGAATGCAGGTAGCTTGAGGAATTACAGAGTGGAGATCATTTATGTAGAGGGAGAAGAGGAGAGGACCAAGAATGGAGCCCTGAGGGACTCCAATAGTAATGGACAGTAAGGAGGAGATGTGGTTTTCCCAAAGAATGGCTTGTTGTCTGTTACTGAGGTATGATGTAAACCATTTGATGGCAAGGCTATCAAATGAGAGTGATTCAAGAATACTAATTAAAGAAGAGTGGTTGACCATGTCAAAAGCTTTGGAGAGGTCAATGAATAGGGCAGAAGAGAGAAGATTATTGTTGCGATTGTTGTTAATGGTATCTACAAAGGAAAGGAGGGCAGTGGTGGTGCTATGGTGAGGTCTAAAGCCATGTTGACAGTTAGCTATAATATTGTGAAGAGAGAGGTACTGTAGAAGTTGCTGATGAATACATTTCTCCATAATTTTTGCTAAAGGAGAAAGAAGAGCAATAGGTCTAAAGTTGGAGTAGTCAATAGAGTCACCGCCTTTGTGTAGTGGGATAATATGAGAGATTTTCCAAATATCAGGGATGGTACCTTCTTGGATGGTCCTGTTTATGAGTATAGTAATTGGGTAAGCTATTTCTTTGGCTGCCTTTTGAAGAAAAAGGAAGGGAGTTTGTCAGCAGAGGGGGTACAAGGTTTTAGTTTGTGAATAAGTTTATAGATGAAAGAGGTAGGGATAGGTTGTAGAGTGAAGTTGTAAGAAGAGTTTACTGGATGATTTGGAGGATAGAAGTTATTATTGTTTAGTTGTCTAGCGTGAGTTTGAATAGTTTCAGTAAAGAATGAATTAAAAGCGTTTGCAGTTTGGAGAGGGGTGTCTGGGTCAGCATTTAGTGGGGAGGGAGTTTTAGCTGTTCCTGGTGAAAGGAGTCTATTGATTGAGGACCAAAACTGTTTGGGTTTATTTAAGTTGGTTTCTTGTAGTTCATAGTAGAATTTTCTTTTGTCGGTGAGTATAGCCTTTTTGGTAAGATTTCTAAGATGGCGAAAGTGAAGCAAGTCAGAGTTAATTCTATGGGACCTCCATTTGTTCCAAGCCTTATTTTTGGAGAGGATTAGTTTTTTAGTTTCATTTGAGAGCCAAGGGGCTGTTTTACATTTCATTCTAATATGCGGCTCAGGAGCATGTATATCCTAAAAAGAATGGAAAGTAGAATAAAAGAAAGAAACAGCATCAAAAAGTGGAAGAGTTTTAAGGGTTCCAGTTGCAAGCTCTGAGTTCATTTTGAAATAGGTCGATTTTAAAGTGTTTAGTGGACGTATTTTCTTATATTAGGGAGATGGAGATAGTCCGTCTTCTCCCTTGTAATGTAAGTTAAGCAATGATCACTGAGGTCATCAGGCATAGTCCCGACTTTGTAGGTGATGTTCATATTGTTTATAAGAATCCAATCTAAAATAGTTTGTTTCATACTTGATATATTAAGCCTAGTTGTAGAGGTAATGGTTTGAATGAAACCATTTAGGTTAATGTGAGAGGTGGGATTGTCAGTATTGATAGTATTCCAGTCGATATTTAAGTCACCGAGAATTATTTTTCTTGGGGTAGTTAATGGAAACCCAACTGAGAAAGTCTTCTACAATTGGTATATTGTTTCCAGGAGGTATATATATGCAGATGAGGTAAAGGGCTTTCTTAGCATTAAGTTGAAGTTTGGTGATGATGGCTTCTACCTTACTATCTTGGGTTGGACAGGCTGAAAGGGTAGAGATGTTAAGATGATTTTTAAACAGTATTGCTACTCCACCACCTTTCCGTTTAGTACGGTCAAGCCTAAGTATATTATAACCTTGTGGTATAATTTCAGTATCTTTTGTGGCTGGTTTTAGCCAGGTTTCAGAGAGACAGAGAATGTCAAAACAGTGAGTATCTAGGAGGGTGTGTAGGTAGGCAACTTTGTTATTTATGCTTCGTATGTTTAGATGTCCTATGAGGAGGGTATTTTTGGTGGAAGGTTTAGATGCTTGAGAGGAAGGGTATATGGGGCCTGGGTTGGGGTGAATGTCACCATCTTGTAAGGTAGGGTCATTAGGCTTAGATGTGAGTTTAATTTTGAGAAGGGTTAGAGGTCTTATTTTCTTATCAGAGGGTGGGGTATAGGTCAGGTGAGAGCACCTATGGTATTTGGGTAGGTAGTAATTAGGGGTGGAATTGCCATTAGAGAAAGTAGTGAGAGTAGTATAAAAGGAAGATGTAAGTGTTTGTGAATGTTTAGCCAAGCTATTGATTTAAATGAACATTAGAACTTATTTTTACAAACTTTGAATAAATTAATATGTAGATATGCCCTCCTTTTTTTTTTTTTTTTCTCTCTCTCTCCTTCTCTCACGTCTTTTATTTCTTTCTCTCTTCTTGGTTCCTAATATCAAGTTTATTTGAATGCTATTTGAGTATAAATGTATTATATTAAATAGATGTACACAGCAGTATGAATAGTTTTTAAAAGTTTCTCTTAGTTTATATGATGCTGATTTATCAAATGTATAGCTTTGTCTTACCAGATAATCTAATTGAAAGTTGTTAATTTAAGTTAATAATAACTAGTATTAAATTGATAAGGTGGCAGCTGAGGTACTGCTGCTTAGGGTAGGGGGTTAACTTGAATAGTATGTACTACTCCAAGTTGGAGTTTTTAACTCCAGGCTGGGTGCAAGGTTTAATCCTTACATTATTTTCTTTTGTTCACTGTTGTATGTATATATTTCTGACATCCACAATACATTTTGTAAGCTTATTGTCACTACAAACAAAATTGAATCTTATACAAAATCCCATAAGAGATTCATTAAATACAGCTATATCTAAAGGTACGCCTAAAGGAGGAGGTATAACATTACTTATTTTGTTAATTGTTATTTTGATTATAAGTTTTATATGTTTTAAAAATGCGAAATGACTTCTCTAAAAGGAATTTCTTTAAACATTAATGGACTGAATAACCCATGTAAAATAAGATACATTAATTTACATAAGGCCACTTAGTCTTCCTTCAAGAAACACATCTCCTGAAAAAGGATATTGATAAATTAGCCACAAACAAATATACAGTATTGGTTAGTTCAGAGCACACTCAGAAAAAAAGAGGAGTGGCTATTTTATGGAATAAAAGTATGCCCATTCCTAAAACTATTAAGTCTTATCAAGATGATAAAGGAATGTTTTGTATGGTTACAATACAAATTAATGGGAAGACTTATACATTAATCAATGTATATTGGATACCTGGAATTGGTATTAATACAGTGAAATACCATCTTGATAAGATCATATCATTCTCTATAGGAGATATTATTTTAGCTGGTGACTTTAATTGTATCCTACATGAAAATGATACTACTACTATAGGAAAAGGAAAATTACATCTAATGCAAAACATTTAAAGGATTTTGTTAATTCTTATCATTTAAATGATATTAATAATCAGATAGACTCAAAATCATTACCATACACCTTTTTTTCTAACAGATACAAAACTTATTCAAAAATAGATAGAGTCTTTATTTCTAACCAGATGGTAACAGAATTAATTAACTCTAAAATCATTTCATGTCCTATATCTGATCATAATTCAATTGTTTTTGAGTTCATGATAAAAAATACTTACAATGTTCAGATCAAAGGGATACCAGCATACTTAACTCAACTAAAAGACTATAAAGAATATATACTTACAGAAGTACAACATTTTCTAGACATAAATAATACTCCTGAAGTCTCCATTGTTTATGTTTGGGATGCTTTAAAATCATATCTATATGGACAAAGTATCAGATGGTATAATAATAAAAGGAAATCTTGGGATAAGGAATTGTTAGATATTCAAAGTAAATTAGACTCTTATAAACATAATAATAAAGAAAAAAATATGGATAAGAAAGTCATTGAAGAAATAAATAAACTAAATGAGAAATACAAAGAAATGTTAACTCATAAAGTTAAAATAACTTTGGAGAAATACAAGTTTTTGTCTTACTCAATAAGCCCCAAATACTTACATAGACTTAAAAACAAAACAAAAAGGTTGAATAAGCAAAATCATATCAAAGAAATGTTCTCTCTAAGGAAAAAGAAGAATGCTTCTAGTCTACCAGAAACACTAGATGAATTTAGAAATCACTTTCACAAAATTAATCATAATAACATTAACATGGAACCTAAAGATAAAATAAAGGAATTTATAACTACAAACATGAATAAAAAACTTAATAAACAACAAATTAAACTATTGGATAAAATCATTTCATATACAGAGGTTGTTACACAAATAAACAAGCTTAAATCAAACAAAGCACCAGGTAATGATGGTATTATACCAGAGATATATAAAATTCTTTCTAAAAGTACATACTCATTAATACATAAGGTTTTTATTTTGGCCCAAAATGAGCTAATAACCCCCCCATCTTGGCAATACACATTTATTTCACCAATTTTAAAACCTAATAAAGACCCAACTAGATGTACTTCATATCGACCCATTTCATTACTTAATGTTGATTATAAAATGTTTATGAGTATTTTTGCTGATAGATTGAAGACAGTCATCCCTGGCATTATAGATATAGATCAGACAGGCTTCATTGTAAATAGAAATACTTTTGATAATATAAGGAGAACTCTAACATTAATTGATTTTGCAAACAGGAAAAAGAAAAATTTAACACTTATTAGTCTTGATATAAGTTCAGCATTTGATTCAGTAAGTTGGGACTACTTGTTTACCTTACTGAAGTGCACAAACTTCTCAGATGCATTTGTAAATCTAATTGAGTATCTATATAAAGGAGCATTGGCTTATATTAAGATAGGAACATATGTCTCACAAAAAATAACCATTTTTAAAGGTACAAAACAAGGGTTTCCACTCTCTCCACTATTATTCACTTTAATAATGGATCCTTGGGCCAATCTGATCAGAAATAGTACTGATATAGAGGGATTTGAAATAGATGAAAATACAACATCTAAAATTCAACTCTTTGCAGATGATGTTCTAATTACATCAGCAGGATCTAAGTCTTCTATGCAGTCTCTATTTGATAAAATGATGAATTTTAAAAGTATTTCTGGTTTAATATTCAATGAAGAAAAAACTAAAATACTACCTATATATACACGAAAAAATTTTCTCATTAGTGATTTTACTAAATATGTACCCAATTCAGGTCAGATAACTTATCTAGGTATAATATTAACTAAAGATATTAAATCTATTATACATAATAATTATAATACTTGTCTTCTTAATATACAAAATCTTTTCAATACCTGGAATAATATATTTTTTACTATGGAAGAGAGACTTACAATTATTAAAATGATAATATTCCCCAAGATATTATACTACAATCAATAATACTCCCACCTACAAAAATAATTATCAAAAAATTAAATGCACTAATGTTAAATTTCCTATGGGCACCTAATAGACCTAGGATTGCATTAAACAAACATACTAATAGCTGGTCTCAAGGGGGTATTTCTTTTCCAGACTTTAACTTATATACTATCTCTTTTATTGTAAAAGTTATTACTTTGTTAATAGATCAGTCATATGTTGCAAAATGGAAAGATTACTGGGAGCTAATTAGTATTCACTTCATGAAAATCTCCTTAACACATAAAAATATGATTGTAAATAACTCCATGCTATGGTTACTAAAAGAATTTTGTACTTCACCTATTACACCTAAATATACAGTTAGTTACCCATTAAACATTATTATTAGTTATTGTAATTTTATATTCATGCATCCTAAATATAAGGAATGGAATTTTATTATATTCCCTATAATGTATACTCGAGGTATGCTTTTGTCATCCACTTCTGAAGGAACTCATTTAGCTACAGATAATGATCTAAAGTACTGGTATCAGTTGCTATCTGATAATAAAGTTAAAAATCTAGATTTCTTAAAACAGGAATTTGATCTAAGAGAAACTTGTTGGTTAGAAGTTTAGACCTTTAGACAACATCTCATTGATAAAATTGATCTATTGTCTATAACAGTTAAAGAATCTATCACAACACTGATTGATTACTTGATATTAAATTTACAACATAAGTTTCTGATAAAGGTAAGCTTTCATACATACATAAAATTATCAGACAAGAAACTTTTTACAGTGTAGATACCTACTGGAATTATTTCACTTCCATTAATGGTGACCCACCAAATCAACAGGATAAACAATATATATTGGAATCTGCCTATAAAACTACGTCTTCCATTGTCTGGAGACTTTTTACATGGAAATTTTTACATAGATCCTTTTATACACCTTTGATGATGAATAAAATAAATAATAAAGATAATCTATGTAAAAGATGTAATGTAGAAATTAATGCTGACTGGGCTCATATGTTTTATGACTGTATAAAATTGAAAGAATATTGGAAGTCAATTAATGAATTTTTGCAGGCTCTTTTTACAGATAATTTCATTATTTCTAAATCTCTTATATTATTCAACACACCTGTACCTCAAAGTGTTAAAAAGGTTAAGCTTCCCTTGTTGTGGTATATTCTAGCAGTGGCTAGAAAAATAATAACCAGAAATTGGATTTCAGATACACCTCCTTCGTTCAATGAATTTAAAAATGTTATGACTATAATGTGCCATATAGAATTGATGACAATAAAATCAAGAACTACTAGAAAAACATCTTATTATATTGTATGGGAAAATTTACAAAACTTGTTAAAAAAATTTTAACTTCAATAGCATGGTATTTTAGTTTAATTAATTGATCTGATTGTAGTGGATGTCTTTGTAAATACTTTGGTTATTTTGTTGAATGTTATAATCATATCTATTTTAATTACTTGTATAAAATTGTTATGATATTTCTCTTGTATGTTAAAAACAATAAACTTGTTTTAAAAAAAAAAAAAAGTCCCCTTCCTATGTATTCCACTTGTGAAACAATTATTAGAAGTATCCCAAGTCAGGTTAACATCCAAAGAATGCACTGATAACCCAGCATTCTCCAATACAAACCAAAGTATATAGGAAGGAGACTTTTGTTAACAGCTATTTGCATTATTTGTGCAACCATCCAGTTTTTATGAAAAATAATATACCAAAGGGTCAGTTTATTCGTGCTTCACGAATGATTTCTGAAGAAGCTGATTTGAATCAGAAGTCAGCTTTATACAGAATATGTTTTTGGTTAGAGGCTACCCCCTCAGATTTATTTGGTAAACTAGCTAACGAAATTAGAACAAGAAGGGCTACTGATTTTCCACTGTGCCACTGAATGACTGCATTCCTTTTGCTAGTTCACTTTAAGTAATTGATTGTTTTATTAGGTAATTATTTTGATTTGATATATAAGGGGATGCTGCTGTGTGCATTTTAGTTCATTCTGAAGAAGTCTTTTGAGACAAAAGTGATATTAAACTGCGTTTTTCGCTACTGCTGGTGGTTTCTTTCATTGTTCAGTCAGACTGGTGGTTTGGTTTTTATTTATATGTTTATCACGGTGAAAAGGTGAGTGATTGTATACATTTCACACAGTGAAAAGGTGAGTGTTTGTACATGTTTTACGCAATGAAAAGGTGAGCATTTGTACACATGTTTTGCATAGTAGACTCCATGGTGTTGACCAGAGATCATGTGGAAGTGTTTTTTCCAGAGGTTACATGATCATGCCATGTGGAGATGTGGCAATCATTGCACTGGCCCATTGCATGACAACCCTACTGACATCACCAAGCATGTATGGGGAGTCATTGCTTGAAAGCACCCATCTGACCCCCCTCAGAATTGCAGCACTGTTCTTTGTATATTCAAACCATACAACTACTGAACAAATGTGTCAAAGGGCTCTCACCAAGTATTGAAGAACAGCCAGGTAGCAAGCATAAAGGTCAGGTGAGGACTCATGCAGAACAAAAGAGAAAAAGTAACATCAAAAGTAATTTCACTTGAGGTATGTGCTATATTATAGCAATTGCTCCAAAAATATAGAATTATTAAATAATTTCTCCTCTGCAGTTACAGATCAAGCATGAACAAAGAACAACATAACTATATTTGTATTTAAAATTTTTAATGCCCATTGGAAGATATTCCAGATCAGGATACAGTATCTCCATTAAAGTTCACACATTTTGATTCAACAAAGGAAATTTCAGCAGAGTGAAAGTTCAGCAAGGGTGAATGGTGAAGACCACTTTCTTCAAACCACAATGCAAGCACCCCTATGTGGGAAACACTCTACCTGCCCAACAAATATATATGTATATGACTGTCTCATCAGTGAGGGAACACTCAAAAGAGGGTATACAAAATAGCAATGTTTTTAGATTGAATTAAAAATATAGAACTATGAAAGAAAGAAAAATGTCTTTTTGCAGGAATACAAGCCCCCCTGCACCCCACTATATTACTTGCTAATTATATATATATATATATATATATATATATATATATATATATATGTATATATATATATATATATATATATATATATATATATATATATATATATATATATATATATATATATATATATATATATATGTATATATATATACCAGCTCTGAGATCATACAACAGTAAGGTAAGGGCAAATTCCTAGACCCAGCTGTAATGTGGTCGTGCACGGAAAGCTAATAGTCAGGCTGAAAAAGTAGGGTGCACAAATATTTGCTCTTCTGAGCATCTGATCTTGCAGACTCTAAGCATATATATTAGTATATTTAAAATCTTTCTCTCTCTCTCTTTCTACACACACACACACACACACACACACACACACACACACACATATATATATATATATATATATATATATATATATATATATATATATATATATATATATATATATATATATATATATATATATATAGACAGAGAGATATCATGTTTGTGGACACACAGAGCTGGAGAGAAGAACAAACTCCATTTATCCAGAAAGTGGTTTCAGAGAAATGACTCTGCAATATCAGAACTGTTTAAAGCCAAGTTGTCTTCTCATGATTTTAGACTGTATGTGAGAATGGGAAGTTGGATATTGTCTAGTAAAGCTGTCAGCATTATAATGGATATGATGGGGTCTTTCAGTTCTGATGTCATAAAGAAATTAGACTTCCTTTCGGCAAAATTTTTTGAAGGCAATGTCATTGTAAGTTTCATGTGTTGAGTTCTCTGTAAATTTTGAAACCTTGCTGTATGTTTATTCAAGCCTCCCAAGTTGAACACTAGGAAGCTGAGTATCTATAGAACCTTCTTCGATTAGGCCAGATAAGAGAAGAACACAAGCTATGTTGTTAGAGGCCCTGTAGTAAGATGAGGTTTATTTCTAGCTGCTCAGTATGAGTATTAGGGGCTGACAACATTAAAAGTCACTCGCTAAGCTATTTGGTAGATTATTATTTTTTTTAAGTATCGGTTTTGTTGTTTTTTTCTGTTTTGGAGAATGGCATTTCTGGATTCTGATAAAAGAAGCTTGTAAACCAGCAGCAACTTATTTTAAGGTTGCTATGCACCCGTTTGGAGAAGAGCATCCTGGATAATGTGAAATGAGCAGGCAGAGAAGTTAAAACCATTGTGTTTATCCACACTGCAAATTGTAAAGGTACAGAAAAAGCTCGTTGTGATACAACACTGACTGAGCTAGCTCAAGATATTGTTTCTACAAAATGCATAAGCTGCATATGATTAGACAAGAAGGTTGCAAATCATTCAGTGGGATCAAGGCCTAAATTATGTCGCTTAATAGTAGGTATGGCTCATGTTAGTAAGCTGGTGATCAGCAAAACCTTCGAATCAATTGTGAATATTTTTTGATGAATTATCTTACTTGTTTTATAAATTATTTAAAATGTATTTCAAAATGATTTGATTTTTTTACCATTAAGGGATGTAGACCTCATATGTGCAATGTGCAAATTTCTGAAAAGAATCAGGCTATTTATTTGTTCTTTTATTTTTTTAAGAGACAAGCTTTTAAGAATAGTCTTATACTTTATTAGACATCTTTCTCTCATTTGTGGCTAGAAGAAGAAATTGCTCTATAACACTCAGGCTTACAATAGATGCACTTATATATCCAAATTGGAAGGCATGCACTCTCCAGCCAAGACCGGAATAGCTGGTCAAGAGGAGAAGGTCAACACTTGCACCACACCACATGGAACACATAACCCCCCAGAACAAACACTAGCACTGCCTTCATATAAAAACACAAACCACACACCCACTTTCATGGAGGCTCTCAATAAAAATCTACCCAAACAGCAGAGACCTACAAGGCAGAAATGCACTCGGCCACCACAACTCAGCACTAATCACAAGATACATAACTCTCCTAAACAGTGTGGCACTCAACCAAAGCCCCTAAGGCAAAAGAGCATGCCCAACACACTAGTCATAGGTGACTCGATAGTGAGGCACACTGATGTCCCACTCACTAGGTTGAATAGGGAAAAAGTAACAGTCAGCTGCCTGTCAGGTGCCAGGATCTGCAACATAACACATGCACTCAGGTCCCACAAAAAACAGGTATGAACATGACTCTGTCATTGTACATGTGGGTGTGAATGACCTGAGACAGACTTCCCTGTACTACAAGAAAAGAGACATGGAGGAGCTCTTGGATTATGTAGCCCAGGCATGTATGACCCTAGCCCTGAGCAGCATCCTACTATCACCCAGAATGATACCACAGTGCAAGCACAAAATGATTGATTTTGAGAACTTTCAAAGTTTCTGGTGTCATTCTAAGGGGATCCAGTATCTGTCTGCCTGGGATGACAAGACTGACAGACCTCGATACTTTGCCATAGATGGCTTGCATCTGTCACCTCCTGGGCTTCCAGATACTGGCCAAGACTCTTGCCACCCCTACAGTGCCTTTTTTAGGCAGTGTTCCAAAGACCAAATTACCACCATGACAGCTACAGACAAATGTAATCTGAGGGTCATGCTGCTCAACGCTAGAAGTCTAAATTTCAAAATGCACTCGCTTGAAGCACTCCTTAAAATGGAGAACATTGACATGTGTGCTGTAACAGAGACCTGGTTCAAGGCAGCAGAAAGCACCCCTGCACTACCAGGCTATAACTCATTCCATACCTTTTGGCCCCAGAACTTGGACCAAAGCTCCAAAGGCGGTGGTGTTTCCATATTCAAAACGGATGCGCACACCTCTAGACTGGTAGCCCAACATAACGCATCTGAGATACTTCAGGTGCAGCTAACATTGGATAAGACAGCGATTCAGGTCGTAGCCTGCTATAGGTCCCCAACAATGTCCCAAGACTCACACTCCACATTCCTAAACAACCTGGAGAATATTAGGGTCCAATCAAACACTCTCATACTAGGTGACCTACCTCTCCATTAACTGGGAAAACTACTCGTACCAATACACCTGCCCAACGCTTTCTGAAATTCATTAATTCCAATGCCCTGGTCCAGCTCGTTCTTACCCCCACTAGAGGTAGCAACATCCTTGACCTGGTCATTACTAACATGGGCAACCATTTCTCTACAGCAATAGTTAACTCCTCCCTGGTTAGATCCGACCACAAACTAATCAACTTAGAAATCCACATCCCTGTCACCCTCCCCCCCACACACACAAAGGTAACCACCATGAAAAACTTCTCCAAAGCTAACTTTGGGCTCCTAAAAACTGAGGTGGCTAATTCACAGCACCCATGCAAATGGAGAATAGTTGCATGACCACTGAATCATACACCAATGCACTGTATGAACACGTACACAAATGCATGGATCTCGCCATACCCAATAGAACCAAGACTCTCTCCTCAAAAAAAGGAAGCCAATCTGGTGGTCCCCAGCCATAAACAAGCTCTACAACAGAAGGAGAAAACTGATATGGAATAAGGTGAAGTCCCAAGAATGGAAAAAGTCCCATATCAGCCTCAACAAAAGGTTGAGGTCCCTCATCAAATTCTCTAAAGCTAGCCATGAAAACAAAATTGCAGCAGATAGTAAATACAACCACAAGGCCTTCTACAGTTATGTAAAGAATCTCCACGGCAATACCCAGATTTGCTCTGATCTACTGGACAATGGTACTTCCTATACTGACCTAACAGATATTGCCAGTATACTGGCTGATAAATTCACTGCTAACTTTACTGCTCACCCCCCCCCAGGGACCAATCACAATGCCAGCAGATTTCCAGGCACCCAGTATTACTGCTGCACAGGTTAAAACAGCACTGTCCTGGGCCAAGAATACACTTTTATGGGACCTGACAATATCCCTGGCTGTGTTCTACATGAACTACAGAGTGAAATGCCACCTCATCTGTGTGCCCTGTTCAATCACAGCCTCACCTCAAGCTTTGTCCCTACCAAATGGTGCACTGCTACAGTCATCCCTCTCCACAAAGGAAGAGCAACTACCGACCCTGGGAACTATCACCCCATTAGCCTGACGAGTCTGATATGCAAGGCTTGGAATGCATCATCATGGACCTAATAAACAAGGATATAGGGAATCTCCAAACTCTGGATCCTACACAGTTTGGTTTTATGAAGGGTAGAACATGCCTGCTCAACTTGGTCGACTTCTTTGAGTCAGTCACCAGAAATGTGGATGAAGGCAAGGTGGTTCATACAGCCTACCTTGTTCTGGCCAAGGCCTTTGATACCATTCCCCACTCAGGAATCGTATTAAAACTCACTAAGCTAGGCATCAACCCCTATATAACTAGGGGGGTTGCAAACTGGTTCACAGATAGAACCCACGGTGTGAAAGTAGCTGACTCCAAGTCAGACTGCCGATCAGTCATGAGTGGAGTCCCACAGGGTTCGGTCCTGGGTCCTCTCCTCTTTGGTATCTACTTCCCTGAAGTCCAGGCCAACATGAAGAGACTCTGGCTGATAAAGTTCATAGATGATTGCAAGCTGGGAGCTATTATTAACTCCCCAAGTGATGTTGACATCCTACAGAAAGGCCTCACTGAGACCAACAACTGGTGTCAGAACCATGGCCTTAAGCTCAATGCCAAAAAATGTGTCGTCATTCCCCTTGGGAAAAGCCTGGTTTCCTTGAATTACCACATCGATGGTAGGCCACTGAGCACAGAAGGCGTTATAAGAGATTTGGGAACGCAGGTTAACATCAACCTCTCTTTTGACCACCATTTTGCCACTGTGGTCAGTAAGTCCTTCTATGTGGCACATCTCATTACTAAGGGTTTTGCATCCAGGATATATTTTTAGAATCTGTCTTACTGATACCAAAAGAAGCATTCCACATTTTTCTTAAACTTAAACATTAGTCAGTAAAGTCATCTTACTGTGCTCCTCTCTTTCTCCCCACTATTGCCATAGGGATATTCTGAAAGAATGGCAACTTAATCTGATTTTTTTTTCATATTTTCATGCTTATTTAACTTTTGTTTACAGTTATTTGTTTTATGGATTATTATATATTACATAACGTAATATTTTAGGAACAACAGCATGTTCATTTTTACATCATGTGCAATCCCCATGCATGGTGTTATTTTTGTCACCAGATGCTGATACAGCCATTTTATAGATATATTTATTTAAAACTAATAAACTCACCTCAGGTAGACAATCAGTGCTTACATTTAACTTCCATTAATTTGTTACTGTTAAGCATTTAACTCCAAATATGACACATATCTATTCTCTCTAGTTTTAATTGTGTAATTTAACATTATTCCTTATACAAGAACAGTAAAACACAATAGCTAATCAGTTAAACTATAATTTGAAATCAGAAATTAACTATTGGCCATAATGTTTTAATTTTACAGTATTACAAATTTTAAGAATTGCACCAGTGACTTAATTCCTTGTTTTGCAATCTACTTTATTTACTAGACATCAATCCTAGGGGATTGGCACCATGTCCATGCCTTCTTCAAGTTCAATCTTTATTACAGAACCTCATACTGTCTATTATTTACTATAACATTCTGTTTCTGATTTCTCATAGCTTTCAGTCCCATATCTGTCATTTTCATAATCATTTTCACATCTCTTAGTGATGGTTTGTATTTGTTTTGCTTTTTTTCTAGTTTCTAGTTACTGCTTTCAGAGTCATAATCATCTCTAAAGAAATCAATGACTTTGTGTCTTTAGTGCAAGTTATTTTAAACCATCTCAACAAAACATCTCTTTACTAAGATTAAATTATCTTCCATTTGTAAGAATAATAACATATAAGTCATGTGATTTTTAGAAATGACATTTCATTTTCACACTTTTCACTTTATACACATGTATAATATTGCTTGAAATGAACTATTCCCTTATTAGAACACAAAGTTCCCTCCTTGCTCAAGAAATAAACAGCATATTAAATATATATACATTTTTTCTTAAGGCAATAGAGATGACACTGTACAAAAGGCAGTATTAACATTTGTTCAAATAGGCCAGCCTTCTTGTATTCTTTCTTTCTGGATAATAATTTCTACAGCATGACCATCTTTTCTACCCTGCTCACCCCAAGCTGGAAGATTCTAGATATTGGAATGCTCAGGCGTCTTAAGACAAAATCATTTCCTATATGAAAGCCCATTCATACAATTTAATTGATACCAAATGCCCATGTCATAACAGTTTTGCAGATAGTTTTGCTGAATCAAGTAAATTGCTTGCTGCATTAACATTTAAATTGCATCTTACTAGAGCATAGTTGTCCGGAAAGATGAGTTTCTGTGTATACTATTAAGAGTATAAACATCATCACTGGAGACTTCCCCTTACTTCAGGAATGAGTTTACACATCAGTGTTTTCCAAGTATAATTTTTGAAGCCACACTACAGATGTGTGCCTAAAACTTAGTACAGTAAAGTAACATCTACAAGCTGACATGATTTGCTACGTAACCACTATGAAATGGTCAGCGTGGGATATAAACAGCTGTAGTTATAAAGAAGAGTTTGTAAAACGTTAAGAAAATATATATTTTCATGTATGCATTAATACAGAGAATCAAGTATGATTTTGCCAAATTGGGGACGATGTATTTAAGTGATAGGTTTTAGTAAAAATGACATTAAAACATGGGGAGTATGCGAAGGCATTGTGGTATACATGCTTTTTGGTGAAGTACTTATGATTATGATCTATAGTTTATAATTGCATTTATTTCATAAAAGCTGTATGACCAACTCATGAACAAATGTCTTATACATAATGTTAAAGCACACAATGCTGCTACTGATACATCTATTTAATATACATAGTTCTGCACATTAATATTGCTTGAACATATTATGGAAATATCTTATGCATTATTTGCACCAATTCTGCAATTTCCCAAACCAGCAGTATGCTACTCCCTCTGCCATATGTCATTGAGAAGGTCGTAAACAGATGAATAATTGTCACACATATTTTGGATCTATCTTCCACACTTTTGCACACTTGCACTTTTTTACTTTCACAAATCTGTAACATAAAATCAGCATCTACACACAGATCACTGACGCCAACACCAGCGTGTAGCCCATTGTCTACATAAGTCCTTTGGAGGTTTACATTTTTTACATCTCACATAATTTACCAGATAATGCAAATCTTATCAATTATGTTTTCATTAGAAGATTTTGGAAGAAAAAGCTCTTGAGAAGCAAGGGGTTTCTTGGCTTAGAAGATCTCTCTAACTTAGACACAGGCATACAGGATTACATATTCTTACATGGTTCCCAAGCCTATTGTATATACAGTCATAGTTTTCAAGCCTATTATATGTACATACATGGTCCCCAACCCTAATGCATGCATAGACATGATTCCCAAGCCTATTGCATGTAAAGACATGGTTCCCAAGACTATTGCATGTACAGACATAGTTTCCAAGCCTAGTATATGCATAGACATGGTTCCCAAGCCTACAACAAGAAGGAGTAGGGCTGAAAAGTTTACAAAGAGATATCTTATACCAACAATGTGCTGTAACTTGAATCAAGAGCACTCACTAGTGAAGACAAATCTCTCAACTGTACTGTTTTGGAGAAATGTCCCTATTTTATGGCCTGATTTATCCAAGCACATGGTGTTCCTATTTTAGAAAGTGTACTCCTATTTTTAGGTTTGATTTACCCCTTCATCTAATTTTTCTAATCCTGTCCCCTCAACACGTGATTTTTGAAGCAGGCTAAACAAAGAAAACCCCACCACATGACTGATACTACTGGCACCAAGAATTTATAGAACGAGGGCATAAATCTTTCCTCTTTCTTATTTAGAAGCAAAAATAAATGATCTTGCATGGTAAAAATTAACAATATAGTTCATTAAAGTCTGCAGAAGTTATTGTCTCTTTGACACTGTGCTTATATTTTCCCATTATTTTCTCACTCTGTTTTTTAAGCATGAGTTTCTGAGTAGCATCCCATATCCTTATATTTTTAAGCATGAGTTTCTGAGTAGCATCCCATATCCTTATATTTTTAAGCATGAGTTTCTGAGTAGTATCACATATCCTTATATTTTTAAGCATGAGTTTCTGAGTAGTATCCCATATCCTTATATTTTTAAGCATGAGTTTCTGAGTAGCATCCCATATCCTTATATTTTTAAGCATGAGTTTCTGAGTAGTATCCCATATCCTTATATTTTTAAGCATGAGTTTCTGAGTAGTATCCCATATCCTTATATTTTTTAAGCATGAGTTTCTGAGTAGTATCCCATATCCTTACTAGAAGTTGAAAGAGCTATGTGTTATTTGGTATTTAAATTCCATTCTACATTTTTGGGTGGATGTGCCTTCTTTACAGGGGACTTTGTACCAATTTTTAATGACAGCAGGTTGAGGGGAATGGCTAAGGAGGAGAAGGTTAGCCCATGTGCACAATGTTTGCCGAATGAGTCTAAGTTAAATGAGAACACAACAGAATGGCACTAATAGTGTGCTGACCATTATGGTTGTTAATTACAAATAATACATGTGTGATACAAGTGAGTACCCTGCAGAACAGGGACGAAGTTAAAAAAAAATCCATGCCACCTGCAGATGACTGCTACCTGGTGCTCCAGTGTCATCTCTCAGTACTGTAACAGTTAGTGTGGCTGAAAAAGGCAGCATTCCTTAGTAGAAAAGTCATGTAATAAATGTGGTACATACGTAGTTAGAAATTTGGTTGAACGTTGTGGATGGGCATAATGGTTAAGTTGTTTTTCATGCAGACACAAAATATTCAATATTATTCTCAACTTTAGTCACTGTTTGTGTTTGCTAGATGTGTTATAGTCTGCAGAATGATTGCCTAGTATTTACCTATGAACCTAGAAGTGAGAATGTCACTGGCAGTGTTTCTACTGTATATTGAGCATCATGACAAATGGTCATAGGTTTAGAACTGTTTATCTTTATCAGACAAGACATCAGATATCCCATTTTGCTGTGAAATGTAGCAAACTGTTTGCTACAGTTCATACCCTGTCTGCATGGAACACTACAGTGCTTCTGGTTTAGTTTAAAAAAAATCTCCTTTTTAAAGTATAGGAAACTGCTTGCTACAAATGTGGGATTGCTACAGTGATCATGTTTTAGTAAAAAAAAAAAAACCTTCTTTTTAAACTGTAGCAAACTACCTTCTATAAATGTAGCAAGCAGTTATTAGAATTTAGACCACACATGGAGTTCCACAGCACTCAGGTTTGACTGCAAATGCAATACTGGGTTTTAAAAGCTACTATTATATTAATGAAAGACCAAGATCAGCTGGTCATGCCCCCAAAACTTTGCAGCCCAGGCCGTTTCCTCACTCCCTGCTCTGGCTACACTACTGGTTTTAGTTAAGACAATTCATGTTTCAGCTAAGGGAGAGGTGATTATGGGGTTTTTCATAGTAAATCTCATATAATGTTGCTGGATTGCCTCTATTTAGCCCAGTATCAAAATTATTTTTAAAGTATAAAAATATTCTCTTTTGAAGTACATCTGTACACTGAAATAATGCAGAAAAGTGTGTGTGTGTGTGTGTGTGTGTGTGTGTGTGTGTGTGTGTGTGTGTGTGTGTGTGTGTGTGTGTGTGTGTGTGTGCACATGCACCTCAGAATCTGTTTTTGCATGGTATACATACCTGTAGCAATGATGTCTTCAACTCAGATAATAGTTCATCATGAAATGAATGATGTTCAGTATACATATCAGCCATAAGAACATCGCAACAAGAAATAAGATGTGCAACTGTAATGAGTTCTGCATTGCAGAACCTGCATTTGATTGTTTCTCCCACTTTTTCTATACACTTTGTAAACTAATGTGCATGTAAGCCCACATTCCTGAGTTATCATTATTAGCCCTTCTTCCTTTCTTTTAGTTTAAATTTAGCTCTCCATAAGCATTCATTAATCACATCTGGGTCAGTATGCAATTGTTCCTGGAGTTCTACATACTTACCAATATACATGTGGTCTTGCCATTTTTTTATTTACTTTTATTCTGGTCCTGAACATTATATTCTGCTTAAAGCCTTGAGTCTTTTATTGAAAGGGATGATCATGTGATAATGATGCTGCTGATCATGTGATAATGACGCTGCTGAGCATGTGATAATGATGCTGCTGATCATGTGATAATGATGCTACAGATATGAATGGTAGAGTTAAGAGACAGGAAGGGATGGGAATTCAAGGTACATAACACTGACAATCTTCAGCAAAAACTTTACTACAAATATTAGGTTGAGACACTGGAAAAAATAGCAAATAAGATTTATATAAACACAACAGTAATTCATTATGGTGCCAGAGGTCAATCAAATGCAGGGTAAGAGGCTCAGCCAGCAATTTTTAAAAAGTGCAGACAGATTTGACTAATGGGAACTGAATCTCATTCTGTAGTCACAAACGTTTTTGCTGTCCCCCCAACCGACATGGCATTTAAAACATAGACATCACACAAGCTGTTGCCTCCCCAGCACTTAATCCATCCATCCATCCATCTACAACGCTTTTTTCCTCACTTTTGCACATGGGATCTGGGTGTCACCTCAACCATGATAATCCTCTACAGCCAAGATTTAAACTGCCGGGTGGCTAGCCCTGCTGCTGTGATTCTTCCATGCCAAACACTTAAACCTATGGCCATTGTAGAGTGTCCAATCCACCTACTGCATGTCTTTTGAATGTGGGAGGAAACTGGTGCACCTGAGGTAAACCCGCGTGAACACATGGAGGACAAGCAAACTTGGCACAGAAGGATCCACAGCTGAGAATTGAACCAGGGCATCTTTTGCTGTGAGGCAACAATGCTATCCACAGAACCATTAATGTGTGTAAAAGGTTTACGTACTCTGTGATAAACTATAGGTTACTATGTTAAACAATATTAAAGAATGATAAATAAAACCTCTTTTATTCTCAAAGTAACAACTTACAAACTAATATAAGGGGCTGTTCCAGAACATATTACCTGAAAATGTACAAAATTATCCCTGAATTTACAATAACTTACAAAATCTCCTCAGATTTAGCAGGCATTGCAGTGTATACAACATTTAAAGAACTATCACTTTCAGATGACTTTTGTATGCCACTTGTGACCTTGTAATTTGCTAACTTCAGTTATCGATATAAATACAGATATATATGCATCTATCTGTATGTGTGTAGATATATATATATATATATATATATATATATGTATATGGTTTCCCTTTATAATCTCGAAATACTAAAATCTCAAATTTCAGTATACAGAGACCTTAAACGAGAAACCTTCAAATACCAAAACTTAACATTCCAAAACTACAAATCCTGAACACACAGCATACACCACACCACACATAAACCACAATACCCACAGAACAAAACAAATAAACACACAAAAACAAAACACCACACATCCACATACCTACACTACACATAAGCAGGGGGGCAAGCCACCCTGCACCCCCCACACCACCCTACTTATATATACTAACTCATAGATCGCACAAACATTAAAAGATAGTACACTCACATCCAGACATTCCACTGTCCCTCATACACACACACACACATCACACATAGACAAACACCAACATATCCAACACTTACACACTCATACTTTCACCTTCCTACCCTAACCCACACATACAACTTAAAAACAATCCCACATACATTCAAACTCTCACCCAAGACCCTTATGAAACACTCACCAACCTTAGATTCCACGTAAATTCATACACTACACCAAACATCATCCAAACCAAATTCTGCACGTCACTTAACGTAAAGCCATAACCTTGAATTCAAGATATTCAAATTCGCGATTATGTACTTTTGTGAGTTTAAAAATTCGCCTTTATGGGCTGGGTATACTGAAATTTGGGATTTCAGTATTTCGAGATTATAAAGGGGAACTATATACATATATATATATATATATGTATACATATATGGGAGCCCTTCATTTGTTTGAACTTTCAAATGTTCGAAACTCATATGGCCGACACCATATGAACGAATGTTTGAAAGGCCAACAAATGATACCGGAGATCCCGCTATAGTGCGGGAGTATTGGAGATTCACCTTTCCTGCACTACTGTAGTGCGATCTGAGAGTGAGAATATTTAAGTAGCAGGTGTTGTGCGGGGCAGGGGGGAATGTCGATCATATGGTGTTGGTGTCGGCCATATGAAAGTCGGCATTCTGAATTGTTGACATTCTAAAGTAGACCCATATCTATATCTATCTATATATATATATATATATATATATATATATATATATATATATATTTTTTTTTTTATTGTTTCTGATTCCTGGTTGAGCAGAAAAAGTCCCCTTAACAGTGTGTGTGTGTGTGTGTGTGTGTGTGTGTGTGTGTGTGTGTGTGTGTGTGTGTGTGTCTGTCTGTCTGTATGTATGTATGTATATGTGTATGCACATACATACACACACACATACACACACACACACACACACACACACACACACATATATATATATATATATATATATATATATATGAATCGATGTCACATAATTGAATGGTCACTTATGCAAAACTCTCTTAGTCGAGACAAAAACAGCGAATGTTTAGAAGAATGTTCGCAATGGCAGATTTTTAAACAATGAATAAAAGCAGTTGGCCAACATTCAACCTTCATACACACACCACAGTATATCAAACCCATCCAGGTGGTGGTGGTGGTGGGGGGCAATTATATATACCAACTCCAAGATTGCACTACAGTGCGGAAAAGGGAAAAGTTCCTAATGCTTGCAAACTACTTCCATTCCCTGCATAAAACTTTGCTGATTTTCCCATTCACTTAACTGAAAAATCACTGTTTTCATCGCAGCAAAGAGTGGTTCACAAAAGTGAACATTCAGTTATCTGAAGTAGACCCATATACATATAAATATGCACAAATAACCAGATACATGAGTGCAGTATGTTCTTTGAGTTGTACTTTTATCCAAAATGTGAAATGCAAAATATTTTGGCCAGGTCATTTTCTCCAGGCAGTCCATGTGTTTTATTGTATGAGATTGAATGAGCTGGACAATCCATGTTGCATTTTTGTGTGAGATCATTGGACAATAGGATTCAGTGATTTCTCCATTTTTCCTACTGCTGGGTGAACTATGAGTTGGAATATATAAGTGATAGAAGGTATAAGAAGGCCAGATGAGGCTATCCTTCTCTACTGTCACAATCCAATCCATTCCAATGTGACATTCTTAACTCATAATAATTTTTGGGAACTTATTTCAATATTTTAAAAATGTATGTGCATTTTCTCCTTTCATTATTTGTTGTATCTAATGTTTCTTATGGCAAGAGGTTGCTTTGGCAGTATCTCTGGCCTATATTGCAGTCTTTATTTTAATCAGAAAAATTAAGCATTAAAAAAGAGAGAGAAAATCCCTTTTACATGTATTCATTGTTCATAACAGCTCTAGTCTCAGGTAGCAGGTTGGATTCTGATACTCCTCTTATAATGTATTTCTGTTAGTTCTGTGAAGCATTTCTGACTTCAGCTGCAATTAATCTTGGATAAGAATTTCAGTAAGACAACAGTACTAGCCACTGGCTATAATTAAAATACATGTTTTCTATTTTAGATTTCATGAGTTTACAAAAGAAAATGAAATAAGTACATAAAGAAAAACAAATATTTTAGCTACATTATACTATTAATAGGTATTCCTTGGGTTGCTGTATGTCAACAGCTTAGAACACTTTATTCTATCATATGCACAGTAGTGTGTGCAGGTTCCGCAGAACATTTTGACCTGTTTGTGTCTGTAAATGCTCATCCATTTCTCTGCTGCTGTACTACAAGCTCTACAGCATGTGTGGCTGTATGCAACACCAGCAATGCAATTTAAATGCCTCATCTTGATATTCCACTGTCCCTAACCACCATTAGTCTGACAATCTGAAATGTCACAAGATAAATGTCTTTAAATTGAGTCCATAGGACCTTATTTGAATGTGACTACATTGTTTCTGAGTCATCTGGAGTAAGCAAGACACGGCTTACAATTTAAATCCCAATAGGTTTCATTTAACAGATTTTGATCTTAACAAGCTGCTTAATTATCATGGGCTCCTTGACTGTGTCTGTGAAGGAACCAACACAATTCAGTGGAATTGCTTTACATAATAAGTGAGGCACTTTAATAAATATTTCAATATTATTAATCCTTAAGTGATATAATTTTATCTTTTTGCATGTTGTCATACAATTCTATTTGTCCATAGCTCACCTCATCCAGCAAACTATAAAATGATAAATGTACTTTTTGTATGGCAGGCAAGGTTGCAGCAGCTGTTTTTTTTTTTTCTTAATTAATGATACAGTAACAATGCCTAGCATCATACTAGCTGCATCAGATGTATCAGCACATTAATTAAGAATGCTAGATTGTTAATATCTTCATAAGCCCTGCATTGAACCTTAACCCTTCCACTTATTACAGCTATATTTATTTATGTAGGCGTACCTAGTTGCATTACTATTATCAGCTATATTTTACAGCCACATAGAGCATGTCTTCTTCTGCAGGAGTAGCTCATATGAAATATACTCTCAGATGTCCATGGAAAATGCTCACCTCTTGTCAATTCAATTTTAAAACCTTTAATAATCTTAAGTATTTTTTATTTTGAAGAAATACTTGTATGGATAATGTAACCATTTTTACTATGCATCCTTAAACTAATACAGAACACAGGTTTTCTCTTTGATTTTTAGTGTTAAGAAAGTTGTAGTTCCCGATGTATATTCTAAGTTATGCATAACACGACAATGGTTACCTTACCTCCATTGTGTAATAACATTTGAAATATGCATTGTCCCATCCCCATTCATACCCAGTTATTTATTTATTTTATTTTATTTTATTTTACATTTGTTGATCGGGATAGTCCGACTGGATACATGTCCATTTTCAACGGAGGCCTGGGGAGAAAAGCTCCAAAGGAAGTAACACAAGCAAATTTAACATAATACAAATTAAACACAATTTCCAGCCTCTATTGAGGAGTCTAAGTTATACAATCTTACGTTTCTAGTCTGGCTTATTAATTACAACACAGTTGAGGTAAATTTAAAAAATAATACTGGTACACTAGTGATACCAAATATTTAGTCATGCTTGGAGCAAGAACATAGCCATTGAGTCTTGAAATATTGCTTGAGAGTTTTCTTAAATTGAGATAGGGGAGTGTCTAGTGTAATGTCAGCAGGTAGCGAGTTCCAAGTTTTGCCAGCAGAGTTAGCAAACATGGAGACCCCAGCTGAATTATTGGATTTGATGGTTTGTACTACCAGTCTATTAGATGAGCGAAGTGGTCTGAGGCTGGCATGGGGACAGAGGATGTTTTTCAAAGCAGGTGTATTTTCAGGTTGGTTAAGTACTTTGTGAGCCACAGTAAGTTGGTTATACTGAATCTGCCTGGGTAGCTCAAGCCATCCAAGATTTTATTAGGTTTATGCAGTGATGTGTTCAATAGGGCAGGCCAGTGGCAAATCTAGCTATGTTATTATAATAGTCAGAGAGTATGTTAAGTTCAGTTTTATTTAAGTTGGCAAGTAAAGGGGAAGCATAGAAGAGGGTGGACAGCAGATGGGAGCGGGCAATGGCAGTCCTAGCAGGTGGGGTTAGGAATGGTTTTATCCTATATAGTGAGCCCAGTTTTTTATTAATGGATTTGATAGTTTTGTTAACATGAACATCAAATTTGAGATTGTTGTCTACAATAACCCCAAGGAGTTTCATGTGAGCATCTGGGGAGATTATGATACCATTGTTAGATTTAATGGAGAAAGATAACACCGGGGATCTTTGGGTTGGGGAGACAAGTAGTAGCTTCGTTTTGTTGGGATTTAGAATCAGACAGTGGTCAGCAAGCCAATTTTCAACTAAGTTGAAATTACACTGAGTAATTGTCTGCAGCTCAGTATGGGAGGTGCCAGTGCAGATCAACGTGGAGTCATCGGCATATTGAATGCAGTTAGCATTTGGTATGACAGTGTGGAGGTCATTAATAAAAATGGAAAACCGTAGTGGTCCCAGAATAGACCTCTAGGGACACCTAGGGTGTTGGGTAGGAGGTTGGATAGTTTGTTCTGCCATAGGACAGCTTGTTGTCTATTGTAGAGATAGGATTGAACCCATTGAAGAGAGTGATTGCCTAGAGACATTGTTGTTAGGGTGTGGATGTGCAGATGGTGGTTAACCATATCAAAAGCCTTAGAGAGATCCAAAAAAAGGGCTGAGGATAATTTTTTGCTGTTCCTGTTATGGTTTATAGCATTAGAGGTGAGGAGGACTGTGGTGGTACTGTGATGTGGTATAAAGCCATACTGAGATTTAGCCAGTAGATTGTTTTGGATTAGGAAGTACAGAAGTTGTTTGTGGATGCAGTTTTCCATGATTTTTGCCAGTGGTGACAAGATGGCCATGGGTCTATAGTTAGATAATTCAGTAGAGCTACCACCTTTATGGAGAGGTATGACATGAGATATTTTCCAGATAGAGACTTTGGCTTCTGATATGGTCTGATTAATTAGAATGGAGATGGGGTATGCTATCTGAATATTCAGCTTTTTGTAAATATTCAGCAGGGAGATGGTCAGCGGCTAGGGTAGTAGGTTTTAGTTTTTTGATTAGAGTATGAATGAAAGATGTAGAGACAGGTTGGAAGCTAAAGGAGGACTGAGTACTGAGAATGGTATCCTGGGTGTTAGTGGAGTTCAGGGGTAACTGGCTATCTAGGGCTTGGATAGTCTCAGTAAAGAAACTATTGAAGGTGTTAGGAACATTCTCTGGTAGTTTATTAGTAGAGGCTGAGGGAGGTGGAGTGGTGGTTTGACCTGGATGCAGTAGTTTGTTTATCCCTGCCCAGAATTTTTGAGGATTATTTTGGTTTCCTTGCTGGAGATGGAAGTAATATTTTTTTTTATCTAGTAAGATGGATCTTTTTATCTCATTCCTTATTTGCCGAAATTTAATTTGATCTAGAGGGCTTTTGTAGCATGTCAGGTAGCCCACGCCTTATTCCTGAGTATAATATTTGATTTGGTTTCTTTAGAGAGCCATGGGACAACTTTTGTTTTGGTCCTAGTAGAGTGAGCGGGAGCATGAGAATCGAGCATGCAAAGGAATTTATTGTTAAAGTAAGCAACTGCTTCGTCTAGGGGCAAGTGTTTTAAGGCAGACCAGTTGCATGACTTAAGTTCATCCTGAAACTTACTAGGATTAAAGCTATTACTATTTGTTACTGTTCTATATGTGGGCTGATGGGAGTTATAAAATTTGTGCTTACAAATAAATGTGAGAAAGTGATCACTGAGGTCATCAGGGATGGTCCCTGATGTATACATTTAGGGGTGGCTGTTGATTAGTATCCAGTCTGGTATACTTTCTCTTTGGTTAGGTTTACCTATTCTGGACGGGGTGGATATGACTTGCGTGAATCCATACATGTTTACATGGGTGGTAGGAGATTGAGAGGAGCAGGTGTTCCAGTTAATGTTAAAATCTCCAAGTACTATGGTTTCTTGCGGATACTTATCGGATAACCAGTGGAGGATGTCCTCTAGTGTGTTAGTATTATTCCCTGTGAGAATGTACAAGCAGACAATATTTATGCATTTGTTTTTCTTAATTTGGAACTTGTTAGAAAGTATTTCTTCTTTATTGATTTGGGGTGGTTGAATGGGTCTAAGGTAACATTTAGTGTGGATTTGAAGAGTACAGCCTACCCCCCCCTTCCTTGTGGTGCGGTCAAGTCTAAGTATATTATACCCAGGTGGTAAGACTTCATTATCCGAGGTTGATGGTTTCAGCCAGGTTTCAGTTAGGTACAGAATATCAGGGGATTGGACTTGTAGTAGGGCATGTAAGTTATGTACCTTATTATTTATACTTCTAATATTTAGATGACAAACCAGGAGGGAGTTGGGGGACCGCTTTATAGATAGTGATTTGGTAGGGTTATTATCGTATGAGGTTGAGCTATCTAGAGTGGAAGGGCCATGATTCGGGTAAATATCTCCATTCATTGTGAGGTTATAGCGTAGGGTTATGATTAGCTTCAGGAATTTGAATGTAAGTCTTTGATAATGTTTAGATTTTGAGCTGATGTATCTAAGTTGACTAGGCTGATGGAATATTGTGGATAAGGAGTTGGGTATAGGAGGTCCTAATGGGTGAGCTGTCATGTTTGACACAACTGGGGTAGTTTGACATTTTGAGTAGTGAAATCCTAGGTAAGACTGATTTTTATAAGTGGAGAGGAGGTACAGAATTAACATAAGGAATAGTAAAGAGAGTAGAGACATTGTTTTGGATGGTGATATAGTTGGAGACTGGGATAATATTTTAAGTGTAGAGCCCTCAGAATTTTGTGGATAGTTAAAACAGATTACTGGGGAGAGGGGTGAGGGACTGGGTTAGAATAAGCAGTACAGTACTGATGGATCTGATAGGAAATGGGGGGAGGATCTGATAGGAAATGGAGGGGGGCGAAGGGTGGATTCCAATAAGGGGTAAGATCCTGATTGGATCAGATAGGAGGGGGTGTGGATTTGTGGCTATAAAGCTAGCAGCAGTGGGGGCGGGTGGAAATTGGGGGCAGGGAGGGGTGCAAAGTGATCCTGAGCGCAGCAAAGGTGAGCAGAGCAGGTCTTAACCAGACACAAGGATCTTAGAACCTGCAGTTATATGCTTGGATTTTATAGGTAAGGCTTTTTATGTGAAATAGTACTGTTTCAGGTGTACCTTTTTCAAGTTAGGGGCATGCAATACACATGTTTTGCTTCCAATTTTTGTTTAATTTTAGGGAATAGTTTCTGATTTCCTTCCAATTTATGGTTTAATATTTTGGGAAATACATGTGGTACATCCAGTATCTCTATAGGGATAGTTACATCAATTTGCCCATATTGGTTTAGCTTTAGGGGTTGGTATAGTGAATGGGGCTATCTAAAAGTGCTATAGACCCAGGCCAGCAACTGTGGTATACACAGAGGGAATTTATATGTATTAACCTTAGCAGGATGGTTAGTTCAAGGGGCAGCTCAGAACAGGTATTCTGTTTAGTTTCAGCTGTGTAGCATTCTTCTTTTAGAGCAAGCTTTGCAGGACTGCTGTTAGAGGGGATATTTCCTGCTGGGGAAAGATAATTAAATAGATATGGGTTACTAGTTTAGCAGAAAAGCAGTTTCAATAATTGAAGGGAGTCACAGTGCCCCAACTGTTAAACTAAAGCATTAATTCCATTAGTTGTTTGATTTATGTACAGTATTCAGGCAACATTCTTGTAGAATTTCAACAGTGCACGTTAGTCTCCCAGTCGCTATAGCTATATAGTTACAGATATGCTTGCCAGTAAACCAAAACACAGTTATATTAGCTGCAAGTCTTTTTGAAAGTAATTTACACCAAGCACCAAGTTGCTATAACTAAACAGTGCCAGATAAGCTTGATAGCCTTTAAACACATTAGCTAGATTGCAAGTCTTTTTGTTTTAAAAACATTTTTCCATCAAGCTATCACACAATCATATAAAAAACAGCTGAAAATAAACCTAACTACTGCTAGCCTTAAAGTCGCTAAGTCTGTAGAGCTAAACTGTTAGATCAGACAAGCTTGCTGGTCCTAAAGAACATTTTGCCATTGCTGTAAAGCTAATCAGCAATTTCTATCAAACGACAGTAAGAAACAATAGTTAAATATGTGCAAGTTGCCTCAGTTCCCTAGATAGGAGCTTTTATGCAGTCCCTAGCACATTATACATTTAAACTGGGCAGATTCTAATGCAATAACAGTAGATAGGAGCTTTTATGCTTTCTGTAGCACATTGCACTTTTATAACGGGCAGATTCTAATGCAATAACAGTGTTAGTTATATAAAACGAGAAAAAAAGCCAGCACCAAAAGAGAATCTGATGATATTATTGTTTATTATACTGAAACTAGACCGGTTTCAGCACAAGGCTTTCCTCAGTAGTACATAACATAGATGTAAAAGTCACCTGCTTAAATACCTCCATAAATCAAAGGAGAATGACATCACTTCCTGTTATTAACAAAATAAATAAAATTAATGGTTAGAATGTGCAGTGATATGATGAGTGGCAAGTCCATATTAATTGGGTACGAAAAGACTACTGGATTTAAAAAATCATAATTAAACATATTTCTGAAAATTGAAAGAAGGTTATTGTTATAATACACATTTCTGCTAAAGAAAAGCATATGAAACCAAAAAATAAACCATCATGTGTCACATGATATTGAGAGGAATGTAATCTGGATGTTGTAATGATCTATAGAAAAGATATAAAATATTACACAATTATTAGAGCACTAATCATAGTTTATCATTCAATCCTGGAGAGAAAAGCCCCCCAAGTTTGATTATCCATCTTTTTTCTTTTTTGTTCAAAATATCATGCCATCCAGTTTTAAAAGAACGGTTACCAGTGATGTGGTCAATGATTGTAAATGAAAATTTAGCAGTGGGATGCTTGGTGGTATGTCTGTATAGTGCATTAGTGATTCTATGATTTCTGATATCCCTTAGGTGTTCAGATATTCTGATGTGAAATTGCCTAGATGTTTGTCCGACATAAAATGCTTGACAGGTATAGGTGGCCAGATAAATTATCCAATCTGAGCTGCAGTTACCAAAAAATTCAATGTTATAAAGATGACCAGTATTTGTACTGGTGAAACTTTTGGTTTTGAAAATGTAACTGCAAAAGCTGCAATGACCACAGGGAAATGTGCCTATAAGTTTGTCTCCTGTCAGTGTCCTCTGAGAGAATGTATCATCCCTAATGTTTGTTCTTTTATAATGTGAGAAATGAGAGCCAAGTGTTTTGCCCTTTCTGTATGAAAAATAACAACGTTCCCCCAGATAACCCTCTAAAAGAGGATGGGACTTCAGTATGTTCCAATGACTGTTAATGATGTTGATCATATTTTGACTATTTCTGCCATAAGTCGTAAGAAATCTACATGTATCAGAATTAGTCTGTCTGCAATCTGCATGATATTGTAGAAGAGAATCCCTGGGTTTATTGCTGCTCCATTTGACTGCGGAGTTAATGATGTGTGGGGAATATCCCCTGGACAGAAACCTACTGGCTAAATCTTCATGATGTTTGCTTAGATCAACTTCGGAAGAGCATATTCTTTTAATCCGAAAGAATTGAGATTTAGGTATATTTTCTATAATATGTTTTGGATGGTGGCTGTTGGCATGCAAAAGGGTATTGTATTGTGGAAATTTATGATATACCGAGGTTTTGAGTGTGTTATCAGATTGTCTTTGTAAATGAACATCCAGAAAGTGTATTTCATTCTGATGATACTCCACAGTGAATTCAATACCCCAAATGTTTCCATTAAGATGTTCAATGAATTCCTGGAGATAATTACTACCTCCTTTCCACACTAGCCAGCAGTCGTCCAGGTATCTTCTCCAAATGTCAATCTCCGGTGAATATACATTATGCATTTCATCATATATGATCTGTTCTTCGATGTAGTCCATGAAAAGATCCGCATAAATGGGTGCGAACGAGGCACCCATGGCAGTGCCCTGTATTTGCCAGTAACAGTCTTGTTGAAAATAAAATACATTTTTGGTAAGAATGTGTTCAGCCAGGCATACAAGTAGCGTATTTAGTCCAGGAGGATACATATTCGATTTATTGAGCCAAAATTCCAAAGCCATTAATCCTGCCCAATGTGGAATGCTGGTATATAAGGATTTTACATCTAAAGTGCACATTAGCCAGTCCGATTCCAGCTGGGATTCAGAAACAATCTGCAAGAATTCAGTGGTGTCCTGGATTCTGGCTCGAATAAGCGCTAACAAGGGTTTGAGTTTTTCTGTGAGGAACATCGATAAAGGTTCAGTGAGTGATCCAATACCAGACACAATGGGTTGACCCGGTGGTTTATGCACAGATTTATGGATTTTGGGTAAAAGGTAAAAGTATTGCTTAGCTGGATCTTTGACCATAAGGTGTAGTTTGGTTTTATCAGAAATAATACCTGCTTCCACAGCTTGTTCCAAAAAATCATTGAGTTCATACTGGAAGTTGGGTGTCGGGTCGACGTCCATTTTCATGTAATGATGATGGTTAGACAATTGTCTATTTCCTTCATCCCGATAACAATCGGTATCCATAACAACGACCGCACCCCCTTTATCAGCAGGAACAATAACTATATCAGTATTGTTTTTAAGCTGTGTTAAAGCGAGTTGTTCTTTTTTAGAGAGATTATGCCTCTTACTATCATCTGAGCTAAGATTGAAATGTAAATCCTTTATTACCGCCTGCTGAAAAACAGCAACATGTTTATCCATCGGGGGATTAAATGTTGATTTATGAAATCTAAAATTCTGTGGATCTTTGAGTATCATCAGAATTACCCTGTTGTTTGAAAAATAAATTAAGATTAATCTTTCTACAAAACTCTATTGTGTCTGATACAAGTGAGCTTTCATCAATAAAAAATCCGGGAATAAAACCAAGGCCTTTATTGAGCAGTCAGTATTGATCATCTGATAAAACATACTTAGAGATATTTAACACATTGGTACATGGTTCATTTATTTCACTATTGAGATGAATAGGTCCTCTAGACTTGTTACCCCTGTGTTTCCTTCCTGCCCGGTGTTTCCTCCCCCTAAAGGGACATCAATAGTTCTACCCCTCTTAGCATGGGGTGATTCACCAGTACTGATTGATTCTGTGTCTGTGGTGGAGGATTCCTCACCGGAAGTGGTGTTGCTGAATCCTGTTTTTTTCAGAATGGACCTGGGCCTCTTCTTCCGTACAAAGGAAGCATTCTTGGTGCCCTGAGCGAACCTCACTCCCCTCTGCGACTCAAATTGTCTACCCCTCTCATAGTCCTCCTTATCTCTAGCAAATTTGTGAAGTTTTTTGCTTTTTAGATTGTTCTCCAAAGTGGATATTTCTTTGGATAATTTGCTCAGACAATTTTGGAAGTTTATGTTTTCCTCAAAATGTTTGAGGTTATTGCATGTTTTCTCTAGTTCGAGAATGTTGGCATGGACAGTTCTTTCATAAAAAGATGCCAATATGTTAACTCTAGCCATAGCGGCCTCCTGTTGTGCTGATTGCCAATCCTTAAGTAGAAGGTCGTCCGGTGTTCCAACCAGTGGCTGAATCTTACATCTAAGTCCCCTAGGGGATATTTTTTTGCACCTGATATGCTTTGAACAATTTGTGATGCCAGATGTTTGTTCTCAGCATTCTGATTTCCTTACCAAGCTGGTTGAATAGACATTCGCAACCGTCAACTGGATCTGTTGTAAGAAAATTAGTGGTATCAGTGGAGCTGGTACCAATGCCAAATATCTTAAGATCGTTCTTATCTGCACATAAGCCAGATAATAATTTTTGAAGATACATGACAATGAGTTGCTTTGGCTGAAAGACTATGTAAATAAAACAATACAACTTGGCCACACAAAGAATGATAAATTGACAGAGCAAATTATCAAGACCCTGATAGTGGTCCCAACAAAACATGTCTTCATAAGCCAATGTCAATATGAGTCAGAGAGGGGACGAGGTCCAAGACAGTGCAACCAAAAACAATCCCCTGACAGAAATATATATATGTCACAATGTATGATGTTTGATAAGGAGAATCTATGTATATGGTGCATGCACTGAGTTGAAATCAATAATATAATGTTCTCCACCAAAGTAAGTAACCAATGTCTATTGTGAAAAAGGCCAAGAGTCTTGCATATCACTGTTAATAATAGACATGTATTTATAAATGACTAGAAGATAGTCCTGTGCTAGGCTGTGTTACTGAAAAAATACAATTCTGAGCCCTACATGAAAACAAAATGCAGAGTAATGAGATTAACTAAAATTCTGAATAAGAAATGTTCCTGTCCCTAAAATGCTAAGCCATAACCCCTCACAGATCTGGGGTCAATCCCTAGAAGCATAATGTCAAGCTAATCTAAAGGGATATCCAATGTCTACAAAAAACTTACATGCAGTTATTACAATACAAAGCTGGAGACACTTAAACTGATAACATCTGTTGTAATTCAGTTGTTGCTATATATCCAATGTGTTTCTCACATTATAAAAGAACAAACATTAGGGATGATACATTCTCTCAGAGGACACTGACAGGGGACAAACTTATAGGCACATTTCCCTGTGATCATTGCAGCTTTTGCAGTTACATTTTCAAAACCAAAAGTTTCACCAGTAAAAATACTGGCCATCTTTATAACATTGAATTTTTGGTAACTGCAGCTCAGATTGGATAATTTATCTGGCCACCTGTACCTGTCAAGCATTTTATGTCGGACAAACATCTAGGCAATTTCGCATCAGAATATCTGAACACCTAGGGGATATCAGAAATCATAGAATCACTAATGCACTATACAGACATACCACCAAGCATCCCACTGCTAAATTTTCATTTACAATCATTGACCACATCACTGGTAACCGTTCTTTTAAAACTGGATGGCATGATATTTTGAACAAAAAAGAAAAAAGATGGATAATCAAACTTGGGGGGCTTTTCTCTCCAGGATTGAATGATAAACTATGATTAGTGCTCTAATAATTGTGTAATATTTTATATCTTTTCTATAGATCATTACAACATCCAGATGACATTCCTCTCAATATCATGTGACACATGATGGTTTATTTTTTGGTTTCATATGCTTTTCTTTAGCAGAAATGTGTATTATAACAATAACCTTCTTTCATTTTTCAGAAATATGTTTAATTATGATTTTTTAAATCCAGTAGTCTTTTCGTACCCAATTAATATGGACTTGCCACTCATCATATCACTGTACATTCTAACCATTCATTTTATTTATTTTGTTAATAACAGGAAGTGATGTCATTCTCCTTTGATTTATGGAGGTATTTAAGCAGGTGACTTTTACATCTATGTTATGTACTACTGAGGAAAGCCTTGTGCTGAAACCGGTCTAGTTTCAGTATAATAAACAATAATATCATCAGATTCTCTTTTGGTGCTGGCTTTTTTTCTCATTTTGGTCTACTTAGCTCACTTGCCTGGCACCAGCCGTACTTGCTAGCTGCCCTTTTTTGACTTTAGTTACATAAAAACAATAATGGCTGCTTTAAAACAGTTGTAGCAGTAAACATTATATTAATATTAACACCAATTTCATACCACAAGGGAGAGGGCCGCCGACTGGGTCTAGGAGCACTAATAATTTGAAAAAAATGGCAGTTTCTTAGGTGATTTTCTAACCAAACTAATACATACAACAGCGGGACTGTTTCCATTTATTCATCACTTCTGTTCTATGCTTTAATGCCAGTCTACATTACCAGTTTACCCGACACTGTCTTTGTCTCATGTTTCACTCTGTACTTTTCTCATATGCCACTTCAATGATACAGCCAAGAACCCAAAAAAGAAACAAAAAGGCTCCACATAAAACAGCCAAGCACACCCAAAAGGGACATAAAACAGCCAAGAACCCAAAAAATGTATTATGGGTTACTGGCCTTCAATGATATAGTTACAAATTATAAGTTACAATTCTGTTATGGATGTTTCCAGAGGGTGTATTTATATGACTACCCCTGTAATACCCTGAAGTATAGTACTGAATATTAAGGAATCTGTATTAAGGTTTATCATGTACTTTCTCATTGTCCTAAGCACCTAGTGGCACAAAAGGCTGAAAACATAATCCTGTCACACTTTAACTGAAGTATCAGAAATAAATATGTAATAAATAAGTATGATTCTATTTGAGTGAAAACAGAGTCACAGGGAGCTCAAAAATTCATCATCCCTTATCACAGCTTGCACGTCAGCAGAAATAACTAGTATATGTATTAAGTGAGACAAACCCCACTAACACAAATAGTCTTATTTATTAAAGTTGGGATTTTGGTTTGTGAATCAAGTCAATGTAATTTTTTTTATTTTATGTCGTAGAGTTTTGCAAACATGTATTTTTGTTAAAGCATGGAATTCTCATGGCAGAGGTGGGAGACTACAAGATCAGTGACATAGTAACAAGCATGCCTACACATACATACAATGTAAGTATGTATGTTTGTGTATGTGTATTTATGTATGTATGTATATATGCACATTAATCTTAAAGGATACACATACAAGATATATGTATAGCAAAATGAAAGATTCTACCATTACCATCAGTAATATTCCACTTTTTTAAAGGATCATTCCAAGAAAAATAACAAACATGCAGTTTTACAGTAGCTGCCTATTCAATGATAAAGTCAATGCGTTGGTTAGCTGATTAATCAACAAATTTATGCTACATAACAATGATTTGGTTTTTTACTGACTAGCAAAATAAATATATAAATAAATAAATAGAACATAATCTGTTAAAAAAAAATAGCAGGCTGACCACAGGTCTCTTGGAATCTGGTCCCCTGTATAAGACTAGTTACACACAGTCCTTGCACCGAAGTTACACTAAGAAAATGTCATTGGAATCAGGGCAGTTTTAGACATTGAGACCCCATACACATAGCAAATTTACAATACATATTTAAATGCGGGTATAAGGCAATCATTTCCATCTAATTTAGTTATATCAGAATGCCTTGAATCAAATTAAATGTTCTTTATATTATTTTATTATTTGAAAAAATTCATTCAGACCATGGGAATATAAAGCCCTTAAATTAATAATCCAAATGGAAATTCACTTTTAAATTGACAGTCTGGTCTAAACAGAATGCTCTGCAGGTACACAATGCCATCTAAATCTGCTCTTCAGCATGACAAGTAATAAAATGTATGAGTTGAAAAGTTTTGGGAGAAATAATAGAAGAAAAAAAGTGTCTTAAAATCTAAATTCAAAATGAACAACTACAACATGATGTACTGCCTGTAGGTCTATTATTCTACTAAAAGAATATTGTAAAAGACAAATGTTCTTTTATGAATGAAAAACTTTTGAGCTAATTTTGTCCTGTCCTTTAAGAAAAATTATAATCCCTGGGTATTTGACTACCAAAAATCTAACATTAGATAACAGATGACAAAATATGGAATTTGAATCAAAATATTTAATGTAAGTAGATCCAAACATGAAAACAAAGAATATTTTATTGCGATGTGAGATGAATGCCATTTTTATCTCATACATGACCACTTCTAAAAACAATAAAAAATGTATTTCACTTTTATAAATGTAATTGTAATGGAACTGTAACCTTTTTCTAAGAAATGCTGTACTAAAACAACAAAATATTTTAACACATTTTCCTCATTGCTACATTATTTTTTTATCTTAGAAACTTTGAAAAAATAATATTTTCATAAAATGTCTGAGGTGACAACTGCTTTCCAAAATGAGGGTTTTCTTTGCTAAAGGGCTTGCAAAGAATAGTAGCTGGTAAAGTGACATGCAAAATTTTAATATCACTTAATATCCAAAAGTTAGAAGAAAATCATTTGAAAGATATGGTAAACTGCATACCATATACATTATTTTTTTATTTAAATAAGCATTAAATTCTACCAATACTGCCTTAAGAACTCTCCAGATGACTAAGTTGTTAAACAAATTATGTCTTCACATGATCATGTATGACAAAAAAGGATTAAGCATGTAATCCTAATCATACTTTTCTCAAAATAACCCATAAAGAAGTAAGAATAAGTGGGTATGAATGCGGTCCCCATAGCAGTTACACACATCTGATAATAACTCTTTAACCTGTTAATAAAACAAAACGTTTAAATTTAAAGCATATAGCAAAAACTGAATAAGGAAAGAGCTGTATTAAGTGAATAAGGGGTTCTACAATGGCAACACATTCAAAACCAGAGTTATGAGGAAGGCTAGTATATGAAAGAGTAGAGTCCAAAGAACAGAGAAAGTCATTACTATTAATCTATAACTCATTTAATAGGAAATTCTGCAGCATCATGAATTCTAGAAGAAAGTAATGCTAAAAGATTTTATTACATTTCTAACAAATGTGACATGGATTCGTTAAGCACCCATTCACTGAAACAACTGGTTGACCATGTGATGGGAACTCTTCTCTATAAATTTTGGTCAATAAGTTAAAAGCCTTCTTCAATTTGCTATCCTTCAAGAATATCTCATTTTTAGAGTTTCAGAATAACGTGTTGAGAGACTACTTCCAATAGCAAATTGTGATCTTAGAAAGAAAATTTACAGTAGAACCATACAAAAGGACATGATGAAATTGAGAATTGTTTAACTAATTTAATGCTTCATTAGAGCAATTCTTCCTGTCCCAAGCAACTGCTGCTCTCGTCTATATAATAAGAGAGCAAAATAAATGAGGTTTGGCAACAAACTGAGTTATCCTAGAACATCTTCAGGAAGGGTTAGAGTGAAATATTAGTGGAAGTTAAGTGGATTGGGGAGGTGAAAGGGTTAAATGGAGGGAGGGATGATTGGGAGGAAATGAGATAATGGTGGGGAGGAACGTAAGGGGTTTAGACAAGTGTAGCTGGGTAAGCAATCACATTTTGACGTGAACTTGCTACCCACCCACCCTCCCCCTTTTTTTGTTGGTGGGTTGATGGGGATTGGGGTTATTTTATCAGTTGGGGTAGGCAGAGAAGAGGGATAGGCTTGTCCTCTTCTGTTCCCCCTCTGGTGTCTGGATGTTCGTTTCAAGGATTTAGGAAAAGGAAAATGAGCAGCTGGAGGGCGTATGTTGAATAGATAAGCAAGCTGAGGTAAGGATGCTGTTTATTTGGTGGAAGGTAACTCAATGAATGGTGTATGAAGTGAGATGGGACGCTGCTTCATAAGTAAAGTAAGGTGGATGGTAATTCAATAGATGGGATATGAAGTGAGTCTTGGACGCTGCTTCATAAGTAAAGTAAGCGAGTAGAGGTATGGACGCAGTTTACTGGGGCAGGGTGAGTAGGTACGCTGCCCTGACAAACATTAAAAGGATGTTTATGCTACTTTAGAAGCAACTATATTATGAAAGCTATGTTATGGAAGTTTTAATAATGGTCGTCAAATGTCATTTGGTGGGATGTGTTTATTGAAGGGGACCGGGACAATTGCTCTGTGATCAACACTGTAGATGATTTATGCTTGTGCAGTGTATTTGTCCAGTATTACCTTAAAATAGGGTTTGACCATTTTAAGAGAGGAACAGTAATTTCTGTTGTTGCAGACTAAGTAAGGGCATTGGCAGAAAGCATTCTGGACGATAGTTATGTTACAAAGGTTTCAAGCATAAACTAGCGGGACATGTATGGAATCCTGAGTGTAAAAGAAAAGAGCTACTGTGAAAATGATACACTTAGTGAATACTTGGTGAAATGCACATTGCAATTTTCTATATGTAGTTTGTGTTCAAATGAAATAAAAAGTCCTTGTGTTTTTTCAACCAGCTGGATAGCACTTATCTGAGTTCTGAAAACCTTTGAGTACTTGTTATTCTTTTTCTTAACTTGTATTCTGAAAACTGTAGGAACATCAAGTAAAAGTTTATTTTTTTATCTTCTTTTTTGTCATGCTCAGATGAAATAGTTTGCATTTCTACTGTCTGCTGTGATGAAATGAAGCAATTTATCTTCCTCTGATTTATTATGTTGAAATTAACAAACTTGAGTTTCTCTTTGACATAGTGAAATAAAATGGTTTTAGGTCTTCTGCTTAATAATAACAATAACAATAATAATAATAATAATAATAATAATAATAATAACAATAATAACAACAATCATCTTTGTCGTCATCATCATCATCATCATCATCATCTTGTTCTGTGCTTCAGAATGAAAACTGTGAAACACGATTTAAAGTAACTTAACTGTGCCTTACCTGCAGTGACTACGTTTTAGAAAATAAGAAGATTTTACCAGCAGCTTAGTCACATTTGATAGAAATGATGGAGATTCGTCCAAAAGTCTCACATAGTTAGTGAACTATAAAGAAGTATTACTGGAGTTGACCTTGGCCTCATGAAATGTGAAATAAAAGATATACATCAAAATAGGAAAAGGTATAGAGGTCAATTTTCAAAGCACTGTTACATTGAAACAGATCATACAACAGTGTATATAAGAAAGAACAACGAAAATACAGGTAATCTGCCCAGTTAACATGAAGATAATTCCTATACAGGGACGTCAGGAGGCATGCTCACTGTAGCATTTCAGTGCAGTGTTTGCATGTAGGCAGGCAATGCTTCCAGGAGAAAAAGCTAAAGTGGTGTCTTCTGCTTTAAGGAGGGTCATGTGTGTGATGCACACATGCTAACATGGACATAAACCTATTTTGCACTCACGGAAGCGATTTAAAATAGCCATTCCATTGAAATAGAGAAGGTAAGTAAATAAATAAACGGTGTGTGTGTGTGTGTGTGTGTGTGTGTGTGTGTGTGTGTGTGTGTGTGTGTGTGTGCCTGTACACTTATATTATTTATTCTAGCAGTTCCCTTCTTTTCTGTACGAGTGAGAAAGTGTGTGTGTGTATGTATTATTTGTATGTATATAATCTCATCTAGCTATTTGAATGAGAGATAAAGTGCATGTGTGTATATGTTAGTTACTCTGTGAGAGTGCAGGTGCATGTGTGTGTGTGTGTGTGTGTGTGTGTGTGTGTGTGTGTGTGTGTGTGTGTGTGTGTGTGTGTGTATGTGTGCGTGTGTATGTGTGGGTATGTGTTGCTATGTGACAGAATAGGATGTATGGAATGTAATCTAGCTGTTTGTTGTATGAAAGAGAGGGTGACTGTGTTGGTAGGTAGGAATATGTGTGTGTTTAACATACCTCTCAACTGTGCAGATTTAGCCTCATAGTTCTGGTCTGTTTCTCATAAAATATATGGTTTTCTAGCAAATTACAGAGGGCTGAAGTCCTAAAATAATGACCTATATATGCATATTCTTCAGAACATACATTCTAGTACAGTTCCTATTATTATAGTAACTATCTTAGTTAAAAAGAGCAATATTTAAAATCTATTCCTATCATACTTCTCAACTGTCCAGATTTCTGCAGAATGCCCAGATTTACCCTCATATTTTTGTTCCATTTTTCCTAAAATTGGTGGTTTTCTTACAAATTACTGGCTAAACATTGAGGACTGAAGTAAGAAAATAATGGCAGACATTTGAGCCTCAAACTGCATAAGCTTCAGAAAATTCATGCTAATACAAAACCTGCAATTAATTCAACTTTCGAAGTCTGTAAGGGCAATATTTAAAAAGTTTCCCTATTTTTGGGCCTTTGTTCCCCATTATTACTGGCTTTGTCCAAATTTCCTGCTTGAAGAGGTTGAGAGGCACGATCCCTATTTTGGGCCATTGTATCGATGTTATTTCAGGATTTGTCCAGATTTCTTGCACTACTGTACAGATTTTTGCAACTACTTTTGGCCTGCTCCTCAATATTTATGTTTTTCTGGCAAATCCCTGAGGATTGAAATAAATGTCATACATTTGAGTTTATCCTCATTTCCTTTAGAAAATGCATGCTAAGACAAATGCTGTTATTCTAGCAACTGTCTAAGTCTGTAAGAGAAATATTTAAAATCTGTCCCTATTTTAGGTTTTGTCCGGACTTTTTATGCTAAGGGGTTGAGAGGTTTGGAGTTATGGTATGTAATGCTCCAGTTAAGGGGGAGGGAAGGTTAGCTAATTAACTTGATCAGGCTTAACCCTGTAACTTGGATAAAGGAGTCAAAACCTGAATCTTCCATACCAATTACCAGACTGCTAAAGGAACTATGAGCTCCACTGGAGACAAAGCCTGAATCCTCTACACTGACTATCAGATTGCCAACAGAATTGATTTGAGTCTCAGTAAATTTTCAGGGCATTATGAGTTTCAGGGCATTTTTAAGGGACTGAGTTTTATTTCATTTTCATGGAATTGTGAGTTTTAAGGGAAGATAAGGTTACTGTTGCCCATGCTAAGTCTGTTTTCAGCGTGCTACAAACTGGTTTGTTTATCTAATGGCAGTCACTGTTTGTGTTGTAGAATTTGAAAGCAGTGTTAGTTTCATAATTACCTTTAGTGCAGAAGGCTGTGGATTCTACTCCCACACCATGTAGACAGAGTGCTGGTATTGCAGTGCCATTTTGATTGCAGATTATTTGGTGCATTTTAAGGGGGTATAGGGGTTCTACACTCCTGAATGCGTCCTCCTTTGCATAACATGTCTAGAAACTATGAACGTTTGGTTTGTCAGTCATTCCCTATTACATTATTACCAGAGTACCCTTTTTTAATGTAACATAAGCAAGTCATTCTTCAAAGGCAGCAGGCACTGAATTTGTAGATGAAACATTGAAATGTAAAGTTGTAACAGTTCTCGTATAGTAGAATTATGTGGATGACTCTTACTTCTGCAGAGATTGTGCTTATTGAGTAATATTGGTGGACTGTAACGACAAAAGCTTGAGTGGCCTTTTATGATTGAAATTTTCTGAAATGGGTAGTTTTGTCATTATTGTTTGTGGATAAATCAAAGAACACATACATGTGTGCATGGCCCTGTAAATGTGTGCAAGAAGCCTATGTGTGAAAACAGCTCAAAGGTAAGCTTAATCCTCCAGTACCAAATGCATTTTCTTTAAATGTGAGTTGCATGCCATTTCAATGAATTTGAGTTCCAAAGGCAGAGAGGTTTACTGCTCATGCTAAGTCTGTTTTCTTTGTGAGACTGCATTGCTTAGCAAATGGCTATCTGTGCAATTGTATTTCAATATCTAGAATCATTGTAGAAGTAAATAAGAAAATAGGTCCTCTGTGTCTTTATTTAAAATATCTATGATAATTCTTTCCATGGCTTTACGTACAAGACCAGTCAGACTTATGTTCTGTTGTTATCCAGAGCAGTAGAAGGCCAAACCTTGTGCTCAGGATTAACTGCCGCAGTTCTCCATTCACTAAGCATGAAGCCAATTAGTAGATGAATGTTGAACAGTAATTTTAGAGTGCTTGATAGCTCATGGTTCATCAGCTTTACCCCCCAAATATTAACATCCGCACTTAATCAATAAAACTGGTCTCCCCTTAAAATCCTGCTCCTCAATACAGCTGTTGAATACTTCAACAATGACTTCCTCAACATTCCAGTAATTTAGCTCAAACCAGGATGATTCATACCAAGGCAAAATACACCCTATGGCTAACTACAGAAACAAAAAATATCCTCAAATTTAGGGATAAATTCTGGGATCTATGATACATCAACAAAACCCAGATAAACTGAGTAGAATACCAAAAACATAGAAACAAAGCCAAAAGCTAAATTATACAAGACAAAAAAATCTATTATATTAAAATACAACAGAATTATCAAAAACACCCACAAAAGTTCTGGCCAGCAATTAATAAAATACTTCAACCTCACCAAGCCACAACTCCATCCCTCTCCACACAAAATAATGTTTACACCATTGCAGAATGATTTAATAAATACTTTACCAAAAGTATCTTATCACTTGTTCAGGGAGACTGTGTGCAAAAGATACACCAAGACACTAAAGTTCAAGCGGTTCCTATCGTTAGCCCTGTGGTGTTAAGTCATCGTTTGTTTTCAGTTAAGTGTGGTTTTGGTTTTATTTTAGGTAAGGTTTAAGGTAGTTGTGAGTTTAGTTAGTTAGGCATGCATGTGTTGCAAATAACATTGGTATTAGGGGTAGGGTAGGCTAGTTAGGGTTAGGGAGTGAGTTAGTGTTAGGTTAGGTGAGTGTCAAGGGGTCGGGGTTAGGGGTCAGGGTTAGGGGTCAGGTAGGGTAGTGTATATGGACATATTATAGTTATTTATAGTAGTTTATTTTTTTTATTTTTTTTATTTTTTTGGTTTTCATTTTTTTTTTTTTTTTTTTTTTTTTTTTTTTTTTTTTTTTTTTTTTCTTTTCATTTACCTTTGAACCTTTATAGTGTTTCAACCAGTTCAAGCACACTACACGGAGCACAACACATGATGGAACCCAAACTGCAGCTTTATTCAACACTCAAAAACATGAACGCTACCAATGTAGACATATGTTTTCATCCTGTAAATACATAGACCATCAGATATCACAACAGTTAAAACCCTTGACATTTATACTCATTTTAAAAGGTGTTCAACCAATAAAAAGCTAGGTGGATCAATTAAACAGGACCCATAAAAAATGTGTAAACATGTAAAAAAAAAATTAAAAACTCATAATCCTGAAGTACAGGTAAAAACATTATTAAAATACAGAGTATTTCCAAAATAAAATAATTAATGCTTTTTATAAAAATTAAGACATATGTATATTTGTACATTGGTAAGAATCCCTAAAATCACTATTAGGTGTATGGATAGTGTATAAGTTGAATAATATTGACATCTAGTGGTCAAATGTCATTAAGACAATAAATCTAACTGAAATAAACCAAAGATTTTTTGTTTAATTAATTGTTACCCAAAGAACCAGAGTTCTCATAGAACCACTACAACATGCAATATCTAGCGCACTGACATTTTATTTTGTTTTACTAAAACAAATAAAAATAATAAAGGGGGCATCAAAAATGCTTCAATTTACAACTTAGCTGTTCTAAGTTTTAATAGGGGGCTATAATGACGTTCTCATTAAGCCCTGGGGGTCTCCTTGAACCCAGGATAACCTGCCAAAAGAGTTCCTGGTATTCTAGTCTTGTCTCCCTTGCCCGCCCTAATGTCAGCCTGTACGTTTTCAATCACAAAAAAACAAAAACTTTGCTCCCTTATACATCAAGGTGTATTTGTATAAAGCGTTCCTCTCATTGACATTCCTAATGTTGCAATAATGTTCATATATCTGCTTTCTTTGTTTATGCTCATTTTTTTGCTTCTAGTAATACTATCCAAGTGCTCATAGACAAGTTCTTTAAATTTCAATTCAGTTTTGCCTATGTAAAAAGAGGCGCAAACACCATACATTCAAATTTCATGTTATAGACCAGATGATTACTGATTCGAGAGGTGGACCGAATGCACTTATTTTAGAACACTTAGATATGTTATGGCAGGTACATTTAAATGCATATAACTATCCAGGACTAAATGATATGTGTTCTATATACTGTCCTTTAAAGTTAAAGAATTTGGCAAGATAGGCAAGATAGAAATGGAAATATATATATATATATATATATATATATATATATATATATATATATATATATATATATATATAGTTTTATAGCAAAAAGATGTTTAGTTTTATATTGTTTTACATTATTATTTTTTTGAACAAATTCTAAATGTGCAGGTGTTTGTTCTATTTTGTACAGATGTTTCTTTAATGAGTAATATGGGTGACAGTTTTCAAAAACTGTTAATGGCAAGTCACATGATTTGATAGGGAGGGGTATTTAAAAGGGGAGAATACTTGTTGCTTTTATCTGATGACATTCATGTTATTTTACTAGACGAAAAGCACTTCATTAAACATTTTTGAACTAAATTTTTATGGTTTGGCCCTAACTGCTTCCTAGTTTCTACACTAAACTTTAATCAACACCTAATGGCCCACAAAATACTCCACCAGCCAGAAAAAGTACCAGCTATTCAGAACCTAATAGTACCTTACTCGAACAACTGAGCATTATGCTCTTCCAATAAAGTATTATTAAAAGTCACCAAAGCAACAAATTCAGCAGTAGACTCTCTTTATTCAAATCAGATTGCAAAAACCTGGAACTCACTTCCACTCTCTATTAGACCTACAACAAATTTTGTACATTTCAAACAATTACTTAAAACTCATCCATCTAATACATTGCTATGTTCATTTAGTATTCCAGGCTGACCTCTTACAATAATTCCAACTGGACTCTGCCCTTCCATAATCTCTTATCATCATGTAACTCCTACTACCACCATACCTACTAATCAATATACTAAAAAAACTTCTTTAATACTTATGACTTTAAATACTCAAACACCCTGTATCCAGCCCGTGTACTAAAACATATGCACCTCATTCATCAGATAAGTCTTATACTTTGAACTACTTTATTCTACCTCTTAGTGAACTACATTTGGTTAGTTATTACCTTCCTGTATCAAGATTTCCTAGTCATTTATGTTACTATATTATTATTTTACTAGTTTAACATAGTATAATCCATTATAACTTTTTCATTGCTATATCCAAGTGTTTTATTTGTAAATGTCTTTGGTAATGTTCTATCTTGTAAAATCTCTTTCATGTGGATCTTTTCTCCCTGGGCCTCTGCTGAAAATGGGTACCTACACGTCAGACTTTCCTGGTAAACAAATGTAAAATAAATACATAAATAAATAAAATGCTATGCAAGAGGTATCCCATGATGTTATCAGGGTCCATTGAGGTAGTATTCTTTGCCTTGCAGATTGCACTGAAGACTTGTTCACTAGTGATATCAAGAGGAGTTATGGTTGAGCGTATCTCCTCAGAGGTACTGATGGGAAGAAGGGGTGAAACTGAAATTAAATTTATCAGCCAGTAGGTTTGTATATCCTCTGATTCCTTTTAGGTGGTTCCATTTACAATTTGTTCAGCACACTGTTGTCTTACCTTTGAGGTTGTGAACAAAGCTGATGAAGGCCTTGTGGTTAACCTTTGTCTCTGAGGATATTTCTGCCTCAAATTTGACTTTGGTGGGTTGATATGATTTCTGAGTTACTTATTTAGTTTGAGGGGTTTCTCACCTTGCTGGGTATTCCACTTCCTAGTTTTAGCCATGTTTTTTTTCCCTTTGCTATACAAATTGTTGATACTGGGATTCCACCAGGGTGGCTTGTTATTTGAGTTGGTTCTCTGTTTATTCCTTGTGGGTACAGTTGCCTCAGTGCAGCTGTTTACATGACGGTACAGGGTTTCTGTAAAGAATTTGCATACTGGTAGCAGAGTTCACATAAATTTGGGGGATGGAAATTTTAGCATGATATAAGTCATTAGTGCAAGGTTTGCTTTGAAATAATTCCTAAATGGCATCCACTTGTGTCAAGTCTTTGGACAGGTACATACCAAAAGGGGCATTATACTCAGTGATTGGCCTAATGAGTGTCAAGTAGAAGGAACAATTATTTATTTATTTTATTTATTCCAATTTGGTGACCGGGGAGGTCGACTGGGCTCAAGAGCTCATTTTCAGTGGAGGCCCGGGGAGAAAAGCTCCACAATGCAAAGTTACATCACATAATGAATTACAAAGAAAATATTTGCATTACAATCAATAGGCAATATTACAAAAAACAACAGGTAGAATTGCAGTTGAATAGGTATCATTCACTAAATCAACTAAGGTATTAAAGAGATTGTCCAGGAGGATGAGAGGCATAGATCATAAGGCTGGAAGTTGATATTAGTTGCATTTATAATCTAGGTCTATGAGAGAAATTAGAAAGGTATGAAGGTTAGCCAGGAGAGAAGGAGGAGGGGAGCTTGGGAGGTATGAGATGAAGAGTGCAGTTACATTTTCTGTGAAGAAACAGGTAGGAATGAAGTTGTGCTTTGAAGGTGTTTAGGTTGTCACAGGTCCTCAGTGTGAGGGCAGGGCATTCCATTTTTTAGCGAGGGAAAAGGAGAGTAGAAGCTGACCAGCTGGGCGCTTGGGTTTGTGGACAGTAATAAGGTTTTGGTGGGTAGATCTAAGGGGTCTGAGGGGGGTATAAGGTTGAATAATATTAGATAGAGTGGGGCAGCTGGTGGGTTGAAATAATAATTTGTGGGCCGAGACAATTTGGAGGAAGTCAAGTTGATTGGGGAGTTCAAGCCAATGTAAAGTTTGTAGGGAGGTGCACTGATGAGAGAAAGAATTTGCTTTGGTGGCGAATCTGGAGATTTTATTGTAGCATACTAAGAGTTTGGAGGTGAGGGTGAGGGTAGGAGATAGATTAATAAGCAGAGGTGCACTGTACAGAAGAGATGGGAGGATATATGTGGTGGCCAAAGTATGTCTAGTAGAGGGAGAGAGGAAGTGATTGTTTCTCTACAGTAGGCTGAGTTTTATGTGGGTTTTCTTGATATTAAGTTGGATGTGGGTATTGAATTTTAAGTGTTCATCAATGGTGACCCCCGGGAGTTTGGCGGAGGGAACAATGTCAATGATGGAGTTGTTAAGGCTGGTAATTTGAAATGAGTTTTTATCAGTGGCACTGGATTTAGAGGGAGTGAATAGAAGAATCTTAGTTTTGTTAGCGTTAAGTGAGAGGTGGTTTTGGTGCATCCATTTTTCAGTGGTTGAGAAGGTGGTTTGAGTTAGAGAGTGGAGCTCTGTTAGGTTGGAGGCACAGCAAATCAAAGTGGAATCGTCTGTATATTGGACAATTTTGTTATTGGGAATGGCTTTGTGGAAATCATTAATGAAGATGTTAAATAGCAGAGGGCCAAGTATGGAACCTTGAGGTACTCCTGTGGTTGTGGGAAGGAAGGTGGAGGAGGCTTGGCCCCATTTCACTGCTTGAGACCTGTCTAAAAGATAGCTGGAGAACCAGGATAGAGCTTTTGTGGAGGTGTTGAGGTTAGATAGATGGTTTAGTAGATGGGTGTGGGAGATGGTATCAAAAGATTTAGATAAATCTAGCAGAACAGATGAAACTAAATTACCAGAATCTTGAGCTGAATTGACAGAGTGTAAAAAGGAGAGAAGGGCTGTGTTGGTATTATGTCCAAGGTGGAAGCATTGTTGGGTAGGAGAGAGCAGCTGGTGTTCGGTCAGGAATGGCATGAGCTGCAGGTGTATGCATTTTTCAAGAAGTTTAGAGATGGGTGAGAGGATGGCTATAGGGCGGAAGTTGGAGAAGTTACAGTTTTTGCCACCCTTGTGTAGTGGAAGAATAAAAGCAGAACACCATAGTTTGGGTGCATAGGACTCGAGTAGTGATCTATTTATCATGATGCTGACAGGAAGAGCAATACTGTCTGCGGCTACTTTTAAGAAGGAGGAGGGGATGTTGTCAGGGGCATTGTTGCAAGGTTTAAGTTTGGAGAGAAGTATTTTTATAACCTAGGTGGATACAGGTTTAAGTTCAAAAGTAGGGGGTGTGGGTGGAGAGGAGGAGGAATCTTGGGCAGAGGGGGGTAGGGGGATATTGTTGGGGAAGGTTTTGGTTAGCTCAGCAATAGAAGAGGTGAAGAAGGTATTGAATAGTTTGGCAATTTCTTGGTCAGAATTGCTAGTATCAGGACAAGGGCTGTTTGTTGTACCAGGCTTGAGAAGGGAGTTAATAGAGTTCCAGAATTGCTTGGGGTTTTTTGCATGATTTGTTTGTAAATGGTTGTAGTAGGACTTTTTATCTATAATGACATGTTTTTTGGCTAGGTTTCGCAGCTGTTTGTATTTAAGTAAAAATACAGGCTGTTTATGATGGTGATAGCTTTTCCAGGATTTGTCTCTTTGTTGCATAATTTTCTTGGTTTCTTTGGTAAGCCAAGGGGCAGTCTTGGCCTTAACTCTTTTAGTTAGTATTGGAGCTAGGGAGTTTAGGACAGTTAGGAATGTAGAGTTGAAGAAGTCAATGGCTTCATCTAGAGGCAGGGTTTTTAGTGGGTTCCAGTTAGTGAGCTTAAGGGAGTCAGAGAAGGTAGAAGGGTTAAAGTTAGTTAGGTTACGAGTTTGTAACAGTTGGTGAGAATGTGAGGAAGAGGATGTAGCTCTATGGGTGAAGGCAGGGAGGTGGTCTCCTAATGAGTTGGGAATGACACCAGGTGGTGTGGTTCTGTTAGGGTGAGATACCAGGATCCAGTCTAGGATGAAGCCTGGGTGGTTGGTTTTGTTGGGCCTAGTAATGGAGTTAATGAGTTGTGTAAAGTTGAAGAGATTGATTGACATGGTGGGATTAAGGTCAACAATTTTTTGCCAGTCAATATTTACATCTCCCATAATGTAAGTTTCATATTTAATATTTCAGGAGGTCCAAGAGAGGATGTCTTCAAAGGTATTGTTGTTACCAGGAGGAATGTAAAGGGAGATGATGCAAATACTTTTATGGTAATTTAATTTTAGAATGCCAGTTATTAGTTCAGCATTATAAAGGAAGGGATAGGATTTGGGAAGGGAGTGGTGGATAAGTGATTGGAGTAGATTAATGCTACACCACCACCACCTCTTTTATTTAGGCAGTCAGATCGGAGAGATTGATATCCAGGGGGAAGGAATTCTGAGTCAGTTATGTGTGGATTTAACCAGGTTTCAGAGATGGCTACTATGTCAGATGAATTATGGTTGAGCCAGCCATGAAAGTGGGTAATTTTATTAGCTTTGGGCATTGATGGTGAGGAATTTAAGGTGTTTGCTGATTGGTCTGCTGTTGGAGCTAAGGTTTTTTATTTGAGAAATGCTTGGTCCAGGGTTGCGATGAATGTCACCTGCTAAGCAGAGGTAAGAGAGAAGGTGAATACGTTTGTTAGGTTTGTGTTTGGTTGGGAATGGATGGTAGGGGGTGGGTTTAGGTTTGCATGCCTGGATCTGGATGATATAACTTTAGATATAAGCTGTACAATAAAAAAGAATTTCCTTACAATAATGAATATGTTGGGCCCCCTGAAGTCCCACCTTCATGCAATGGAATGTCTGTTGCAGTCATTCATTCATCCAGCACAAAACCTGTTTTGAGATTAGCAGTGAATAGCCATTTTTAGGGGTTCGACATGTCAGGTTTCAGACTAATTGGTAGGCAGTCTACTATGCTAGCCAGTCAAAATAGGCATTATGTTCTTGTCCTTAGGTAGTAAATTCAGAAATTGTTTACAGATTTGATGGGGTTATAGATGCAGGTATTTGATGTGAGACTACTGGAAGACTGGGGGGATGAAGTTCAATATGAATTAGCTGGCCAGTGGATTGACTATATCCTCTGGTTCAAGTATGTGATATCATTTGTTATTAGCTCACTGTAGTGCCAGTCACTGTTTCCGTGATTTCTAGCACAGTTGAAAAATACTTTGTGGTTATCTTTCACATGGGTTTATATTGTTACCTCATATCAGGCTTTGGTTGATTTACTCATAGTCCTGAGTTCCTTATTTAGTTTAGCAAGAGTGGTTTTGGCTTTCTGAGAGTTGCATTTATTTTTGCATGCAATGAGTATATTTTTTCTTTTATTATGCTGCACATAGGGCATTTGGTGTTATATTTATTTCTGAGTGGGGAAGATGTGTCTATGGAACAATTTAAATATGCATAGAGCTTGTCAGTAAGTTATTTTGTACAGTGGAAGTTTGAAACAGGCTTAGTAGAGTGACTCCAATCCCCAACTAATGCCCTGTACCCACCATAGTTAGAAACCAGCACTACTCATATATGTGCACATTAGCTTAGAAGGGGGCTGAGAAAGGTGTGGTAATTTTCTTTGACATTTTTCACAATGAAACCTGTGTTTCATTTGTTCTTTCAGCATGTAACAGCATATTGCTATACATAAAGTGACTGTTTTCATTTTATGGAAGGGTAGGGAGGCAGACTGAATTTGCAGATATGCTTTTTGTCTTTACAAGCTGTTGCCTTCTTAGCATATTGGGTGGTATTGTGTCAGCTTTGAACATTAAGCCTTGGGCAAAACTTATTTCTTCTTTGAATTTCTTTTCATTTCTTTCCAATAATTTTGTTCAGATTATCACTGGATTATAAGACTAGAAAAACTCCAAAAGAGCGCCTTAGAGCATGTATAGTCCCACTGGTTCTGGGGCCTAGAGTAATTTTCCTGATTTAACCAATTTCCTTTCAGCAAAGCCTTGAGATTCACATAATGTAAGTAGAGTTCATAAGGATGTAGCTTTCAACAGCTTCAGTTTTTGCTTGATTGACTCCCATGGTACACATCTTCATTTATTGTCAGTGTCAGTATGACTGAGCCCATGTTGTTGGAAATGTAAATTTTACTATTCCAAAAGGCTTAGTGTGAGTGTAGGCCATAGGAGTGAACAGCCATTGCCAGGTGACCCATGTGGGTGGAAGCGAGGTAGCTGTGGCTCATAGCTTCGGTTTTATCTAGGGAGAGCTTTATATGTTGTACCTACAGACCACAACATTGTGGAGCAAGTACTGCCTAGAGCCTGCCAGTCCTTTAGTCGGCAGCACTACTGGAGCTCTAATGAAGCACTACAGGGGTTACAAGCTGCATGGGGAAGGACAGTATTCCTGTGGGGGGCAAACTGATTTATCCTAGTGTAAATAGAAAGCTATTTTGTTTTTTGACTTACAGAAGATGTACCTTTGGAATTAAATGTTCATGCACCATGTAAGTAATTACTACCCTTGGCATATACTTGCCCATGATCTGTTCAGAGATCAGCAATATGAAGGGGCCATGGCTTGGTCAGCAGTGTTAATGTGGGTGTGGTTTGTTGAGGAGGCAGCAGTCTGAAAGCTGTGAGTACAAATTTGAACACCCTGGCTACACTCCAGTTCCAATATCATTGTAGAGGCCAAACAAAAATGAACTAAGTTGCTAAAAGCAATGATAAAGAATGGAAGAGGGGCCATTTAGCACTTTCAGGAGGAAGGCAGGCCATGAAGAAGGTTAAGCAGACATCCTGTAAAGATTCCAGCTTAGGACAAAGGAGACGAGCAAAATCTCTATGATAATGCTGAGTGCTACTTGCTAGCCTATGAAGGAACAGGCACAAGTAAAGGAAGGAAGGGAGGTCAACTAGTGAATGGCTAGGCTAGTAGTCACATTTTTGAAGGGGTTTTCCCTATTTTTAAACCAATACATGGTTACAATTTAAAAGTTTAAAGGGATAAATGCCTACTTATTCAGGGACATACCAACAGTGCAGATAGAAAGGTTCCACATGTGGAATTATACCGCTGATGGATTGTCTCATTTAAAGTATTTCCTTTTGGCATACATGTTGCCCAACCATGTGTTAAAGGTTAACATACCGAATCTTGAAGTAACATAGAAGTTATGATGCTGCATATATGAATAGTATCATAAGCTATTCAAAAGACTCTTATACTCACCTTCTCAAGACTCATCATCCTGTATTACAGTATCTACGTTTAGCAAGTGTACTACTGACATGGAAGCAGCCTGGAGAAACCTCAAGCATGAAAGGTTGAGACCACATGAAACTGGTCTACAGCATGTAATAAGAAGAAAGGCACGGTATTCTTACAGCTAGCCAATTACTAGAAAAGGCTCATTTTGTGTTTTGTGATCAGAGCATGCTCACTAACAAGCTTGTCTAAACCAAGGGTTCCTATACAGGCTCAGTAGTCTGATGCTTGTAAGAAGGCATTCATAAGTTTGAAGAGTGCCCTTTGTGCACAACTCATATTGTTCACATCACACACAATCTTAAGAAAATATAGTACAGGCTGATGCTTATGAGGTTGCAGTTGGGTTGTGTTGCCTCAAAAGATTTTTAGCGGAGGAACATGCATCTGTTATTTGAGAAGAACAAGAGGCTAAATATGGTACAGTTGAGAAGGACTGCCTCTCCAAAAATGGGCTATTACTACTGTATATTTTTATGTTCTATAGAAAGAAATACTTTAGACTCAGAACTAACTATGCTCTCCTAAAATGGACAAGCCATAACAAAAAGAATAGAAAGGACAAGGTGGTTTCTCTGTCTACAATTTAATATTCAGTAAAGCAAAAATCAGGTTCTAAGCAAGATAATGCAGAGGGCCTCTCCACGTGTGCTTTTATGAAGCATGTCAGACCAATTCATGGGGATGATGTGGATTGAAAGATGTGTAGCAAAACAAGGACAGACTGTGATCATTACCATAGAGTCTCTGGGATCCTGGGATGCATTTGGTCAGGATATTCTTAATAAGAGTAGTTAAAATGAAAAGACTGAGAGCAAAATGAAGAATGGAAACATACAAATGCTGCTGCCAGAAAATGTTCTGGAAACCAATCAGAGTACACAGGTTTCAAACAGAATCTTTTAGGAAAGGTTTGGTACCATAAGTATAAAAACAAATGGGTTACTTTGAAGATTGCTAAGAGAATACTTGAGAAAAATTAGAAACTTGACTTTTCTCTTAAGATGTTGATAGATGATGCATTTGAAAGAGGAGTTTTGACTGGATTTTTTTCCATGTCATGTCCAAAAGTTAGGAGAGGCTGGACTTTTGGTCAATGAAATAGAATGCACTTTTGGAGTATTTCCAGACTGCAAAATATGCTAAAATTTACAAACTTGCTTTATAACACTGTGCATGAACTGAGTCAGGTAATAAACAAAACAATAATAGACTCTTATTTCATTGCCATCTTGTGTGCTGAAAACTATGGTCTTGCACACACTACATCAAGTAAAGCATCATTATTATTACCTGTGCTAATTTGCCAAATAGTAAGTTGTCATCAATTAGATCAAAGGCTTTTGAGGCGTCAATAAAGATGGCTGCTGTCAGGTTGCCTTTATCCAAATTGGATAGGATATCACCCTTGAGAGAGTAGAGAGCTGTTATGGTACTGTGTCCAGACCACAGTCCATGTTACTTCCTTGATAGAAGATTATACTGATGTAAGTAAGCAGTTATTTGGTTGTAGACAATTTTTCTAGTATTTTACCTGAAGTGGGAATATGGCTAAGCAAGAGCTGAAAATGGACAAGGCCAAGCCTTGTTTTATGTTGACAGGGAGTCTGTTGCACAGCATGTGCAATCTCTGCAAAATGTACCTGTCCCTCCAAACAGTTCTGCTGATGTTGCAGAAGAGGTTTAGATCCCTAAACTGAATATGTCTGATTCCATTTGGTTTGCTGATATGCAATAAATCCATTACTAATGGGTTGGAGGATGCCTTGTGTGCCAGACACAGGCCACCTCTTAGCAGTCTGCAGGATACCAAGTACAGAAACAGGGAGCTTTGAGTCAGCACACATAGAACATGTTGTTTAGACCTTGTATACTTTAAGGTACATGTAGGACATGCTGTTTAGGCCTTGTATACTTTAAGTAAGATATCTCTGCAGGCATTGCAGCTACTGCTTGTGCCTAGGTAGATACATGTCAAAAGGGCATTATATTCAATCATTGGCCTAATGAGAGGGGGGGAATGGCATCCCTATGTCTACACAATCCATTTGTTTATAAGGTGTATAATATAGAAGTACTTTCTTATGACAATAAATACATGTTGGTCAAAAGTTAGGTCACTGTCCACATAATTTCCCAAGTCCCAAACAACTAGGTCACCTCTTAGGGGAGCATTGTCAATGCGGTAGTTCCCTGGGGTATTTGACTTCAGAAAGGATAGAATAATTAATTTTTTGGCATTTAACTGAAAACCATGATTTTTGACACCGATTATTTATTTGAGACAAACCTGCCTGTAGGATGGCTAGGTCATTTCAGGATTCAGTGACTTCTCCTAGCTTGCATACTATTTCTAGTTTTGATACAGATATCATAATTTTTAAATACGATACTTTCTGATTTGACCCCATACCCACTTTGATGAATCTTTAATTTGTAAATTTGTCTCCTAGCTTGCATACTATTTCTAGTTTTGATACAGATATCATAATTTTTAAATACGATACTTTCTGATTTGACCACATACCCACTTTGATGAATCTTTAATTTGTAAATTTGGTACAGGCTTCATGTCAGTTTGTTTTCATTGAATGTATGTGGTTCTTGTACTAGACTCCTTGTCACTTAACATTTTCACTTTTAATACAATTCATATTACAGGGCTACTTCTCATTTTGGACTACTCAGTTGTCTGTCCCTTCACCCTGTCATACTGGTTTGATTTGCTGCTTTGAGGTATATGTTATCCTCATTACATAATCTACTTGCTTCTTATGTGTTTTTGGTAGAATATATGAACTTATTTTGAACCCTGATGTGGGCTCTTTCTGTATGCTTACTTAGCCTCTGTGCAAAGTCAATATATGACTCAAAATTTGGGTAAGAAGTGGGAAGACTGTTCAATTTCCTCCAGTGCTTTAGCTATATAGGATGGAACAGATTTTGAGAGTTTGGATCTGAGAAGAGAGAACCAATGATCTATATAATGAAGTCTGGGAAGAAATGGAGACAGTTAGTTGAACCAAAATAACAATTAGTTAACTCTAGTATCTTCTAAGATAGTATTGTTATGATCAAATTTTTTAATCTATTGTATAAGGGGAGGAAATCAGCTTATAGCTCTTTTCAGAAAGCCATAAGGAACTGATTTGACTGGAAAAGAACCATGTCATCTGCATAAATTTGCAGAGGAGTGTGAGTGCATTCAAGGAAAGGTTTACTGACAACAATGGAGAATAGTGGTGGTAGAGGGATGCAGCCTTGTAGGGTAGGTCTTGACATTAGCTGAATGAGACAGCGAGAATTAGGAGTTGACAGCAAATGTAGGTTTTACAGATAGTCCTGGAATCACGGAAGGGTGCATCCATCCATTCTTCCCATATTCCCATTTTTGCAAATGGAATCAGGGTGTCACATAAACAGTTACCATCATCTAGAGCCAATGGACTGAACCAGGGCAAGGTAATTACGCTTATTACTATTTCAGTGAGGTAGTTTAAGAGAATATTGTGATCCAGTAAATCAAATGCTTTAGAGTGGTCAATAAAAATTGTAACTGTCAACTGGCCTTTTTTATGCTGAGAAAAATTTCATCTGTGACAGTCCAAAGTGCTGTTACTTTATGGCATCTTAATCCAACGGCATGTTGTTTGAGTGCAAGAAGATTGTATTTACTGATGTATTTAAAGGAGATTAACCGTGTCACTTTTCCAGACTGAGAACATAATGATTTGAGTCAGGCATATGTTTTATATATGTTTGAGGAGTGTATATATAAAAATCCATTTAGCAGTATACAAACTTCAAATGCATGCTGTCTTATCCTTGGGAACTGGCTATACACATTTGTTTAAATATATGTTCAGTGTGGTTGTTTTTGATTTATTTAACGTAGAATAGTTTGGGATAATAGTATGAGAATATGATGCTTTTAGATGCTAATGGAACAGTGCTAAATTCACAGAGAAAATCATACTGGGTAAAACTAGGTTTTCCAGAACTGTTCAGGAGTTTTAATTTGAAAGTTTTGTTTTGATTTCATGAGCTGACATATATATCATCTTATGGCTTGTTTTACAAGGTTTCTGAGACTGGTAAAAATTTTGTCTGGTATCTTGGGTAAAGTTGGCTGTCCAGGTATAGAACGCTTCATCAATTAGTTTTGATAGTGGCTTTGATAGAATAGTAAGCCATTTTTATTGTTTTTATAGTGGGGAAGATATAACTTTTTTAAGAGCACTGGTGAATGATTCTGATGCTTTATTTGTGTCAGTGGAATTTAAAACTGATGACCAGTATTGGGTGTTATGCATGCTTTTAGTTTATTACTGTTGAATTGTAATCTGGATCTGAAAGAAATCATTTTTTCATGAATTTATTTTGTGTGGGGTGTGTAGTAGTAAGCTCTATCTCAGAAAACAAATGCAAATAATAAAATATATAAATAAAGCTAATTGGGTAGCAGTCTCAGAGTGCTGAAGGGTAAATGTTGATGTTTAAGATTAGTAAGGGGTTCTTAGTAATTACTAGAGCTTGTAGTGGTTGTTGATACTGAGGTTTGAAAGGACTCATTGTACAAGTTGTTTAATGCTGAAATCAGTAAGGTAGTCAGTGACATAGTTATGCATAATGCAAGGCATGCCAATGTTGAACTCACCTACTCATATGATGTTGTTTATATTAGTTGCAGTTGAGAAAATGTCCTTTAATAGTTTTATCAATAGAGAGAAGAGACTGACTACTTTTGTGTGAAGATATTGTACATTATCGGTATGTACATTGGATGTATGCACATTATAGAGCCAGTCTGAGCTACTAATTGTAATTGTAGCTGTAGAAGAGACTTTAGAGAAGGAGGGGTTCCTCCTGTGTTCTTGTTCCTGGCATAGTGTTGATATAAGTTGCAGTTTGACAAGATGTGATGCATCGAGATATAAATAAATATTAATCCAGAGTTTAGATGAACCTAACCATTTTCTAAATGAGCACTGTAAAACAGACAAGGTGAAATGCTTTCTGGCTACTGCTCACATGGTTATCCTACAATAATTTTCCTGATACAGCATGACCTGAGCTATATTATTTAATGCAGAGCTTTACAATTAAATGGCTCTCTGTGTTTCTTTTTAACAATGACCTCCTAAGTCTCTGATGTTACCCACTATTTTCTGTTTCATTGTTTTATGTTTCTCATCTTAATTGTTTACTTCTTGTAAGCATATCTCTCATCCTCTCAGCAGTACAATCAAGGAGAAGTTTTCAAATCAGATATTTTCAGAAATCAAAACTACTCTTACAGAATAAGAATATTTGAATTGGCATTCATTTTCTGAAGAAAATAAATATTTTATTTTAGTAAATGTCATTATTCGTTGATAACAATCCAACAATTTTTTCAAAAAAAAATTATGGATTACAGGATGTCAGAGCAAAAGTATAAGTAAAAAATTAGGGTCACTTGAGAGTTAAGTCGATAAGCAACCCAACACACCTACCCTTATGTTCTCCATTATAACTACTCCAAATCAGACAGGCACATACATACTAGCATGACACATATGCATAGACACAATGCAAGTAGATGTAGACACAAACACTGTACTCCAAACAGGGCATTCACTGACAATGTACTATCAAACACAGGGCAACGTAGTTGTTTGTATTTTTTACACCCCATGATTGTCATATATACATCCTTCACACTCTACCTGCAACCAAAGACCATGAGCACAGCTGAGCCCACTTGCCTAGGTCAAAGTCATTGCTTAACATTGTCAGCAAATGGACGTGTCTCCATAACAAACAAACTCTGATCAGCTACACAACAATGTTGCATTCAAGTGTCACCGTCCGTCTCCATCTGTGCACACATTCCAACACTTCTACTCTATGCTCATCCCCTATTGTCAGTTGTAAGCAATACTGACATGTAATTCATGCTCATTTTTGCAACTGCCTCGAAAGCCATTCTTTTGACTTTTATTAGAAGCATGAATTATGTATATTTCATACCATATCCTGGCACTGTTTCTTCTTTGTACCACAGAAAAACATACAACTTTTAAAAAATGAACAGTTTCAAATTGCCACAACTATTTTCCTTGCTCAATTATTCACTACAGCAATGCAAATGTACCATGACATCACACTGCTTTATTATCATCATTCAAAATATTAAGTCATCGTAGGATTTTCCAGGATATTCAGCTTGCATTAGTGTCTTAAGTTACCGAGGTGCTTCCAGGGAGGGATAGGCATGCCTCTCCCAGATGTGAGGGACATTCATCTCTGCTTTCCCCAAGTGCATGCATGCTGCATGAAGAGGAGAGAAGCCCCTTTGATGATTCTGGTACAGGCAGAGGGAAAACGGGAGGACGACAGGTTAAGTTGTAATGGAAAAATTGGAAAAGGGAAGGACAACAGGTTAGGTTGCAATGGAAAAAATTGCTTGCCTCTCACATAAGCAGTTTTGAGCAAGACCCCACCGAATGCCCTTAATCTGCGTGGCAGTCCCAAACCCAAAAAAGAAAGGATGAAAGGAAAGACCCAGCGATGCATGGATGTAGTGCATACTGGTGCATTCCTTGGCAAATTATGGATTGAGATATTATCAGGCAGATGCCTAATGCGTGTTCCACATTCATATACAGGGCATTAAGGCATACTGTACTGTACTGAAGAATGGTTTTGATGACTTGGAGAAAAATTATAGTGTACTAAATTCACATTACTCTTTCCTCTGTTGTTCTAGTACTATATAATCAAGGAAGCTCTTTCAGGTGTTTCCATGATAATTGAAACACTGTGAAAAAATTACTGTATAGGAATTGTCTATGACATTTTGCTGCACATTGTCTACTGGGCAATCAGATGCTTACACTTTATCACCATGTATGTCCACGTGATTGTACAAGATTGTTGAAGGTACTGTAGTACACTGGGTATTAAATCACTGCTATGTGAAATAAATGTGAAGGTGCGCAGATTATCATTCCATAATTATGTTACAAAAATAACATTACAGACAACTCCCTGTACTGAAACCGCTTATGTAAAACCTACAATCATCACTGTTCCTCTGATCCCTGAAATGTCTCCTAGTCACTCAGTTTTGTTGCACTAGACATGAACAACTCCTCTACAGACAAATCACATCTTTATGTCCTAGTTATAGCTATTCCTTCATAATAGTCTCAACTCTTTTTTTTTTTATAAATTGCCACCAATGACACTATATATCTTATGACCATTTATAAAACAGAACTGATAACATCATTTAGTACATATATCATACATAGAGAGCCACAGGCTGGCAGTGCCATCAGCCAAAAGGTGGATCAAGGCAATATATAACTTTAAGTTATTTAAGCCACAAATAAAAGCACTCCTCTCAATAGCCAATCTTTGCATACAATGTTCTTCTGGTTAATAACTTCTGCTCCAGTTCATCTAATACCTTTATACAGATTCACTTCATAAGCACAAAAGCCCAAAATCTTGAATTTCAAAAGATTGAGACCAAAATCTTGAAAGTTCAAAAGACTGAATCTCAGAATACTAAATCTCAGAATACTGAAAACACACGGGATACCAACACTTACTATAGTCCAGCAGAAGTAGATACAGAAGCAAATACAAGGCAAACCATATTACTTTTCTCCAAGTATAAGCAGGGAGCAAGCCCCTGCACCCCCCATATCCCCTACTACTTAAATATATCAACTCCGAGATCACACTTTACTACACTACACTGACAGAACCCACACTGTAAAAGTAGCCGACTCCAAATCCAGCTCCAGACAAGTGACAAGTGGAGTACCTCATGGTTCAGTCCTGGGACCGCTGTTGTTTGGCATCTACTTCTCTGAAGAACAGGCCAACACTAAGGGACTCTGGCTAACAAAGTTTGCAGATGACTGCAAACTGGGAGCCATTATTGAATCTAAAAATGATGTGCATAGTCTACAGAAGGGCTTTACAGAAACAGATGCTTGGTGCCAGAGCCATGGGCTCAAGCTCAATGCCAAGAAATGTGTAGTGATCTCCTTTGGGAAAAAAAATGTACTAACACCGAAAGTGTGATAAGAGACTTAGTGACACAGGTGGACAGTGGTCTCACCTTTGATAACCACATTGTCACAACAGTCAGGAAATCTTTCTATGTGGCACACCTCATCACTAAGGGCTTTTCATCCAGAAAAAAGGAGGTCATTGTCCCACTGTACTCATCCCTCATTAGAACCATTATATAATACAATGCCCTGTTTGGTATGTATCTCTCAAGAGATCTGCAACAACTGGAAAGGCCACAGAAATACATCACTAAAAGAATCATTGGCCTAAAGTAGATGCCCTGTGCTGAACATCTAAGAAAACTTCAGCTATACTCTGTCACATATCATCTACTCAGAGGTGATCTCTGCTTAACATACAAGGCCATGTCAAACCCAGAGCTGCTGGACATGCTACACTTAAAGAAATCCCAATCCCTTAAAACCACATACTCCAGGGATCTAAACCTTGTCATCACAATGAACAAAACATGCTGGAGAGATAGGTTCCTGACCCAGATACTCTCCAGATCTGGAATAGACTGCCCATACATGTCAAGCAGAGTGCCTCTTTGGCCCTCTTCAAAAGGAACCTTGACGATTGGATTGGAGATAGGAAATTCACCACAAGGGTCCAGCGAAGTAAATATTGTGGGAAGAAATAGCCAGGGAATTGTAATGGCTAGGCTTGTATTGGCCCCAGGGCTTATAGCCTAGTACCAACCTATGAACTAACATGTGTTATGTTGTAGTATAGCAAGTTAGAAGGGAACATGACTAAGGTTACAACAGGCAATCATGAAACACATAATGGCATGTTTGCCATTTTGTTCTGTGGAGTGCGATCTCAGAATTGATATATGTAAGTAGCAGGGGGTATGGGGGGGTGCAGGGGCGCTTACCCCCCTGCTTATACTTGGAGAAGTGGTAAATGGTTTATCTTTTATTTGTTTCTCTCAGTAGTTTTGCTGGAATATATTAAGTGTTGGTATTCTGTGTGTTTTCCCTATTCTGAGATTCAGTATTTTGAGTTTTCAGTCTTTTGAACTTTCAAGATTTTGGTCTTAGTCTTTTGAAATTCAAGATTTTGGGTTTTTGAGCTGATGAAGTGAATCACTTTATACACCCACTCTCTTTCTGTCTTACTCCCAATCTTCCTTTCACACTTATTTCTCCTACATGCTATATCTATCCCACTTATTATTCCCTAACAGTTTCCTATTTATCACTTCTCCCTCACCTTATCCACTATTTGAATGCTCCTCTTTGATATGTGCCTTTTGAGTGTGTAATATGCAACTATATGAACATACACACTTATAAAGCATCTGCAGATTTTCATGCTACTTGATAACATACTTGTTTTATTAATGGTATATGTGCTCATCTTGTATTATTGATGATATTGATGGTATATGTGCTCATCTTGTATTATTGATGATATTGATGGTATATGTGCTCATCTTGTATTATTGATGATATTGATGGTATGTGTGCTCATCTTGTATTATTGATGATATTGATGGTATATGTGTTCATCTTGTATTATTGATGACATTGATGGTATATGTGCTCATCTTGTATTATTGATGATATTGATGGTATATGTGCTCATCTTGTATTATTGATGATACATGTTTATTATTCTTAGGATTGCCAACTTTTAATGTCAAAAAATCTGGACATGTACGTGAAAGCAAAATGCGTGTAATTTTGGTATCCCCGTCCCCTCCCACGCAGCCATTCCAGTGCCCCATTACTTGGCTATTTCTCTATTTCTTCCCAGTTGCCATAAACACTGCTCAAAACTTTCAGTGTGCATACTGTTTTCTGCTTTACTTCTACAATTATTAAAGAGATTTGGATTTAATTTAAAACTGTTATAGCACAAACAGTGATAGAACTTTGCTAAACAAAGTAATACAGTCTCACAATGAAAACAGACTTGGCATTAAAACTTTTCTGACTTTGAAACTCACATTCACTGAAACAGCACTGAAATCCACATTCAAAGAAAATGCATCTGGCCAGTAGTGGATTAAGTACAACTTTGCCCTGTTTTTAAATCATAGACCCTTGCACACATTTTTAGGACCATGCAAACCTACACTGATTCACCTTCCTGATTGTACTAAATTATAATATATAATAGTTAAATTATACCCCTTGCATAATACAGCAGAACTTGTTAAAGCATGTTTTATATGTATAGGTTTGAACAGTTTTTCCAGTAAGCAATGAAACAAAACATATGAACCAATAATGGCAAAATTGTCCAACTGAGAACATTTCAAGTATAAAAGTCCACTCAAACTTCTGTCATTACAATCCACCAATATCAGTTAGTATGCACAATCTCTGCAGAAGTAAAAGCCATATGAATATTTCCACATTAAAGGGATTTGTAACAAATGAAAAGGTTGCTGCTAGCAAACAACTTTATATTTCATTGTTTAATCTGCAAATTCAGTGCTTGCTGCCCTTGAAGAATGAATTGCCTATGTTACATTAACAAATGATAAGCTGGTAATATTGCAATAAGGAATGGATGACAAACTGGAAACAGGTTCATTAATTTATTAAGAAATACTGAAGTCAACCGAAGTGCTTGATGGTTTAGATTAAAGATATTCTGCCATCCTGGAGAAAATCTTGTTAGCTGCTCTCCAAAATTCAAGCCTGAGAAGCACAGTACTTGCATGATTTAGTTTATTTCAAACAAAACAAAGCAAACAAAAAATAAGTACAGCAGCCTAGCAGGATTCAACACAATATATATAATGCAATTCTTCTTTCATTCCATTAACGTTAGTTTCCATAAAATATCCCAAATACCAAGCAACTTTGCCAGCTGTTGTCACAAAGTAATTCAAAAAAGTTTCTGCTAGAGAGGAACATTTTTCAGTGCTGAGTATTTACAATACAATACAGTTTCTAGTTCAGTAACAGTGATGAAGGGTAACATGTTGGCGTGCTCTGTTCCCCTACTAATGCAGGAAAGCATACATTTCTAGATTTCTTAATAAGCATCCAGAAAGGGCGATATCTAATGTAAACAATGTGCCAAGTGAGATATTAACACAATATTCCCTTCACCTTGAAAAACAAATAACAGATTGAAGACAAATGTATGTATCAGCCATTTATACAGCTCCCTAAATATTAAAAATTGGTGTAATGATGAAACTGTCTGACAGGCATTTATTTAGCTTTTATCAGTTCACATAAGAATGAACAGAAGTTAGAGAAATTTGACGAGGTAAAGAAATATGCTGAACTCTAGTTTAATGCTGTCTAGGCAATTACAGCATCATTGAAAAAAACTTAATGGAGTAACACTATGCCTGGGGACTGCTTCATATTTACAGAACAATGCCAGTCTGTGGCATGTACTGAGCAATTCTACACTTTTCAGCTTAACCTGCCTCTGAAAAAAAGACAAAAAAAACAACAGCCATCTGTATAATGGATGTTTGGCACAGGTATGAAGGGGTTAAGAGGTGAACCTCTGCCTTCAAGAGCTAAATTGAAGTTAAAAGTATGTATATATATATATATATATATATATATATATATATATATATATAGATAGATAGCTATATATATATATATATATATATATATATATCTATAGAGAGAGAGAGAGAGAGAGAGAGAGCACGCTATAGAAAGAGGGGCAAAGTCAGAGCAATTAAAGTGAACTAATAAGTCTGATATTTAATGATGAATTGTTGGAGTTTCTACCAACATATACATTCTGTTAGACCACAGAATGTCCAGAGCTGCAAAAATGACTTCTTAGTATAGTGAGACCATATTTTTCACCCCATTGTGTCAGATCGGAACATCAGTACTACTCATTATGAATATCAAGAAAGTGACATGAAGGGGAACAACCCAGGTGGCCACATAGAATAGTACACAGATACAGACAGGTTAACCATAATATATTATGTCTGCATGTGAATTAGTCTGCTGAGTTAACAAGTTGTACAGGTCAGTAAACTGGTCTGAGAATCCTTTTCAGCCATGCCCCAGGCTAAATAAGCAGATACAAAAGAACGTTGACAGCTGTGTTACATACAGTGCATTCACAACTGGTTTAACATGCACTAAAATAAACCTTATATCTAACGTATACAGCTATATAAGCAACAAGATGCAATAACTAAATTATGTACATTTATGGAAAAAACTATTTACAATGTCATATGATAGCATGGGAATCACAAGTCAGTTCTGTAGTCAGCGTTGCCCCCCCTGTACCACATTTAGTAATGGGTGCTAACTCTATAATGCTGCCCCTTTCCTCAACCTTAACCCTACACCTTACCTTCATTAAATCCATCCCATAACACTGACACTATACATGACACACTTGGACACACAAACAATACTATATCTTATCAACTAACCAACCCTGACTCTCACCTTAAAATACGTAAACTCGCACACAAATATATGACATCTATCCTTTACTCATCTCCGATCCTAACCCTACCTCACATACACATGTAGAAACACTCACCCCTTCAAGCTTACTTACCTATCTCAGCATTACACAATATCAACATTTACACTGAGTAGCTATCTGTACCATTGACATTAAACTACACCCCCTGTGTTTGTTGAATAAACAGCATTCAAAAAAGTGGGGACCCATATATATGTGTATGTATATATATATATATATATATATATATATATATATATATATATATATATATATATATATATTGGTTGAAGACAGTGGCATTGACAAAAAGGTAGGAGTCAGAGCTTGACGTGGCAGAGTTAAAGATGTTAAGATTTGCACTGGATGGGATGAGGGTGGACAGGATTAGGAATAAGTATATTAGAGGGTCACCCAGATTGGAAGGTTTGGAGACAAAGCCAGAGAGGCAAGATTACGTTGGTTTGGACATGTGCTGAGGAGGGATGCTGAATATATTGGGAAAAAGATGCTAAGGATGAAGCTACCAGGTAACAGGAAAAGAGGAAGGCCTAAGATAAGGTTTATGGATCTGGTGAGAGAGGACATGCAGGCAGTTGGGGTGACAGAGCAAGATGCAGAGGACAGGAAGAAATGGAAACAGATGATCCGCTGTTGCGACCCCTAATGGGAACAGCCTAAAGAAGATGATGATGATGATATACATACATATTTCATATATATATATATATATATATATATATATATATATATATATATATATTCACACACACACACACATATGTATTTTATATATGGGTGTATATATAGATATATATATATATATATATATATATATATATATATATATATATATATATATATATATATATATATACATACAGTATCATGTGTATGTGGTAATCTAAGGTTTATAAGGCAGTCAGAAAATCAGATGTTACTGTGCACTTTGATCATATGGTCTTCTGACATGATTCTACTGAATACTGGTTTGGCAACCATCATCTTTATAGAGAGAGAGAGGTGTGTTTTAATTGTCTGTCAGTATTTGATGCAAATAGTTTGATTAGTACAACAGCATCCTCAGGCTTGTTACACTTGTACTTTTAGATATATTACATTTTTATAGCACCACTTACAAATATTTGTCAGAAGTCTGTGACTACGTCTGTCACCAGAAATGAATTCACCCATAAAAAGAAACTTTTAAAAGACTTCTTTAATTCCATTAAATGATTAATTTCCCACCAATAATACTGAACTGCATGATCAAGTGCAATTAAAATATTCTACTTAATCACTCAGTGAAAACATGAGTAAAACAGCATCATAACTAAACACAGTATCATAATTTATTAGCCTTCTATTTCAAAACTCATTTAATATTTGTTCTTCAGACCTAGTATCTTTATTGCTGGTAACTTTAGCCACCAACATAACTATTTAATATCCAATAACAGTACTTTGAAATATTACTATATAGCTAGGAATTCCACATTCTACTTCCTGTATATATGCAAACAGACTGTGGAACGAGTAGGTAAAACTGCAACATTTAATAAATACCTGAATCATATTTGAAACATGTCCATTCGTGGTCCTTTGCACAGTTCAAATGTCTTCAAGAATTGAAATTCCATGCATGTGAAAGACACATATGCCAATAAATAAATAATTCACTGAAAGGTCCTCTAAAAGTTATATCTACTGACATTACCCCACAAATGTCCAAAAATTAGGTTATCTATATACAGACAAGTTATTAATCTACAAACATAAAAAAAAATAAAATAAAAATCTACACACGGATAAAAACATGTAACTACTATTTCCACTTCTCGTAACTATTTGCTTGCCTAACATAGCACAAGTCTTTATGGAGTTGTAATCCAAACAGTGCACAAACCTTGAACAGTGCTGTAATACAATAAGCATGGTTGCCACCTACAAACCATATTGAAATCCATTACTGCACTAACATCAGCCTGTTACACAGGATGGAGTGCCATCACCCAGTGATGTATAGCCAGCTAATGAGAGCACACAACTTCCTGTATATGCCTAATGCATTACTGTCCCTTTCATCTCAAATTCTGTGATGTGCACCAGACAAAAACACCATGCTGTGAATTATACATGTATTCTAAAGTGGCGATTAATTTCATCTAAGTATATAAAGCACCATGTGTATATGGCTGTAAAGAATACTAGGTCAGTTCCACAAGAATACTAGGTCAGTTCCATAGGAGTGGCATATCAAATATATTAGAATGGTTACGTGGGTGCATGTATATGTTTTTACTGACCTTGTCTCCCCCTTTCCACTGTTCTGTTTCCTTCCTTGTAACCTTCTGCGCCGCTGTTGTTTTTAGCTAACAGTACTGTTAGTTAATACAAAAATGTAAATTATCTAATTATTGTACTCACTCAGTATGCCAGAGTAGTAGTACCACTGAGCTGCATGACTTTGTGGCAGTCCATCTCCATGTTTAATTTCACTGCAGTCGATATACTGTACCAGCTGTGTCCACCTGGGCTGCTAGTTAAAAATGCCACTGGGATCAGTGTTCTAACCAAGTACCAAAGAATAAAAAAAAAGAAAAAAATATCTAAGAGAGCTCCATGATTACACTACCTTTACTTAGGTACCGTGTATAGCCAATCATCTGAAATGCAAAAGTACAAGTGACTAGTCAAGTGAATACGATGACTTGGACCAAAGTGGTCCGATACAGAGGATAGAAAAAAAAATATGAAAATAAATGTGTGCTTAGCATTGAAATACAAAAGCGAAACTGTCTGTTATTAAGTAATGTGACACAACATAAAAGTATAGACCAGACACCTTGTCTGCTGACGTATTTCATGTGACTCATACATATTAAAAAGGAACACATACTCTAAAGTGAACAAATGAAACCTCATTAATTCAGAAGGTAACACAGAATGCATATGTCTGCATGACTACAGAAAGCATAATGTATGCAGTCAGTTGAACAGCAGTGAACCTGATTCCTTCTGATAGGAAGTGAGTGGCACAGCTGGAAATGTCAGTCATATCATGTAAAAGGAGGCTGCAGACATCAGGACTCGTACATAAGTTTGCTTGGAAGTTGCACTAAAGACAAAGACAAAGATAGTATGACAAAAAGTTATAGACTAGAAGTTATAGCCCAGCTAGCCATGACCCCTACAGGTGCCTTAATTGTGCTATCTGATGACTTGCCAAAAATCTTACTTCAAAGGGAAGAAAACAACATTATCACAGTGGGACAGGTGTTCTAGCATGTAAAAAGCATGATCATTGCCTTCTGGCATTCTAGAAGCATCCAAACAAGAATGTCAAAAAATAATTACCCCTCCCCCAAGACAATGTGTAGAATTTATTTAGGCTAGCACACATCCTGTTAACATGTCCTATACTTACATGGCAGCATTTCTAAAATGCATATGCACATATAAACCTAAATAATTACAAACGTGTGTGTGTGTGTGTGTGTGTGTGTGTGTGTGTGTGTGTGTGTGTGTGTGTGTGTGTGTGTGTGTGTGTGTGTGTCTACTTAAAATGATCTAAACTCACAAATATCTATACACAAAATAAATTGACAAAAAAAAAACATCTCAAAAATATCTAAACACAAAATTGAAGTTAAACTAAGGAAGGGCTTTATGCCCCTTCCCCACTGTTGTGCCTCCTCAGAGTTGGTATATATAATTAGCAGGGAGTGGGGGTGGGAATGAAGGAGAGATTGCCCCCATGTAAAAACACTGATTTTGAATGTGGTTAGATTTTATGAATATTTTTCATTTTAGATATTTTGAGTTTAGATATATCATCATCCCATGCTTTGTCATGATGCCTTTTCATAAAACTTTTATTCAAAACATCATTCCTGTAGTTGTCAATCTTGCTGTCATAGGAGATTACTAGGCTATTGGCTTATGCTCCCTTACATGCCTAGCCAGTAAAAATAGATTTTATCCAATATATGGCCCCGAGGGGCAAAAGGATGGCATGGACTTGTGCCTGTGCATTGAGTATCTTATAGATTCCCCCTGTTCATAAGGGACATAGGCCCTACCCAGGTGTGAATTTGCAATTCCCCATTCATTGACCAAAACTGTGTTTGAAGAGGGCCAGGGAAATGCTTTGCTTAATGTGAATAGGAAGCCTGTTCCAAAGAAGGAGCAATCTCTGAGATACATATCAGTCTCTCAGTATGTTTTGTTTGAGTCACTAAGTTCAGATCCCTAGATCAGGTGACCTTTGTGATGTTTTACTTGTGGATGTGTAGCAACTCCATCAGGGCTGGATTTGAGAGCACCTTGTAAGTCTAGCATAGGTCACCCTTAATAGTTGATAGGAGACAGAGTAAAGGGATAGGGCTTTTACTCTATATGCATAGGACATGTTGTTTACACCCTCTCTTTTTTTTGTGAGGAAACCATACCTCCTAACCGTGCCGAATTATTTGTTTTTTACCGAGTTTTGGGGTTTAAATGAAGGGGTGCCATGATTCCCGAGTGGCACCCCTTCATTTCCGATTTTTTCTTTTGTTTTTTTAAATTTCCGCGCTGTCAGAGCTGACGTCATCACATGCGTGATGACGTCGGCTCCATCAGGGCTACCAGCCCAGCGGAATTGAGCTCAGTCATTTCCGGCTGGCTGCTGCAAAAATGTGAGCGGGAAGCAACAAACAGTTGCTGCTATGGTGGATTTTAGTCTGCGAGTGAGTGGGAACGGCGCTGGAAATGCAGCGGAATGAAGACAGGAACGGCAGCAGCATGAAGTAAGGGTGTGTGTATTCTTTATTTCACTACCTCTCACAGTTCTGCAGACAATGCAGTGAATGAAACAAGTGTTTGAGCATTACCAGCTTTTGGTGAATGCAGGAACAATGCTTTGATGTCAGATCTGTTTCTCATTGAGCATTAATTATTCTCATGCTTAGACCTAAAACTTTGTAGGAAAGTCAAGGGACTTCCTAGTTGTATAATTTTTCCTCTTGGCAGCCGGCAGGTGGATTTTAGGTGTGTATCTGTGCAATGTTCAAAGTTCAGACTAATGTTTTCATGGTCAGTTTTAATCTGTCGTCTGTGTCATTGACAGCCTGTTGCTAAATATTTATTTTACTATTGATTTCTTGGCTTACTACTGGCCTAATCATCTTTCTGTTTAAGAGATTGGTAACTTAGAGTTAGGTGTACAGGCATGCATGAATGTGCAGTATGTACATTATATTTTCAGTAGTCAGATTTAATGTTTTTACAACATGTTTCAGTGATGACTTGTAACTACTATCTTCTTTTCTCTTCTTTTCATCCAGTCTGCTTATTTATTTTTTTTTTATTTGCTTTTCAATTTACTAATCTCATTCTAGAACTGTACTTAAATGTTATTTCCCAAGGATCTCACAGACTCTTGAAACTATTAGGCATATTTTTCTATCAGTGTGACAAATAATTAAATGGCATGATAAGTAGGCCAAAGAGCTTACCATCTGCAGTATGTATATTTAATACTATGGTCTATGGAAGAACCTTCAGCTTCTAAATTTACATTATTTCATAAATGTATATTATTGTTTTTGTTTTGTTTTGAAAATAAATGTTTTATTTCTAGTGGTGAGCATCACTTTTCTTAATGTTTTTTTTAACATGTCATTCTTTGTTCATTGTTGTATTCTACATTATTTCATACTAGTTTAACCTGCTCACATCATGGTAAGTTCTACGTATGTCCTCATCAGTAGTTTTACTTTACTATTTTTGTTGTCTGTGTTTCTATCTCACAAGCTGCCATTTCATTTTAAAGTTCCCCAGTGTTCTACTTCTCCTGTTTCCACATTGAGTTACGATCTACATAATTGTTTTGAACATCACGTTAAAGTGACTTACTTGTAGCAATGTAACATATGCCAGATGTACAATTTTGGAATGGAATTTAAAAGCCCAACCGATACGCATGTTATGCAGTTTAAACTTGAATTTAACCTGCCTTTCAGAACTGACTGTTAACAATATGTAACCTATAATACTGTATTTTGAAAGCTAATCATACAAATACAATGCCCCCATTAGTTTTTTTTTACATTTGCATTTGGTAAACTTCATTCTTCTTGAGCAACTAAACATGTGCTTAACAGAGAAACAATTTTGCCTCATATAACTCATGGGCCAAACCTAACTCCAACCATGAGGATAAAAATGTGATCATCCTTTAATCTGGGAATCCCCTCTTTGTCTCTGCTGTAACAGCATATTTAATAATCCATCTAGCTTATTATTGGATTTTACAAATCCTCCCTGTAATTAAATAATTTCATGACTTAACAGACAGTTTATCTAGTTTCAATTTGTGTTCCTGTATGGGAAGAAAAGGTGTTAAGGATTTTGCTACTCTGGATAGAATGGTTACCAAAAGGAGAAGACTGAAGAAAAAAATATACCCCCCCCCCAAAAAAAAAAATAAATCTTTAAGAGAACTAACTCGGTCAGCAGCTCAACATCTATTGGTAAATATATTTTAGCCATTTGGAAATTGAAGTTGAAATCATTGTACCTGCTCGTAGTCAACATGCAGAACAATTTGACAGTGATTACTTTTTTGTCTGGTATAATTGTTAGTATTGTTTAACAAGTGTGTTGTAGTATACAAGGAATATAATTTGAATAAAGTCAGGAAGGTGTATCAAAGAAAAGAACACATGTATGTTTCTTGTTTTGTGTGGAAGGGGCCAATGGTTTGAAAACAGCCCAAAGGTAATCTTTATCCACCACTCAACCAGATGCATTTTCTTTTGATGTGGTTTGGGTTTCAATGCTGTTTCAGTGAATGTGAGTTTCAAGGGCAGAGAAGTTTTAATGCCAAGCCTATTTTCATTGTGAGACAGTATATCTTTGTTTACCAGATGTCTATTAGTGTCTCTGCATTGCTGTGCTGTAAAATGTAAAAATAAAATCCAAATCATTGTAGAAGTAAAGCAGTATGCATACATTAGTGGTTATGTTAAAAGGGGTGGAATAGACAGGTAATGGGACAGTGGAATGGCCGCAGGAGGACTCTGGTGCCATATTTTGGTTGTTTGTTCTTCAGTTTGTGTTTGAAATTTGGTATCCCACAATTCCATCGGAGTGGGTGTGGTTGCATAATTATGTATGCAAATTATATGTTAATCAGCATACAGATTTGTACCTATTTTTCATGGGCCTTGTCTAGATTTTTGATCTTTGCAGGTTGAGAGGTATGGAGGAAACCCCTCGATTGGTCCAGTAATTGTAAGTGTCTAGTCAAGTACATGCCAAATAGCACACTGTAGTTGATTACTGGTCTAATGAGGACTGAGTACAGTGGAATTATAATTTCTTGGATCTGGATGCCATACCTTTACTTATAAGCTCTGCCACATATTTTATTTATTTTACATTTGTTTACTGGGATAGTCCGACTGGATACATGTCCATTTTCAGAGGAGGCCTGGGGAGAAAAGCTCCATATAGACAAACTTACATAGATTACACAGAAGTTATCAAACAATTATAAAAACAAAGGGATTATATACAATGGCTTAGTAGTGTTCCCTAGTAGGGACTTGCAATTCTCATGGACAGACACAATTAAAAGTAAGATACATCAGATTGGAAGCAGAGGTTGGTGACGTAGTTACAAGTTATGATAATTACAGAATATGTTTTCAGTTTATAACTTAATCAGGTTTAGTACATGGGCATCGCCATGGACATAGAAGGACTTCATCACCAATGTGGACACATGGGGGGTCACAGTTCAGGCTATTACCTATCTGTGTACCTAGATTTCTCACCTCTGAGTCTACTGTTAGGGAAGTGCTATTGATCTTGTAATTTGCAAAGTTATTTGACATCCCAAAGGGTATTTAAATGCATTTTTTGCAGTTAGTTCTAGGCAAGCATTCTGGAACTAATAATTTGTCTGACCTAGACCCTCCTGAAGGATATCAACATAGTTGGGAGATTTAACAATTTACCCTTGCTTGCAGTTGTCAGCAAGCTTTGTCATCCAAAGGCCTTTCACATTAGCTTTGACATCAGATGAATATATTCCATACAGGAGTGGTCCCAGCACTGTGCCCTGTGGCACACCATTAGTAAATGGCCTCTTGCTGGATCTTGGCTATCCATCTGATGACATAAGATTTATGACCATTTTTGTGATTTTTTGTGTCAAACGCCTTGGGCAGGTCAAGGTAGGAGCTATGCACTGTTTTACCCTCATCCATGGCCTTAGTGACCTTCTCAAAGAAATTTGCCAGATTCAGTAGGCATGGCCTGCCATTGATAAAGCCATTTTGGGTCGGGTCCAGTGTTTGGAGGTTTTCAATGTCATTATTTACCTGGTTCATGATTATTCTTTCCATGGCCTTACATGTAAGACAAGTCAAACTCATGGATTTATAATTTCCCGGGTCAGTAGAAATACTTCTTTTATGCAGAGGGGTGACTGCTGCTGTCCTCCATTCTATCAGGATAAAGCCAGTCCAGAGGTTGTGGTTACATAAAGATCCTAATGGGCCTGATAATTTAAGCTCTTTAAGAGACAACGTGTTATATCATTACGCCCTATTGAAGTCAAGTTTTTAGTTTTAAAGATCACACTGTCAACCTTTTCTTTGGTGATAATTGGTGATGGAGTGGTCGAGTGTATTTTTGGGGGTGATGGGGAAGTGAAATTTAAGCTGAATTTCTTGGTCAGCAGATTTGCTATATCTTCTAGCTGAGTATAGGTGATGCCATCTACAACTAATTCTGTACATTGTTCGGTGTTGCCCTTAAGATTCTAAACATAACTGGAAAATGCTTTACTGTTATCCTTAGCTTCAGAGGCTATTTTTACTTCAAAATCTGCTTTCAGAGTTGTGACTAGTTCTCTGATCCACTTGTTTAAACTAATGAATGACTTTTAGCTCTGTTGTGCTCATTCTCTGTTATGTCTAAACAGGATTTACTTTCTTTTGTTGTACAACCTATTAATACCATGGGACCACCAACATGACTTGTTTTTGTGGCTTGACCGGTTTATTTCGGTCTGGTACTGCCATTTCTATGCAATTTTTTTATATGGCCATATAGGCTTTTTTGTCTACACCTCTGCATAGTTTTCCTGTCATTTCTGCATTTGGGGGAGCTTGGAAACTAGGTATGCTGTCCCTTAATAGGGGGTAATTTACCTTAGAAAAGTTACTGCAGTTTTGGTGGTAGGTGGGGAAACTAGTGCTTTGTGATCTAATCTTACCGGTGAGGACATTGCACTAAGTGGGGTGGGGTGGGGGGTGTGCAGCACTCTCCCATATTTGAGATTACCCGATCTATGACATCTCTTTCCATAGTGGGAGTGCAGATTAGCTGCTCCAGGGCATTTGAACTTACAAAATCAAGAAATCTTTGGGCCTGCATATCCATTGAAGAACCTATTCATGTCCTTACACTAAGTCTTCTCTTCTTCAGCATCAACACTTGTAAATGTTTGCACTACATAAACTAAAAGAGAAACTTAACATGATCTGACTGGCATTAGCAGTCATACTGTGCATCTAATGATTACAATGTGCAACATTAACAAGCAACTTCAGCAAGGAAGTTTATAGCAATGTCCAGTACTGTTACTTTATATTTACTTTGATGTGTTATTGTGGTTCTGAATTACTGCAATGGGTATTAGTTTCAGAACTGGCTAAGCAACATAACCCTTTTAGTAGGGAATAGTGAGGAATGTGGACTTTTGAAGTCTCAAATTTGCTGTACTGTTGAGATATATGCAGTCATCAAACATTAGCACTTACATAAAGGAGAACCAAAAAAATGAAAACCAGTGGATATAACTGTCGTATTACTCTCAGCCTTCCATCCCCAAATGTAGAACAATATCTCATTATGTGGAATCAAATGGGTAAAATGGAGAAAACTTATTAACAGCTTCAATGCTTATGCTGATGGCATGGTTAAAATGTGTCCCTTGATACTTATAAGATGCCCTCTGGCTGAATTAGTATGATTCAGTATTATTAATTACCATGGATATTATTAAAAACAAATAATAATGAATGAATGACAGGACAGTTTCAGCATTGATCAATGTGGCACATGGAATATTTCAGACTCAAAATGAGGAACTTTCATTTTAATGAAGTACACTTCAGTGGCACAAGCTGTTGTTAAAATCATGTCACATTTGCACTCTTATTGTTAGCAAACCTCTAAACTTCTTAATACATAAATTTTGGACACAGGTAAAATTAATGGGAGACAAAGTAAAGGAGCAATTTTAGATATTACTGGAACTGACTTAAAGAGCAAAGACGTTACATCGACATCCATCTTATCAGCAATAAAAACTAAGAAAGTAAAATGCTGTCAATTGACTATGATCCTCACTTATTTACATGGAATTAAAAAATGTATAATGAAAATGGCAAAAATATGGTGCAAAATCAGGCACATTATGCAAATGCAATGACAGTTAAAAGGGCATTCAGGGCTTTCACCATAGTGTGTACACACACAGACACACACAGAGACACAGACACACACACACACACACACACACACACACACACACACACACACACACACACACTCACATACAGACACACACACACACACACACACACACACATGCAGACACACACAGACACAGACACACACAGACACAGACACACAGACACACACACACACACACACAGACACACACACACACACACACACACACACACACACACACACACACACACACACACACACACACAAACATACACAGACACACACACACGTATAATACATACACATACTGTAGATACATAATACATACATGCATATGTAACAATATGTTCCATAATTTAAACCTCAAAAGCAATACCCAGCACTTCACAGAGCTAATAGGAAATAATATCAACTACTCAGAACCCAGAGGACATAGACAATCTACTATCAGAAAAATCACTCTCAAATTTGCATACTTTAGGTATATATATATATATATATATATATATATATATATATATATATATATATATATATATATATACACATACATATGCAATCTAACTACAGCCAGTGTGTGTGTCTAATGTATATATCTTGCCTGCAAATTGAACTTAACTTTATGATGACCTGTATTAGTATACTTAAAACCACAAAAAACAATGACCAGCACTGCACAGAGCAAAAAGGAAATTACATCACCTATTCAGATGCAGAGGACAAAATCAATCCACAAGCAGAAAAATTAAACTTAAACTTTACTTATCTCCCAACAACATTGACAAACCACATATCTTTATATATTCCGCCCCCTCTAAATAACAAATCGTGAAGATAGTATCCAAAATCAAGAACACTGCTTTTCATGGGCCAGACAACATATCAAGATGCCTACTGGGCAGCCTGAGAAAAGACCCTTCAAAGCCTCCATGGAAGCTATTCAATATCAGCCTCCTAACAGGCTACGTGTAAAAGGAATGGAGGACAGACACAGTCATCCACCTGCACAAACTATTTTATTTATTTATTTTACATTTGTTTATCCAACTGGGCATGGATCCCATTTTCAGCGGAGGCCCGGGGAGAAAAGTTCCACAAAGATTAGTACAGCAAATACAGTAAATACAATACACATGTTAATAAAGTACAGTACAGAGTCAAAAAGTTAATGAACAGTTTCAAGGCAACGAAGGAGCAAAGGGTAAATATACTGTAAGGAGCACAGTGTGTTACAATAAACAATACTGTTGAAAGGATATTTTGTTCAGTAATTTGGTTACATTCATCAGTGGCTAGTACAGTAAACACACATTGATTAAGAGTATAGAAAGGAGTTGTTGCAAGTTTTCATAGAAGGTTAAAGTATATGATCTAATTAAGTGAAGCTACCCAGGGTCAGAATAATTATGTAAATAGGACAGAAAGAGTTTTTTGAAATAATTTTTGTTTTCATCAGACTACATCAAGTGTGTAGACTCATGGATCTATATTATAAGAATGAAGTTTCACAACTTCGAACACCATATGGGCGGCACCATATGGACGAAGTTGTGAAAGATTGTAATGAATATAAAAAAATCTAAAAATTAAACAAAAAACAACCTGATCGCTCTGATCAGGGCGGCAAGCCCCCCACACCACCTACACCCCTGCTTCTTTAATATACCAACTCCGACATTGCACTACGTTGAAGTAAAGGGAAGAATTTCCTATGGCAATCTCCGTTAACATTTGCAAGGTTTTCAATATTCTACAATTTGGTGTCACCCAAATGGTGTTCGAATATTGAAATCCTCACTCTTATAATATAGACCATAGCCTCATAAGTCTAATGAGCCTCTTCTGTAAGGTTATGGAAAGAATCATTTTGAAACTAATAAAAAAGGACATTGTCAACTTAGTAACCCTTGATGCAAGCCAATTCAGATTTGTCAAGAGCAAAACCTGTCTGCTCATTCAGGTTGACTTCAGGAAAGTTACTGAAGGAATGGATGAGGGCAATTCAGTATATGCTTCTAAAACACACACCTCCAAAGCTCCAACACTCCAAAATGGCTTAATATATGAAACAGGAACACAAACACTGGAATGTTTGATAAGGTTCTTTTAATTCTGGTACCTCGGCCTTCGCCTTCTCCTGGAATACATTTTACAACATCAAACACCACCCCTTTTATAATGCATCTAATTACATAATTAATGCTCCCTAATTTAGCAATTTATTAATTTAATTATTAACTCAACCATACCACTTCACTTTAAAAAAATCTATTTTTAGAAAGAATCTATGTTTGATGTACGAACTCTAAATTTTGTAAAAATGTGTAATAATAGATGTCATAATAACATTTAATAATGTGGTTATATATATAGCTTACATTTTAAAGTGAAGTGTATGGTTGAGTTAAATTAAATTAATTAATAAATTGCTGAATTAGGGAGCATTAATTAAATAATTATGCAATTATAAAAGGTGTGGTGTTTGATGTGTAAAAATGTATTCCAGGAGAGAAAGTCAGAGGTAAAAGAAGAATATCAGAACCTTTATCAAACATTCCAGTGTTTGTGTTCCTGTTTCGTATATTAAGGCAATTCAGTATATAGCACATATTGACACTTCACTAAAACATTCAATACCATTCCATACTCGGGTATTGTTAATACATTCTGCCAGCTAATTGTCAATTCCTATATAAATCAATGGATAATAAATTGTCAGCTCCGTATAGAAATATCAGCACTGAAAATGCTGAGTGTCGACAAAAAAAAAAAAACTGAAAATCCAAGAGAATAGTGACTCTTGAAGATCATTCTTCTCCTTTAAACTTCTCTTTCGCTGAGAGGCAAGTGCAAATCTGCCTACACCCCCCCCCCCAAAGTTCAATATACCAGAAACCTGTAAGCATAAGTATACTGCAGGGATTAGCCCTTGGTACACTCTTTTTTTGGCATTTACTTCTTGGAGGTCAAAGACAATGTTAAGGGATATGACTCAACAGGTTTACTGATGATCGCAAACTATACACCATTAGAAACTCTCCAGAAGACAACAAGTTCCTCTGGAAGGTCCTTTAACATATAATAGCTGGTGTCAAAACCATGGATTAAAACAAAATGCCAAAGCAATTAACAGTATCTTTTGCAAGCTTGAAGTCCTGTACAACTATTACAATGACAATGTACTCCTGAAACGCAATACAATACTTAGGGACCTGGGAACCCATTCAGATGAGGAACTGTCCCTCAGTAACTATGTATATACTAATTTATACTGTATGACTAAGTGTATGGCTTCTTCCTGGTCCAGAGATGTGAACATTCTTCTGTATTTAGCACTTATTAGACCAATCATAGAGTAAAATGCCCCATTTGTTGTGAACCTGCCCAAACACTTGACACAATTTGAATGCCCACAGCATTTTTCTCACCAAGAAAAGCAAGGATCTAAATCATAAGACTTACATTGATTGTCTCTAAATCTGCTCTTTATTCTCAGTATCATACTGGTTGCTGAGAGGTGACCTCTGCCTCACATACAGAGCCTCAACAGATCCTGTCCTCTCAAATCTACCGCACAGTCAAATGATGGCATAAACACCTTTTCAAGAGATCTTAATCTGTTCTGCAACATAAATAGAAAATGTTTGAGAGACAGATATATATCACAGGGAATTCTAATTCTTTGGAATTGTCTTTCACTCACCATAACACAAAATACTTCTGTTATTCTGTTCAAACATAATCTGGATGAATGGGTGGGAAACCACAAATTCATCTTTGCAGTAGCACATTTATTTAATCCGTCCATCCATCCATCCATCCATTCATCCATCCATCCATCCATCCACAACCCCTTTTTCCCATTTTTGCACATGATGTTGGGGTTTCACGTCAACAGTGACAATCACCTAGAGCCAAAATTCAGTACTTTCTTAAATGGCTGACACTGCTGATGTCTAACTTCTCCAGCATTTATACAGACAACATAAAATGCAGTGAATCTCTACCTACAAATAGACTGCCTGTGGAAAGTTAATAGAGCTCATTGGTTCATAGATAATTAGTAGACAGACAGCCCTTGGAGACTTTTTTAATCCTATCCAAGTTTTCTAATATATAAAGGACAGTACACATTACTCAGGAGCATATTGTTTGGTTTTAGATGATCAAGCATTAATAAACCTCTTGCCTCAAATGGAGGCATAGTTGGGAGTCTAGGGGAAAGTTTCCAATTCCCCATCCATTGCTGGTCATGGTTGTGCTTGAATAGGGTCAAGGACATGCAGCACTTGTATGCCAAACAAAAATCATTTCTCAGCAGTCTGTAGGAGACATAGTATAAAGATGAGTCTTTCATGTGTTGTGCATACTTCATGTAGTTTATGCCCAGTATTCTTTTTGTGAGGAACTTCTGGGGTTGACCCAGTTTCTGTAAACACTTGGTCAGGTACATATCGAAGGGAGCATTATACTCAAGAATCGGGTTAACGAGGACCGAGTACAGTGGAATCATTTCATCTTCGGACAGGATGTTATACCCTTGCATATAAGTCGATCTGTATTGAATGATTTCCTTACAACAGTAGACACACAATGGTCAAAGGCCAAGTAACTATCCACATATGTCCTCAAGTCCCTAGCAAATGGGTTTACTATTAGGGGTGACTGTCTTTGGAAATTATATTAAAGTATGAAAGAGTGCAGAAACTCAACAGCTAAGGCAGAAATATAACTGGGGCCCTTTCAAATAACAAGAAAAATTGTAGTTCATTCAGAATAACTATCTAGTTTGAATGGGGGTGGATTGAAGCATATACACACTGAAATATCAATAGTGTGGCTGCCAAGCTTTTGTAAGATCTGTGTAGTCTATACAAAAAGATGACTGTGATTTTACCCTGAGATTACCCAATAAATTTATTCAGGATACAATGAGCTCTGTGATAGCATTGACAGCTGCACTTATGAATTCAAGTACTAGAAAGACACAGAACGACTAATTTAAATAAATAAATAAATGAAAAATTGTGGAATAAGAAAATTAGCATAACATATAACATAAAAAACAATACTTGGCAATTTGGCTTTCAAAACGTACTTAAAAACTGCTTAACTTGGTAAAATTGCTATCACTAGCTGCACAATCCAAAAGCTGACATTTTATAAGTTAAAAAGTGGTCAATCCTTACAAGAATACAGTGAATATAAATTCAGTGCAAATTTCCCAACATGCAAATACACTGTAGGATGCTATACAGATAAATTCAGACATTCCTTCTGTAAGTAAAGATACAACTGTTACCCCCCCCCAACAAATGTATGACACACACACACACACACACACACACACACACACACACACACACACACACACACACACACACACACAGACACACACACACACACACACACACACACACACACACACACACACACACACACACACACACACACACACACACACACACACATCCATGTACACACACACACACATGCATGTACACACACACACACACACACACACACACACACACACACACACACACACACACACACACACACACACACACACACACACACACACACACACATACATACACACACACACACACACACACACACACATACACACACACGTCCATGTACACACAGACACACACACGCGCACACACACACGCACACACGCGCGCGTGCAAACACACCTCCATGTACACACACACACGTGCATGTATACACACACACACACACACACACACACACACACACACATAAAACAAACCTCAAAGCAGTGCAAAGCCTCTGCCTTGCATTGTTTTTTAACAACTGAAGCATGATGAGGAAACATTGACCCTCATCTTGGAACTGTAATCTGGCTCATCCAAATTCTGTGCAATTGTGTACTAGCAAGAAGAATCCAGCAGATACCACTTGGGTTATTTTACAGACATGGGTGCAGATACCACTTGGGTTATTTTACAGACATGGGTGCAGATACCACTTGGGTTATTTTACAGACATGGCTTAGTGTTTTCTTTTTCACCTCTCAGCTGCTATAAAGTAGTACGATGCAGAGGATATGTACATCATGTATCTGTATGTACTTTGAAGTAAATAGAGACACAAATATAGAACTAAATGTAGCAAAACACTCACTGGTGAAAATCAATAAATTAAAATGATCTGCAAAAAAGAGAGAAATAATATTCAGTTTTTAAAAATAACTATACTTTTAATATAACTGTTAGGATATATGTACATTACTTATCAATTCCTTCAAATATTATGCACTTTGATTCCAAAGGATAAAAGCATTAACTTCTTCTGTAATAGTATCACCTCACCATCCAATAAACACACACACACACACACACACACACACACACACACACACACACACACACACACACACACACACACACACAGACACACAAAGAAAAATGTATCTAGAAATAATTAGATGATTATCCAGCATGTTATAATATACCATTTTCTGTCCCTCATTCATTCTCTCACTCTCTCTCTTTCATTTCCTCTCTCACTCTTTTCCTTATTCTCCCCTCTTTCTCAAACCCTCTCTCTTCTTCCCTCCCTCATTCATTCTCTCACTCTCCTTCTCTCTTACTTTCTCTCTAATATCCTCTCTGTCTCATTCTCTCAGTCTCTCTCTCTCATATCCTCTCCCTCCATCACTCATTCTTTCACTCCTTCTCTATCTCATTTATTCATTCTTTCTCTCCTTCTGTCATTCTTTCTCTCTCATTCATTTTCGCCCTCCCTTTCCTTCTCTCATTCATTCACTCACTCTCCCTTGCATCTTCTCTAAATCCTATACAGTAGAGCGGTATGCTTACTTTACATTGTGCAGAAATTGAAGAAAATTAAAAACGTCACTTTACTGAAGATGAAGAAAGTTGAACAGAAGAAAATGACCAGTTTACATTAGGCTGTTCATTAATTCTGTTTTGCAAACAAAAAGTTACAACCACGTGCAACACTAAAATAATCCAGCAAAAGTCCCCAGCAGAAGAATGGATCTTAGGATCATATAAACAGAAGACTTAATGGTCAGCCAAAGCAAATAAAATATAGCAAGGATGGTAAAAACAGCTCTGGCCAGCAAAATGATAGAGTTCAGTAACCTAAGGGAATCAACAGAAGTTCAAAAAAGGTACGGGACGGATTTGTATTTGCAGCTTTTTCTCCCTGGAAAACAACTAATTAATACAGATGCAGAAAATACGCATTTATCATTTTCAATGTCCAACTGCTGCACTCCCTATACCATCCCATTATTATTATTTACTGTGCAATTTGAAAATGCTGTAAGCTGAAGGACTTAATACAACTTGCACTTGAAGCTGTAATCCACTTTTAAAAGTTAGAGAAGACGTTATGCTAAGCAGAATGACTGCAAACTCCTTCAAGAAAATACATATGTCAGGCATCAGAAAACTCTTAAAGCAGTTCCTGCAGCTGGAACCGGGCAATGGAAGTAAGAATGGTGAAAGGAATTAATGTTTATGTAAAACTGTAAAATGTCTGCATTCCTGGGGAAAAGAAAACAAGAAGGATGTGTCTATGGCTTCAGTGCAGCAAAATTGATGGATAACTTTACCAAAGTCTCAGTGCTTGCTGCACAACCAGAACAGTTTGTGGAAATATAGCTCACTCTACCATTAGCTCTCAGAATGGGAATTGAGAAAAATGAGAAAATAGTAGCTTCACACTTCATGAATTGCAGCTTTGAGTTGTAGGATTAACGTTTAGGGGGAAAAAGACCTAAGAGAGGAAAAAGCATTATTTTATGACATAGTTGTCCTTTAAGTAAATACACTTAAAAGTTTTTCCACCCTTTATGAGTACATCTCGCACATCAAGCAGGGGCATACATGATAACCATGGAGTAAATTAATGGCTGACCATCCAATCATCAAGACTAGCCTTAAAGGAAAGCAGTACTTTGCTTAACATTTAGTTGTAACGTATTCCATAGACTGCAAATAATCTGAGTTAGGGAGCGATCTCTCCAGTAAGTCTTGTTTATTTATTGTTATAAATTTGGATCCCTAGTAGGGGCATTTGTAGGGTCACTGGCACTGTGAAACAGCAAAAGAACAAGTAAGACTGTATATTTCACAGTTCAAAAAGGAGGATACAGTTCACCTCAAAACAGCTAGTATCCTACTGAGTATATGGACAGATTTGCTAATCTTTTGTGCATTGTTTTTTTTTTTTCTTTATAATCATTGGGACTTTCTAGATGAGCAAAGCATGTAAAATAAAATATAATGGCACTAGTTGCAATCTGACTACAAAAATTCCCTAGACCACTGGAATAATACCACTACTATGCTGAAAAAGACTACCTTTATTTTTTTCAATAATATCTAGTTGTGCTATGTCGCAATTGTTCGATCTACACGAGATATATATCACGGTTATGTATAGCGTGTTGCTGTCCAGTTCCAATCTGTGCTGATCAGTGATTATGTAAGCACTTCAGGATACAAAACTCTGCTGAATAAGGTAAAGTTGAACTTGAGATGCAGCTAAAGAAAGAGTAACAGTTTTCTTTTTTTTTTTTACCATTTTGATTATCCCACTGCCCACAATTAATAACGTCCCATCTGTCACCTGCAACCCTTTCCATGCCAGTTTTTTTGAACTCCACTATCACTATACCTAGCCTTCTGCTTTCATGTTCTTATTCATCTATAGCATTTTGACAATTTCATTTCACTTGCGTACAACCCACTTGTGCTGGCTTCGCATTCCTTTCCATAGTCTCACTTTTCACATGATGTTTACAAAGTACACCATCACTGTACAGTCTTTATAAAAAAGAATAATTCTTTGAACAGCTTTATTAGGAATGCTGCTGGTGTTTCTTCACTGAAAACTCAATTAATATAATTATTTAGTCATGGGCTGAGGTTCATTTAATATATTTACACTGACATCTTGCAGTATTTCTTGACACATTTTCAGAATGATACTCTTTTGCTGTCTTGGTTTCCATGTAATTTTACAATGTAGAATGAATATTTAGGTCGATATTTATAAAGCTTTCTCATAGATCAAAGTAAACCTTTACAAGTGTCAGATGTAGTCTCCGTTGACGATGTCAAACAATAAAGCTTTCATGCATTTTAAGTAAGTCAGTCCTGATCTTGTTTATTTGATTGCAATAAAATGGAGGTTCCTTTCATCTGATGCTAAAACAAGTAACTTTAAAGTACTGTAAGAAAGCTCCCTAATACTAGTAGATATGAAAAGCACTGCAGAGATTCAGCCATATTTCTTGCTGAGCTGAACGTATTTTCTTTTTCAGGCTAGACTGTATGCATTTGCTATATTGGACAACAATTCAGAGATAAAGACTATTATAAATATATTATAATACAAATTTAAAAAACAGAATTGTTATGTAATTACTACATATTCTATTTCATGTTGAGTTAAGTCATGTTGATTCATGGCTTGCAGTGAAATTGGGCACTGGTCATTGGTAGTGAGTAGTGACATAGATTAAATCAAGAAACCTTTCTTTCATGGAGAGCATTTTTATTACTAATGTCTTTACACATCACAGAATATGCATTTTCTTTTCTTTTTTCAGTTTTGTGTAGTTTATTGGTTTAACTGTAGGAAGCTATACAATTCTCATTTCTAGTTGAATGTCTGTCCAATACAGCATGAAATATCCTGTCTATGGATAGTATTCAGTTCATAGATTCATAGATTAGTACTAGGCTATCTGCCTTTGTGGGCTATTTTAAGCCTAGCCAATCACCCCATGTGGGAAACAAACCCTGCATCTTTTGTTTGTAAGGTAAACACTTTAACCATTACGCCAACCGATCCATAAAACACTATGATTTCAGAAACCAACACCACATACGAGAAAATGTACATGATAACTCTGTATGTTTTAGATCTTGTTTTCTCAGTGTGAGAAAATCATTTATATTTGATATTACTCAGTGTATAAATGTTTATCTTTGAAGTAAGTGTTCATGTAGATGTTATGCATGATGACATATGCTTCAATGCCTATACTCCTATGAAAAAACATTTGAACATTGTCAATACCTATGTATAGACAAATCTACATCTGTATCTATCTATATCTACATATCTAACTCTCCTTCTCTGTATATATATATATATATATATATATATATATATATATATATATATATATATATACATATCGGGTCTATATTACAAACTCAAAGTTTACTGAACTTCGAATGCCATATAGTTGACATTATATGATCAAAGTTTAGTAACTTTGAATACATAATAAAAAATAAAAAATGAAAGGAAACAAAAGTATGTGCTGTAAGCAGGGGGCAAACCCCCCTGCACCCTCCACACCCCTCTGCTACTTAAATATACCAACTCCGGAATTGCGTTACAGTGTATGAAACAGAAATTTTCCATTTCACACTGCAGTGCACTTTAGAGTGATCTCGGAGTTGGTATATTTAAGTAGCGGGGGTGGGGAGGGTACAAGGGGGCTTGCCCCTCTGCTTACAGCAATTAGTTATTATTCCTTTTACTTTTTATTTTTTTTATTATGTATTTAAAGTTACTGAATTTCGATTATATGGTGTCGACCATATGGTATTTGAAGTTCAGTAACTTCGAGTTTGTAATAGGTAACTATATATATATATATATATATATATATATATATATATATATATATATATATATATATATATATATATATATATATATATATATATATATATATATATATATATATATATATATATATATATATATAAATATATATATATATAATACACATGCAGGCACACACACACACACACACACACACACACACACACACACACACACACACACACACACACACACACACACACACACACACACACACACAGACACACACAAATATATATATATATATATATATATATATATATATATATAGATATATAGATATATATAGATACCGATATATAGATATAGATATAGATATAGCTACAGATATGGATATACACACCTGTATATATGTTTCAGCTTCAGGACATCAGAAGCACATAATCACAAAAACATTTTAATCACAAAATATTAAAAAACAAAACACCACCACCAAATGAAAAAAGTAAAAAAAACTTATTTTATGCAGGGGCCAAGCCCTATCTGAACCCGCCACACCCCATGCAACTTAGATATGCCAAAAAAAAGAAATATTGCATCCTTTGGCAGGTCATCTACCCCAGTGAACTACCACACTGGCAACATGTCAGTAACAGTTGACCCAGATGTTTGGGATTTGGGAACTTATACAAACGAGTGCCCTATCTTTGGACCACCATGGATATCTTGGTGAAAGAAAGAACTTCTTTACTGCACAGCTTATAAACAATCTGATTATGTCTAGATCTAGGGATGTCATTGGCCTAATGAAGACTTTGTAAAGAGGAATAGACATTGAATGTAATGCACCCTCTACCATGTATTTGTCCAGAAACATGCAACAACTGAAACACCACCAGAGATACTTTACTAAAATGATACAAAGCCTAAACAACATGTCATACATGGAATGACTCAAAGACTTGTTACTTTACTCACTATTTTAGAGACTGCTAAGAAGTGACCTGTGTCTGGAATGCAAGGCATCCTATGACCCATTACTGATGCTTTACTGCACATCAGCAAGTCAAACTGAATCAGAAATTATCAGTCTAGGGATCTATACCTCTTCTGCAGCATCGACATAAAGGTGGAACAGACTCCCTATCAACAAAAAACAAAGTTCAACCCTGCCCATTTTTAATTGTAACTTAGATCTATGGAAGAGGAAAAGATACATTACCTCAGTTCTGCCCCCCATACTACAATGGACAGATACACCTTCCTATGTATGGGTCCCCACAAGTTAACTATGGTATGATCCCTGGTATTTGCATTAGGAGTAATATATACAATTACTGACTATGGAGGGGTAAGGCCAATCTATATCCAAATGAGATAGGTTATTTTGAGCGCAAAATGGGAAACTGCATAGGCTTAAAATGGCCCGCAAGGGCAGCTAGGCTAGTACTTACATATTATTCTGTACACCAACTTATATATATCAATATAGACTTCACACTAAAGCTGAGAAAGGCAAAAAAATCATAGTCCCCACTGTATTGTATTGTGCAATCTTGCACTAACAGCTATGGATATATAAATATATATATATATATATATATATATATATAAATATATATATATATATATTTTTTTTTTTTTTTTTGAGTTACTGTCAAGTGCTCAAACTATCAAAAGTTCAACTTCTTGAAATACTGCCAGAATAGCTTGAAAAAAGATTTTTCAGACTTTGATGAAATTTGGTTGCATGATTGGGGTGTTTTCTTGGATTTGGTATATATAACTAAAAGGAATAGAGGGGTACAAGAGGCTTTTTTAAATTCTTTTACACTCTATCTTTTTGGTGTATATGCATATATACGTATATAATCATTTGTAGAACATACTACTGAAAGAAATGCAAACGAGTGACAAAAAAGTGTAACAAAACAAATGTGAGAATCACAAATGAGAGATTCACAAAAAAATTGACAACTCACTTCCACATTCCATAATCCACACCTATAAAACCCAGATCAAGCCGCATTTGAATAGTGGTACTTGCAATAGAAGTTTTTTTAGTAACATAATGCATAGGATTAGGGAGGGATAGGGCATGATCACTTGCACGTACACACTAAATCGCTATAATAGCTGCTTGCACATTTTCAACACCAGCACCTTTTCAAATAAATATTCCTTTTCATGCATACTCCTATATACCTAAATTATATAAAGCTTGAATTCAACAAAATGTGATTGTGACAAATGTCTAGCTAAACATTTTTAAATCTGTTTCTCTTTCTCAGTGTGCATTGTTTACCAAATAAATGGCAACAATACACATATATGTGTGTATGTGTATGCACGTGTGTGTGTGTGTGTGTGTGTGTGTGTGTGTGTGTGTGTGTGTGTGTGTGTGTGTGTGTGTGTGTGTGTGAGTGTGTGTATATATGTGTATATATATATATATATATATATATATATATATAAGTATGTATGTATATATGTACACACACACACACGCATAAATATATATATATTTATATGTATATATATATATATATATATATATATATATATATATGTATTCATATATATATATATATATATATATATATATATAAAAGATAGATATCAGCATATAAATATATGGTTTACAGTCAAAATATCGACATTCAGTTGCACGACAGCCTCCTCCTCGAACATGGTAGGAGTGACAGTCGGAATGTTGACGTTCATGTGCACGTCCATTCAGAAGGACATACACAAAGCAGGGACTCAAAGCATGGTTGGCAATGGGAGTCGATAACATTACAATCGAAAGAACATTGTCGATCTTGTTGCATCGACTTTGCAACCTACTTTATATGCATGAATCGAGGATATGCGTCACGGAAATCATTCGTGGCTGTGATTTTCAATCTTTTGATAGTAAACGTAAATATATATATATATATATATATATATATTTATATATATATATATATATATATATATATATATATATATATATATAGGTTTACTATCAAAATGTCAACATTCATATGGTCGACATTGATTTGGTCAAAATCATTACATCAAATGGTCAAAATACCGAAAATAAAATGTGTCAAACTTTAAATGGTCAACAAACCCCTGAAACTAACACTAGTGTTTTTGCAGGGGGCTGCACCCCCATGTGGCTCCAACACTCCCCTTCTACTTATAAATTACAACTCCGAGATTGCACAACAGTGCTGATAAGGGTAAATCCTTGCCTGTAAAAAAACAACCATGGGGAACCACTAGTTCCGTACAGTGCGGAATGGGAAAATTTCCATCTTCCGCACTGTAGTGCGATCTCGGAGTTGGTATATTTAAGTTAAGGGGGTAATGGGGGCTTGCCCCCCTGCTAACAGTTTTAAGGTAGGTGTTTGTTATGTTTTTTGTGTTTATTTTACATGGTCAGCTTCCCAAAACTCGATCATATGGTTTTGGCCATATGAAAGTCGACTTTGTGAAAAGTTGACCATGTGAAGTAGACCCATATACATATATATATATATATATATATATATATATATATATATATATATATACATATACACACACACACACACACACACACACACACACACACATATAGATAAACATATACATTAGCTATATCTGTATATGTATGTATATATATATATATATATATATATATATATATATAGATATATATAGATATATATATATATATATAGATATATATAGATATAGATAGATATAAAACCAAATCCACGGAAGGTGCAAAAATCACCAAAACCAAAAACAAAGCACCTCGGAACCAGCAAGTTGATCACGAACAGTTTTAATGGTTAACAACAAACACAAAACACAAAATACGCTACATTAATTTCATTTATAGATGTTCTTGTGTACTTAGTTGAGTCACTCAAAATATCAATCATTTTATCTTCATGTGTAATATAATCCATAATTACTACCCCCCCCCCACCTTTATCTGGTTTCATAACTCTAAGGTTTCTGTTACTACTCACAGTTTTAAGTGTTTCCTGTTCTAACAAGGTCAGGTTAGGCTGTACATTATGCCATCTCAAGGACTTCCTTAGTTCATTTTCCAAAACTAGTTCAAATTTTTTTAACTGGGGGTGCAAAAGTGGGGAGAATGTACTTCTACATGCTAATTTGTCTTCTTTAAAATTAGTTTTCTTTCCATTAAAAAACAATTCCAAATGTTTCTTTCTAATAAATAGTTTAATATCCACAAGCAATTTAAGACTTGGACTATTTTTTATATAAATACAAAATGTTTGAATTGGATAATGCATACTTAAAACACTGTCTGCATTTAAATATTGTGCCAAAACGCCTTAGAGTATGTAAATACCCTAACAATGTGTTTGAAGGGAATGACTTTTTTCGCCATTTAATTACTGCATTTGACAATTGTGGGTTTGAAATAATAAGGGCCATAATCAAAAACAATGAGTGTGAGATGGAAAAAGTATACATGAATATAGAGCGTATTAATAAAGGTATAAGTAATGATTTGTTATTTACTGTAGAAGAGGGAAAGGGAAAATACTAAAAACTACTTAAAAAGTACAAAACAGGAAGGTTGGTAAAACTGAAAGTGATGTGAATGAATATAAGACTAAGACACATTACCCTAAACCAAAATTCTAGGGAAGGAAAGCTATTGTATATCAAGAAAAAGAAATTCGAAACACTGATGAAAACGAGGTACTTTTTTATAATGGAAATTAACTTGATTCTTCTGAGTTTCCTCCGCTTCGGAGGTCTGAAAGGTTAATGTACAAAGACCCAGTGAATTACCGTTCAAAAAACTACAAAGGGAATGGAGGCCCCAGGGAAGGAAACAATCAAGGTGGAACCAGTAGACACTATATTTAATGAAGGTTTTAAATAACATTTAATGATTTTAACATTTTTAATTATTGTAACATTACTGTAACAAAACCCTTTTTTGACTTATTCTCAAAAGGTTTTGGGTTTATACCTAAGCAGAGAACTGATATTTTAAGTACACAAGAACATCTATCAATGAAATGAATGTAGCGTATTTTGTGTTTTGTGTTCTATGTTAACCATTAAAACTGTTCGTGATCAACTTGCTGGTTCTGAGGTGCTTTGTTTTTGGTATATATATATATATATATATATATATATATATATATATATATATATATATATATATATATATATATATATATATATATATATATATATATATATATATATATATATATATATATATATATATCGGGTCTATATTAGATCAGTGAATGCTTAAAAAAGCAAATGCTGATTGATTAAACTTATGTAAGTGAAATCTTACAATCTTGAACTATCAGAACAGCGATTTTTTTTCTTAGGGAAAAAAAATTGCTGATCCAAAACACATACACACAACATAAGCACACCAAACAAACACCAATCCACACACATACACCTAAAATCTGACACATAACCTTACACTAAACTATGCACACACCACTAACTATCCACTTACCTGAACCCAAACCCTAACCCTAAGGTCCGTCACTATCGCACACTCACCTCACCCGCTCCCTAACTCTAACTCACCTAACCCGCCCTAACACTCACGTCCACACAATCGCACACTTACCTGAACCTGACCCATAAATTTCCACCACAGCACTGAAAATACCGAAGCAACAGAAACGGACAACTGAATTCTTTCCCTAGGAAAACATTTGGATTTCTGTTGCTTCTATATTTTAATCTTTCTCTTACTTAAGGTCGATCAATCAGCGTTCGCTTTTTTAAGCATTCGCTGATCTAATATAGACTATATATATATATATATATATATATATATATATATATATATATACATATACACACACGTGTATATATAAAAATATATATTATCTATATCTGTGTGTGTGTATATATATATATATATATATATATATATATATACACACACACTATAATAAATCTAAAACTCAGTGGTAGCTTTTAGCCATTAACAGGGTTTTCTTATAAAAAGGATGTTTATAAATTGAGGTGTTAATTGAACCATGTATTAATTTAATAACACACACACATCCAAAAATTGGCTAAGGATGCCACAGAAATTTTGGGAATTATAGAAGATCTTTATATACATCCATATACCTATATGGTACAATTAGATTTTACGATACCTTTATTATGTGAGATAAATGCATAATCCCTTCCCCTGGGATGCAATGCCCACCATTCCTGAGGAACTGATAAGTTCTCTAAACACTCTATAAGAACTGAGTGATCTAACTTTAACTGAGCAAAACCTAAGCAGTACTGAATCTAAAACTACATTAAGATCTTCCTCAATTAACACAGGCACTGGAAAATACATTGTAACTGTTAAAAGATTTTTACAAAAGCTTCTAGATAAGTAGGGTCATCCTTTTGGGGATTATTAAAACATTGCACTGTCTTGCAATATTGCCTTTAATTACCATCCAACAACTCTAATCATCACCCATAACATTTCTCATAAGTATTTTTTTTACTGAATATTTTTATTGGTTCAACAGATAAAAGTTCACAGGTTCATAGGTGTGCACTAGGCTAATGACCCTGTGGTCTTGCCTAGCCTAGCCTAGCCATAGGATTACCCTGGCATAGTGCCACCTGACCTTAGTTCCCAGTTTCTCTGTCATGTAGAGCCACTGGAGTTATCCTCAGGGTAAATTTTCTGTTTCCCATCTACTCATCAAGATTTCTCTTGAAGAGGGTCAGCGAGGTACTCTGCTTGACATGTATGGGAAGTCTGTTAGAAAGCACGGGCAGTCTGTGGGTTATGAACCTGTCCCTCCAGCATGTTCTGTTAATTGTGGTAATGAGGTTGAGGTCTCTGGAGCGTGTAGTGCAGAGGGATTTCTTTAGATGTAGCATTTCTAACAGAGCTGGGTCAGACATGGCTTTGAAAATCAAGCAGAGATTGCCTCTAAGAAGGTGACATGAGACAGAGAATAGCTGGAGTTGTTTTAGTCTGTCCATATAGGATAAGTGTTTAAGGCCTAGGATCCTCTTTGTCAGGTACTTTTGTGGCCTCCCCAGCTGTTGCAGGTTTCTAGTAAGGTACATGCCAAATGGGGCATTGTACTTGATAATTGGCCTAATGAGGGAAGAGTAGAGAGAGAGATGATGACCTCTTTCTTCCTTGATGCAAAACCCTTGGTAATGAGATGTGCCACATAGAAGGACTTTCTGACCACAGTGGCAATGTGGTGATCAAAAGAAAGGTTGCTGTCAACCTATGTTGCCAAATCTCTTATAACGCCTTCTGTGTTCAGTGTACTGCCATCAATGTGGTAGTTCATGGGAACCGGGATTTTCCCAAAGGGGATGATGACACATTTTTTGGCATTGAGCTTAAGGCCATGGTTCTGACACCAATCAGTCACTGTAAGGCCATTCTGTAGGATGTCAACATCACTTGGGGAGCTATTTATTATTTATAATTAACATATGTAACTTAGACATGCTTCCTTTCTGGGTTAGTTTGCTTTCAATAATAGCAAACATATATTCATATAATGGGGGAATAGTGTTCTGCTCCTTTTCAGTCATAGTAATTACAAAATTATTTAATTTGTTTCTAATAGTTTTAGTTGATTAATTGATTTGTCAAACTTATAATTTTTCATTAAACTTTCTGATGCTTTAGCTTTCCTTTTTCAAAACAATCATACCATACAAGTAACTAATTTCTTTTTTAATATAGTCATTTTAATAGTATTTTGAGATTCTACAAGTCCAGAGGTGTGTGCAATTTTTTAATTTGAAATGAATGGGATTTTATAAATGTATTTATTAACTGATTGTAGGGTTGATTTCATATACATGGAATCCAAACATTAAAATGAATTTCCTTCTAAACTAGGTTTTATTAGCCATATGTATGAGTTGTTAAATTATTTCTATTTATCGGTTTAATACATCTATATGAATTTAATATAATCTTAGGTTGGCTTTCCATTTACTAGAATATGTTAAATCTAACCAGAGTATAATAGAGTTGAAGTTTGTAGCAATCATGTTCCCAGAGTTTAACATGATTTTTTCTGGGAAATTTACAGCTTACTAGGATACTGTAAGAATGAGGTTAGCATTTTTTTCCATTTTCTTATTAATGTTGTCAGGTATTAAATTTGTTGAATGTAACGTCTAAATAACTTTAGGTAATATAATCATTTTAATAATAACTATCCTATCTTCAAGAGTTAAAAATAATGAGTAACACTTCTTTAATTATTTTTTTAATTATGATTAATAATCTTACTAACAGGGTGCTATTACAGAGTATTTCGATTAAGGAAGAAATATCTGATCACTCTGGAATCTGGATCATAGTGAAAATTTGTTTTTCAGTATTTCTAAAACATTTACCAGAAGCAGATTATATAATTCTGTATTAAAATAATTTAATCCTGGAGCTTCGCCATTTTTATCTTTCTTTAAAACATCTTTAATTTCAGTTAAGGTAATAGGTTTATTTAATAGTGAAAATTTATTTTCATCTATTTTATTAATAATATTCTTCTTTATATATGTATCGATTTTGCAGTCATCAAAACTATTGTTTTTATCTTTATTAAGATCCTCATGATTTTTCCAGAAAAATATCAAGAATTTCCTCTATATCTGAAGTAAGCTTATTAGTATTAGATTTCTTATGTGACTGATTTTAATGTTTTTACTTAACAGCTTACTTCTATTAGATCTTTTGTAAAGAATTTTTTGGAGTCAATGCATAGTTTTGCAGCTTTTATTTTTCTACACGTTTCTGTACTTTATGTGTCAAAATAATTTGATATTTTGTCATTAGCTTTTTAATAACTTCAGTATTATCTAAGTTCATTGTCTGCTGTTCAGTTCACACTTTATGTATTTTATCCCGTATTTCTAATAACTCTTTTTCCTACTCTTGTTACTAAATTGCTTTTCATTCTATCCTTAATATGCATTTTTAAAAAGTCCCATAGTATGATTTTATTAACCTGGCCATTATCTACTTGTTTTTTAAGGTAATTTTGAAATTGCTTTACTTTCATCATATATACTGGAATTCTGTCAATAACTTGCAATTTCCCTAAGTCCATTGTTAGATTAATATGTAATGTAGTATGATTGGATAAAAGGCAGGATATAGTTTTAAAGTAATTAACTTTATCAAATAGATCCATGGAAGTATAAATCCTGCCAAACCGAGTTTGTGTACCATATACATAAGAATAGTGAATGAAGAATAATGATTTATCTTCTGCTTTTATTACTAAAATAGATAAGTTATTCTTATTAGTTCGTTTTCTTAATTCTTTACCTGGTGCTAGAATTTTAGCGTTCTTCTCTTTACTTGTATCTTCATTACTAGATATACAGTTAACATTTCAAGCCTAAATTAAACTACCCTTCCAGTGACCCTGTAATAAATTTAACTGATCTTTTGCTGCTCTAACACTTATTTCAGGGATGCAGTAAAAATAGCTAGTGTATAAAGTTTGCTATTATACTAAATTACTACAATTATTTAGATTCCTTTTTTATCATTAACAAAGTTTACAACCCTTTGCATTACAGTGTATTTTTCTGTAGTACAGCAGTCCTTCTCCTCTTCTTATTAAAAGAAGCAGCTGATAATATTTCACAGCCTATACTAGTTTAATAATTCATGTTGTAATCTACCAAATGATTCTCTAACAAACATATGATGCCCCTCTATTTAATTTTAAATACTTTGCTAATGTTTTCCTTTTGTTGACATTATTTAATCCATTTACATTGATAAGACACTAAATTAAAACTATTCATACTTTATATTTTGAATAAATTTGCTAACCAAGGTATAATACAATACATTAATCCAATAAACTACTGCTTTATAATTAAAACTCTGTTTCCACTAACACTACTTTAGTTTTCCATATTATTTTGAATTCTTCATTTCCATACACTAAATTACTAAAACTCCTAAGTAATTAAAACAAAAAGAAATATACAACTGTAACTGTATATATATATATTACTAGTAAAACACTACCATCCATGGATATGACAGTTCCAAATTTGCCTATCAAACAGACAAACTACCAATTATCTTTCCACCAACTGAGACCCAAAATTTAATTAATTACTATAACTTAAAAATGATTAATATAATACATATAAGTTAAAAAATACTGCAAACTTAATTAAGTATATTGCCATTTAGAATGATTTTTTACTGAGACTTTAAAGATCAGTAATCTATCTAAATTAATCTCAAGGAGTAAGTTATCTAATAGTGTAATAACTATCAGTTTATGCACTCTTAATAGAATTATCTATCAACTACTCCTAGTCTATTTGACCATTTAAGCACTAATATAACCAAACCTTTAGAACTGAAAGTAGAGCAGAATGAAACATAAAAGTAAGAAGTCATCTGTGAGACTTTGGAGATGATAAGCAATTTAACAGACTACTACACAAAAAGAAGGTTACTGCAGTTGTGCATCTGTCATGGTGAATTATATATATATATATATATATATATATATATATATATATATATATATATATATAAAACAGTATAAATTACTATAATTTATATTTGCATATTTCATATTTGTATATCTTCCTCAGTATGATGAATATCAAAACATAAAAGGCTCACTTTACTCAGTAAATTCATTCTAAAACAAGTACATATTACTGAATTTGGTAAAACAAACCTGCTGCTTAATAGGATTGGAAAATACCTGCAGCTTATAATGTACTTAAATGCTTCCTAATATTCATTTTGAGTCTGTTTCTTCTCTCCTAGTGTCAAACATCTTAAAAATCCACCTTGATCTCTATCAAAAATCAAAGAGCTGACTCAGTTTTAAAAATATGCATTCTCCTGCATTAACTTGCAAATGACTTAGCTCAAACAATTTTTATAAACTCAATGATGTGTGATATGCATAAAAACTCAGGGTTTATATAACTATTTTTGTTTTAAATTTTAGACTTCAAGATCTTTCCAGATGTCATGTTAAGTAACTGTATGTGAACATTGCATGAGCATTTATATATATTTATTATATTTCAATATGCAGGCATTATTTTAACCAATTCCTTCTCTACAAGCTGTTTACTGTCTAATTATGTTACTTTCACTTTTATTTGTCCTCTGGTATTCTACCCCATTTCATGCAAGTTGCATTTCTGTAATCCCCATCATAGAGCAATTTGAATGTCAGTTCTCACATTCCCTCAATGTTTGTCATAAAGTAGTATTATCAGAGTTTGCAGTAGATGCATACACTTACTAATGTTACTCTTTTATTAATATTACATACATAATTTTTCTTCACCTGTTTATTATCATATTATTCAAATACAACTTACCCATTTTATTATTTCTAATAGCATAACTAATCTTAAATATAAATAAAGATATATTCTGTTTATCATCTTAAAAAATAGGCCTTTAATACTATACATTACTGTTCTAGTTTGTGTTTAAGATCCTAACTTTAACTTTTAACTACAGCAGATGACAATTCATTACATACAATAAATACTAATCCCATACCCTCTCCTAGATTCTCATATTTCCTAGTCCTTGTAGATTATCTTAGCCAGCAATACACATCTAAGTCACTCTTTTCTACTAAAATATACAGCTGGAGCTGATAACTCTACAGCTTAATCTATTATCATTCAGTGTAGTGTAGGCAAGCTGTATCTGAGAAATAACATAATGCCTAACCTTAATACAACTCTTTCATGTCCAATCCTTTTCTTCTAAATAAACATTTTAAAGTTAAAAAAGTTTTTTTGAGCATATTTATCTCATATACATTTGATATACAGTTCAGTTCCCTTCTCCTTGTCATCACAGTCATGATTCATTCACTTCCTGTTATCAAGAATGTTAGCATCGAACCTTAGAACTTTTCAGAAATCAGGATTATCACCAGTCAGCTCAAGAATCAGGGAGGAAGGAAAACAACTAAGAATAAAGTTATTTTTGCATAACTAAATCATTCTTTCATCTCAAGCTTGTATTTATGTGTTAACTGTTTCACATGTGACCTGTGAAAGGAATGTGTTAAAAAAGAGCAACAACAAAAAAAAAACACAGTTGATAATAATTTAACACTGCCATTCACCATATCATCCACATTTGACATTCACTCAAGTTCACAATGCACAACTTGAATAGAAACAAACAAAATTCTTATCTTGTACAGGGTTAAAGTTTCCATTCTTATAAATCAGAACTGATTGGCATTCTAACAAAACAAATATACCCTTTATCAATGCCTTTATATGTTTAGCTCCAGTGAAATATGTTTAAATCTTTGCCAAAGATATAGTAAAACTAAGAATTAATATTACCAAATATGTAGTATGTTTATGTTTAAAGTGCAAAAACATACTTACACTTGATTTGAAGCATATAGTCATAAATAAATCCTTTACTTAAAGGATAAATCTGCTGCTTCAATAAGTTGAATCGTGTAATAAGTAGATAAAAGTTACTTGTTTTTAAGTTCTTTAGTTTTGGAAGTAGTATTCCATGTATTCAGCTCACTTTGTCTCTTGAGGGGTGAAACACTCCAATCCATTTTTTCAGTGGTGTTGAGAATTTTATTTTTATTGACAAATACAGATGCCTCTTCCAGTGTATCAAATATTTTAGATTCTTCAGGAAGGAAGATTTTTATCTTTCCAGGAAACAATATGGTAACTTTAATATTAGTCTTAGTCATTCTCAAGTTTGATTACATGCTCACCCATTTTAATAGGTTGGTTAGATTATGCTGCTTTTATTCTTGATCTTTTTTCCATGATGGACATCAATCTAACTATTTTTGATCATAGAGGAGAGTTTTCCTTTTTTGAAGGTGTAATCAGAGATCTATGAGGCCATTCTGTTACAAAAGATAAAGATTCAGGCAGGTTCAAGTTTTTTATGCAAACAGGTTATTAAAAAAAACTTTATTATTTTATGTCCTTCAGATTTGTCAGGTATGCCACATATTCTGATATTAAGTCTCAATCTGTTTTCTAAATCATCAGCATTCTCTATAAGACAGTTGTTCTGTCTTAAAAGGAATTCAGTTTGTGACTCACCTTCAGTTAATCTCCCTTCATGGTCATGTCAGACTTCTTCTATACTATTAATTTGTACACTTTGTTGCTTCTTAAGTGTTTCCAAATAGTCCATCTTCATCCTGCATTCTTCTTTAAAAATGTATACTCCTATTTTCTGTTTTAGTATCAGCTTTGTTCATTTTTATCAATGCATCCTGCATGCTTGATATTAATGACTGGATATTCTTTCTGACAGAAGAATCCCAAGAACCATTTTTAATGGTTTATTTTGTAGTTTCTTCTTTCTTAACCACATATAAAAAATTCTGACATGGAAATTACAGCTTCTGAAGAATTTCAGACTACAATTCTTTTTTTCACACTATTATTAAATAAAAATAGTAATTAAGTGTCCCCAAAATCTTATTGTTAGTTAATATTTCTGTGAGAAAACAGTATTAGTTATAGAGTTTTCCCCAGTAGCAGCTCACACTTAGCCATCTTGGCCACACATTCCCTCCCAAGTAATGTCTTATGGCTATATTTCCACAAGAAAAACTACTAGTTGATGTCAGTACTAGTTGTTCGGACATAATCTCTAACTATTTAATAGCCCCACACATTATATAGCAAGGCATCATGCTCCTTATTAGACTGGGTCCTAGTATATGACGCTAGTAAGTTCAACATCACAGGTTCAAATTTAAGCTCTATCAGTGACCATCTCACAATGTATACACTCAGACATTTCACACATTCACTTATACCATATGTTTATAAAACAGCACACAACATGTCCAAGTTTAACAGAAAAATAGTCATTACTTACTTATCATCTTTTAACTGGAACATCCAAAAGTCATCTCATTATGTGATGGTGTAAACAAATTCAACATAACCTTCCTAAATATATTAAATAGACTAGCACCTCATATAAGGAAGAAACTAGAAACAATTAAAGCAATTTGGCTATCCAAAAAGAGTAGAATGCTAATGCAGGGCAGAGAAAAACATATAAAAATAATTGAAAAAATATAAAACACCATAGTATCTTAAAAACTTCAGAACAGTCTGCAAACATACAAAAAGCAAAGAAAAAAGAAAAAAAATGTATACTATAAAAACATTCAGACTAATAATAAACACAATCCTGAACAAATCTGGTCAGCCATTAAAAACATCATACATCCCTGACAAAAATTCAGTCCTAAGCATCTCCTAGTAACTCATAAGTTGAAACCCAATAACTCATTACTCAAAACTGCAATAGAACTCAACTGTTATTTCATAGACAGTATACCAAACCTAACCAAGGATTACCCAACACCTAATCATAACCCTGTCCAACAGCCACATATCACCACATTTACTTTCAAACCTGTGTTCACATCATACATAAAACTACTTTTAATCAAACTTAAACCATGTTCTACTTCAGCTGATGACCTTCAGATTGAGTACCTTAAAATAGCAGCCAACAGCTTTGTCTTTACTGCTTTAATTCTTATAAATAGGTCAATCCAGGAATCCCACATTCCCTCTCTCTGGAAAATAAATGCGTACATTATCCCTCTACACAAAGCAGGAAATTCAACAGACATTACTAACTTTAGGCGTACAGCAATCTTAGCCTCTGTACTTTTCAAAAACAATTGATAAACTATGTCCATTAAGAGGAACTCCCATCTTCTATACAACAATGGTCCCATTCCTTCCCATAGTACTAACACTAAACTTCTAACCTTTATAGAAATTGTCAATAAAGCTAGAGAGATAATGGCCACCAAGTATCCTCCAAATTTCTAGACTTGTTTAAAGCCTTTGACACAGTTTGTCACAGCAGACTTCCACTTCAAATGGCCTCACTAGGTCTATCTCAGCCCACTGTTCTGTGGTTCAAATGTTACCTGCCCAGTAGGTATCTGTCAATAAAATGGCCCTCCACCCTCTCTCCATACCTCATAGTCACCAGTGTACCACAAGGCTCTATCTTCAGGCCCCTCATCTTAAGCATTCTCCCCAACACCCTCTACATATCCAGACAACAGGACTCCCTAATATGATATGCATACACTCCATATGCACATCAGACAATCTGTCACATCTCCTAAAAATATCGCTCATGAAGCTTTTACAGGTACTACAATGTGGCTTTGTAACTCAGAACTCATGCTCAACTCCCTCCCCCAATATTACTTTTTTTAGACAAACCCCTCTCTCATGAAAAAACAACACTTAAAATGTTCTTTCTTAATCATGCAACCACAGAAGTCACTTCTCATATCAAAGTTTTAGAGATGACAGTGAATGATGATCTTAAATTCTACCTGCATATATAAAATTGCATAAATTGCTCACCAAAAACTAGGGATGGTTTATAGAGGAAAATGTTTTCACCAAAGCAAATAAAACTACACTTGCCACAACATTTCTCCTCTCCTCACTACTTTATGGTGCTCACGTCCTTAATAATCTCCAAGACTCTCAAAAAGCAAAACATGAACAATGTTATAATACAATTGCTAAATCATGGTCTTTTGTCATTCCAAATTGCTAAAGCCTGGAAATCCATCTGGTCAGTACCCTCCCTACTGTCTTTTGAAACCACTCTGAAAGACTTTAGCAAATTTTTTTTGGCTCTGTTACTCAACCAGGATAAACTAAATTAAATATGAGCAAATAGCCCTCTGTTTTTCCTCTCCAAAATCCATCTAACTACATCATAACCCTGTTTTTTCATTGAATTAACATTACAGTTCTGTTTATATTATACTAACTTACCTTTAGTTTATCTAGATTAGCTACAATTCTATAAATATTAACTTATTGTCATATAAGTTTCATCTAATTTTAATCAATATTTTCACACTAGTGTTCACTAAGTGTACATGATATGTATTCAGTAAAATTATTATCACATTTGTTATGCTTTCTAGTCACTCAGAAAGATTACACTAAGTGTACATGTAGTCTACACTTTGCGGTAACCTTTATGAATCCCTGTCAGTATTTATAGCTGCAAGAATATCAGTATGAAAACTAACATTAGGAGGCAGAAGATGTGCATTATGTCTGTATTGTCTGTACCTCAGAAGAGTGTACACTTAGTGTAGGCTTTATTGAATCGTACCCTATGTCTAATTTGGTATAATTGTATAAATGTTTTTGTATTATTTTTGAAACTTAAAAATGTTTGTTCCCAAAATGTTTTTGAAATATTTTGGAGCTTTTCTCCATGGACATCCACTGAAAATAGACAACTACCCAGTTAGTCTTTCCTGTAATCAAATGACAATAAATAAATAAAAATATCTATGAATCAAAAGCCATATCTATAAAACTAGAGAAATTTATATATAGAATTTATAGAAAAAATATACATTTTCTGTTGTTAACTTTGTTTCTTGCACAAAAGCAATCCCTATTTTTTTTTCATTTAACAAAACCTCTACACAAACTTGTCATGTAATAGGAGTCAATAGTCCTTTAACATTCAAAGAAAAAAAAAAATTAAAGGGACATTATCCAAGTTGTGTGGAGCTGAATTAACTTGTTTTGTTGCAAAATCTGTATAGTATTACAGATGTCATGTTTCAGCCACTCACATATAAAATTAAAAAAAAATTGCAGAACTTTTAAAAACAATTTAAATGTGAGAGAACAATGTATATGAACAGCAACAGCTATCACTGATTACAATGGCTTATGAAAGTCTACCACTCTTTTGGATGAAAGAGTACTTTCTTACGTTTCCCTTTAGTCAGTGATGATAATCTTGCTGATTTAAAAATGAACACAAAATAGAAGTTTTTCCCCAGTGGCAACTTAAATGATGAGAGTGGATTTTTTTGTATTAGCATGTTTAGTGCCTCTCTGTTTGATTTCACCATCCATCACTGCAGCCTAGTCCTGATGAACCACTCCAGACCTTTGTGACAAAAGGGTAGTGACAAAAGCATCTGATTCTTTCCAGCATATCAAAAATAACTGAATGCTCCTCATGAGTAACCACCAAGGTAGCCAGGAATTTCAGATTTGAACACATAAATCTTTCAATTTTCTCATGCAAGAGTCCATGTCTCTCCTTTTCTGGAAGAGGACATTATTATAGTCCAGTACCATTTTCAACAACACCCCTGTAATTTGCATCAGTCTCTTATCTCCCTACATTTGCAATCAATCAGTTCTCTATCACTGTAGTCTACAAATTATAAATAGTTTGGGGACATTAATCAACTTTCACTTGCCCTTTCAATACCACGTTTTCAGTTAACTCATTAACACCTGTGTGGTGTGGAATGTCACACCTCTAGCAGCCTACACACATCCTTGCACTTCAGAGCATTTTCTGCAAATTCATCTTAAGAAGCATAAGATAATTGTAAATATTTTGTCAACAATAAAAGCTATTAAAGCTGCACAAATAGCAGTATTATCAGTAAAAAGTGTTCCTTAAAGTGATAATAGTGTATTCATAGTCTTCCCATTAATACTATAGTATGTTATGTCACACAAACTCAGAATTATATTTTTTGTTAAATACAAACTGTCATAACTTAAAAACTGTACAAAAAAACACAATACAAAGACCAATTCCACGAAATTTATTTGTTAAAAACTGTATGACCAAGACTATAGTGTTAAAATATTTTTGGTAACCAGATGTATGCGATCACATGATAACAAGAAATTCCTGAGTTCATGCTTACTGAGACATTTACCGAAATATGAAAACATATGCATAATTGTATAATTATCAGTACAATAACACTACGCTAATATCTTAAGATGGGCAGCTTACAGTGGAAATACTGACAGTATTCTTCAACAAAATTTAAGGTTTGATGTGATATTATGCAATAGTTTGTATTCCACTGGGTTTTTGAAATATAAAATATAAAGTAATTGTCAACATTTTACTTATTTCATAATTAGTAGCAAAATGCTAGCAATAATATTAGTATATTGTGATATAAATGGACATTAACAATGAATTTTCCTGTCAACCACCATAGCATTTCACTCCATACCTGTCAATAGCATGGAGGTCACTTACCTATAAGAATACAAACATAAATATGGAAATATGAACAATAAGTGGCCTCTGCTGTAGGATATTGTAGATTAACCATCTATGCACTATTTTGTTAAAAAATCTTGTCCTTTTTCATACTGCCTACTATTCACTGATAAGTTACTTCATTAAATAAGTCAAATCCAAAGAGAAGTCTGGATGTCATAAGGAGCTGTGGGTGTTTCCTGGGAGTAAACAGTAACGGTGCTATAGGCTTTAATGAGTTAATCTGTAAAAATACTGTGAGCTTTTTTGTAATAAAATGTACCTTACTGCTCCCTTTCCTGCTTTCTGGAAGGCCAGTTATTCTCATGTTATTCTTCAACTAAGATAAACTGAGCAATTTTAAATCCACTCCATCAGCTTGCCCATGAAAATACACCTGCTGTAATGTATGCAAGGATGTTGTTTCATTTTTTTTTTTTTTTGCCACAAGCTCCTTTTACCTGTTTTACAAGATGTCTGCAACTACCCTGAGTTGTGCTTCTTGTTCAGTGCTGACTGCCTTAATTTCAGCTGTGTTCTTTAATACATCTTCTACCAGGGAGGTGAGAATAGAAGCTATGCGCTGCAGGTTCCTGGCAAACATATTCTAATGGAAAGCATAGGTCAACATAACTAATTGCTATTGGGAAAGCCAATCAAAACTTTGTAAGGCAAATAGAAGTAATTAAAGGATTAAATGATCTGTGTACAACAGCATGAAAAAACCATTTAGCATTACTTGAAATAGAGATCTCTGGAACAAACTATTTCTTTCTCCTTCGTAAAACCTGCAAGAAGTTAACTTTCATCAATCGGGATTCCCTCAATAGCGATAAAACATGTTGCCTTGTCACATTCCCATTTGAACAATTTAATAAGACTTTGACTCACAAATGCAGTCAGTGAACAGTGAATGTGAGCCACATAAATTTAAACAATTTAATAGAGTCTTCAAAGACTATGAGTCAGAAATCTACACATACACTGACACACACACACAGAAATACATACTGACACATGCATTAACATACATGCACATCAGTCACACAGTCTCTATCTCACACACACACACACACACACACACACACACACACACACACTTTCACTCAGATATATAATTTCACTGTACTTATCTTCTATGCTACTAATAACAACCACCCTGATATGGTAGGTGTGCAGCATAAAAAGACAGTATGCAAATTTGTAATACTATACTCTCCAATTACTGCGGCACAGATTACCCTTGAATCACTCTATTGTGGGAAACATTCATTGGTAATTTGAATAAGGCATGCCCTTGACTGCCACATTTGCATGTGGCTTTCTTCATTGATGTTGCTTTATCACTATATCTTCTTATCGATATAGCACTATAGTGCTCTTCGAATCATTTCCTCATAGTGCACAGAATAATTGTGCTAACAATAGGGATGCACAGTTTATGTGTTTCTGAATCCAAGCCAACGAATATGAGACAACAAGATGGGCTTGTTTAAGTTCTGCCTATTTGGCTATATGGCAACAGAAATTTATGAAAAGCTGAGAGAGATGGTGAGATACATTTCAAACATATAATTTTTATAACAGAATAATATATATATATATATATATATATATATATATATATATATATATATATATAAATATACATACTAGACAATCTCAACGTACTGAAATGTCAAAATTCAGTACATCAAGACCGAATAGTGGAAAGTGCAATTAACCGAAACTACACTATGCCAAATCTGCCACTATCGTGGTGTCACGTTCGTAACATGTGGTGCAGTTTATGGATTTATCTGGGATTTCAGGTAAGTGTTGTGTCTTTGAGGATAACGGGTAGGGATTTAGTGTGTGTGAGTGTGTGCGGTGGTGTTTTTTGTGTGTTTGTGTGTTTAGTGTGACCTCAGAGCTAGAATATATAAGTTATGGGGTGTGGGGTTGCAGGGGGGCTTGCCCCCTGCTTATAGGTAGGTTAAGTGTGTTTGTGTGTGTTGTTATGTTTGTTTAGTTAGGTAGGTGTATGTGTGTGTGTGATTATGTCCAGGTTTGTGTTTGTTTGTGTGTGTGTGTGTGTGTGTGTGTGTGTGTGTGTGTGTGTGTGTGTGTGTGTGTGTGTGTGTGTGTGTGAATGGTTGCAATTGTAGTGTTTGTGATTGTGGGTTTTCGTTTATGTGGTTTTTTGACTATTCAGTCTCGAAATACTGAAATTTGACATTTCAGTATTTCGATATATATATATATATATATATATATATATATATATATATATATATATATATATATATATATATATATATATATATATATATATATATATATATATATATATATATATATGCATATACATACACATGCACACACACACACACACACACACACACACACACACACACACACACACACACACACTCACACACATGTATTTGTGTCTTTTCTTTGCAGGAACTGTTTAATATTAAAAATTTGGTAGGATTACTTGGTTTTCTCAGTTTATGAAGCTCATAATATGTTTAGTGTTTAGTACTGTTAAAGAAATAGAAATTATATTACATAGTTCACAGTTTTAAGGAAATAGCTTAGCAAGTACTTTAATTAAATCAGGAAAACTGAAATTTCTCATCACTCCATTTTCATGGCTGAATGAATCATTTATCAGAAAGCATTTACATTTTATGAAAATGAAAAGAGAAATCTGTTAAAGGTGCTGCTGTACATTGGAGAATTGTAATTGTCAAATACGCAAGTGAACATATAAAAATTAGTAGGGAAAAACTCACAATTTGCAATCTTTATGCTACATTTTTAATCATCATCCAAGCTGCAAAGAGGAACATGTATATAGTACAATACATTGTCGAAGAGTCGTAGGTAGATAAAGAAGAATGTGAGGGGAATGAAAATGAGCACTTTGTTAGGTTCGTTAGGCACTGTAGGAAAGCAATTCATAATTCACTTATTTTGTGCTCTCGATATCTCTTGCCTGGACATGTTTTCAAATGCATAATATATTTATTTATTTAAGCTAGACATTGTGTCAGTCTTCTGCTTAGTTTACTTGCTTTGTTTTTTACATTATATAAAAGCTGGAAATGAACTAATGACTGCAATATGAAACCCATTAGATCGCATTGATCTGGCAGTTTTGCAGAGAGACTTAAGACTATATGCTTCTAGACCTAGACCCTAAGCAAGTCTTGTGTATGACTCCCACAGCCTTTTTGCATATTGTGTCATTCTGAGAAAGCCATTTAACCAAACAGTGCTCCTCTGATAATGGCCTATTTGTACAAAGTGCTTACCCAGTTAGCTTTTTGTTACCCTTTAATATCTGTGTGATATTGCCAGCCGTAAATCCTTAAATGTTGCCAAAACTTACAATAGCAGTTCTTGACAAGTCTTTCCTGACTTGTAATGTAAGAGTCATCTACAAGCTACCAAGGTAAAACTCAACAATACAGAAAGTGGTTGACCCATATGTCATATGTCAAAGAAAATAACCTCCTTGAGGAAAACACTGCCTGCTCAAGAGTTACTAGTTGGCTAGGATGGCCTAAAATGCAAAGAGATGATCTTCGGAGATGTTAGCCTTTGGATAGTCTATCATTGACTTTCTGAAGTCTGTAATGACTTAAAGTGTAAGCAGGCATTGTGCCCGTAGGTCAGAATGATCTTGCCTAAATACAAGATAGACATAGTAGTACCTGGAAAAGTGGAAACAATATATAGGATAGTGCAGCTGCAAAGGTAGAAAACTGTGTTAGATTTGGAAGGCTTTTGGGTTAATAAAGAGAGGCAGAGTGTGGACGTTGGAAATACTAGTTTTGTGCATGCTAGAGGAGCAGAAGATATAGAAGATGAGAAATTACTACTAAAGACAATCCCTTACCTGCATTTTCTATAACCAGGGGATGATGAAATGGCTACAGCAGTGAAGTCCAGGACAGGAGCCTCTCCAACAATAGACATAACTGACATGATAGTCCAGTGGTGCTCAGAACTGGCTATTGAGGAAAAATTAGAACATCTACCAAGAAATGAAGATCTTCAGAGGGTGTTTATAAAATGGATGAGGAAGGGCATGGCCATGGAATGGAGCATCATTACAACTGTGACATGCTGTTGATGCCGAGGATATGCAATAGATCTGCCAACATCTGAAGAGATGTTACTACTGAGGAAAAATTAGAACATCTACCAAGAAATGAAGATCTTTAGAGGGTGGTTGTAAAATGGATGAGGAAGGGCATGGCCATAGAATGGAGCATCATTACAACTGTGACATGCTGTTAATGCCGAGGATATGCAATAGATCTGCCAACATCTGAAGAGAACACATTACTGATGGTTGCCAGTGGAGAGTGTTGCCACCTTGGAACAATGTGCACTCTAGTTTATGGACTGCACTTTTTTCACTAGAACTGCCATGTGCAAGTACACCATTCATTAGATCTGATGGCACATTACAATATGGGCCACTGGTACACTACATCATGACATGCAAGTACCAGGATTATTGTGATAGGATATTCAAGCACCTGATTGCACTAGATGGTACCACCCTTATTCCACAGTTTGTAATTATGAATTTTAAATGTGCAGCCATAAATGCTGCACAAGCCACATTTTTAAGAATGAAGCCCTATATTTAACTATTTCACTGGGCTACTTATTCTCTGATATAGGAAAACAGATTACAAAAGTATGGGCTACAGATGTACTTTGCATTATACCCTGAATTCAAATGACAGGTGGTGAACTTCCTTGCGCTTGTATATCTTTCAGCTATAAAAACTAGCTGTGTTACTCAGGCTCATGCAGAAAATATTGCTTCTGTGGGGCTGTCTTCTTTTTCAATTGCTTCCAGGATAATTCTGTACAAAGTCATACTCATAAGAACATCCTAAATGTGGGCTTCTTCCATAGACTGAGATCTACTCTCCAGTTCACATTTTAGGCAGTGGCTGAGTGTGCCCCCCCCCAGCATGCACATATAATGTAGCATGATAAGGAGGCAATGACAGATGAGTGTACTACACTGCTGTCCAGCACAAACTAGTGTAGGTCATCTCCTGGGAGCAGAACAGCTCCAACTTCCATACTGAGACTATTGTCTTGGTGCACATCCAAAAACACCATAGGTCAGTGATGCACCCTGAGGAACTTTGCAGGTCCCTTGTGGACAAGGCCTAGTACAACGTGTATGGTTATGTTTGTTACATTTCTTGTCACCTCCTGCTATGAAACACTGGGCACTGACATTTCCTTCTGAATAACGTCTGCATTAAGCTACATTCAGAGCCAAACTTCTTTTCCCCTCTGCTGACTGTTTTCCCCCTGCCCATCACAGCATTTGGTTACTATTGCTGTAACTTAATGTCAGTGCTTGCTGTTGCTGCTTTCATCTGGAGAATTTATCAGCATTCATCCTTGCAACTGCAATGTATCTACCTGCAAAGGGAACTGATTGTGGAACAAAGTTCTGTACATTCAGCATTCTGGGGATTATCCAAGTTCTTTAATTTTATGAAACTATTGTAGTGTCTTGTCTTCTTCTTAGTGTCTGTGAAAAAGAATGGCATAACTCTGCTTGGGCCAAACTGGATTTATATTACTATTGTTATCTACTGTGCATCATTTCTTGCACATTTTATCTATGCTTTCCTTTAGACCTTGTGCCGCTTATCTATTGCAGCTGCCTGGGATCTGTTACCATCTGTTTGACCTTCACCATGACATGTGATGTGCAGCACATACCTTTATGTACACTTCATTTTCCCCTAATTACTCATCTCTTTCTTGCAGTAGAGGATGATAGTAAATGATGCTGAGTGTTACAGTCAGCATTACATTTGGTATCTGTATTACAACTGATTGTAAGGGTCATGTATGGATTATGGACTATTGTGGATGTTTGCCTGCCTGACTGCAACCATAGAGATCTATACGGGGATAATATGGGGATCAGCGGTACATGCAACACTTCATCTTATGTTTGTGTTGTTGTTTCCTGCCCATTCTGTATTGGGAGTTCGGATGTTGTAGTCACTTGCACTGACGTTTTTCATTATATCCTGTTTTGTGTGCAGCAAAACATTGACCTTTGTCCTGCTTCTGTTGTCTTTAGGGATGTGTTTCACCTACAGCTCAATAGGTGAGCGCACACACACAGACACACACACACACACACACACACACACACACACACACACACACACACACACACACACACACACACACACACACACACACACACACACACACCAAACTAATAACCAACACAAGTCTTCCCATTGAACGAAGGACACCAAAATAAAGGAAACTGTCAAGCTGAAATTCAGTTCTGTAAACAATTTATTGATTTAGGTAAATAATATTTTAGCATACTACTTCAAGTTTTTGTACTTTCATCCTCATAAAAAGTGATTAGATAAGAACTTACTCAGAAACAAAACAGGAAGTGACTCTTTGCAATTATTTAAATAAAGTTGCACAAATTGATGTTTACCATAAAAAAAAAAACTTCTGATTCCCAAAATCTTCACCTTGAAGATTTAACTAATGAACCATTAAACGTAAATAAAACTGTATTATAATGCATGTAAAATGCAATATTTAAAAATATGCAATATATATATATATATATATATATATGAATGTGGATAACCTGTTTAAGTTCATATAACACAGCTGATTGCTCATAAACAGTACAAGTGCTTGCTTATTTTGTTAGCAAAGAATATATTGTCAGCATACTAATGTGTTTTTTTAATCTTTTTATATAGTAAAACTAAAAACCATCAGATTAAATAAATCAATATAAAGTACAATGTTCATTAAAACTTTATTTATACCCCATATTAGTGCTTATAGTTTTGCCACCCTTAATTTATGCACAAAGACATTTAATATATTTTCATTAAATCTTGTTAAAACAGTAGCATTCAGTTGAAGTTGCCTCAGGAGCTTTTTATATTACAACTGATTTTCTCATGTCCTCCTCTGACGTTTGGAATAACTATCTAAAATAGTTAAGTGAAATCCCCTGAAACCCTGCTGCGTGCTTGTTTAGGGCATTATTAATGTAACATTTTGAAATATCATAGTAATGTTCATATACCCTTTTCCTTAGTGCCCTTTCACTTTTTTTTCACAAGAAAAGCTAGGCATACAGAACATTTTGCTATGTATACAACACTTTGGGACAGATTCCAAAATAGTTGTTATCGGTGTACGTCTGCTCTGATTCTGCAAGATTTGAAATCAGTATTAGTGACTTACTTTGGCGTAAGGCCTATTTATAAACAAGCTTACTCTGGGGTTCAGATTCCAAAAGACTTGCTGTCAGCCTGCTCTCAATGTCATTGGCCACTTATACTGAGAGCAAGTCTTTTGGAATCAGGCCCTTTGTTTAGCACACTTGCCCTTTTGCAAGAGTACAGGGTATATGGGACATTCACTAAACACAGAAACAGTTTTTCAAATATATGTATACATTATCTGCAAGCACCACAATTTTAAGTACCTATCATCGTTTAAGTTGTGTTGATGATGTAGGGATTCTCAAACAACTTTTCAAATTGTTAGATGTTTTGTATACAAAAGTATTTTGTTCCAAAAAATACTCTTACTGTTTCTCATAACAGACTAAAAGTATCCCCAGCATTGATTGTAAAACAGGCACTCTCTCAAAGTGTTTACAATCAGCTGCACTAGCAGTATAGTGTCCAATCATGGGATCGATTTCTGCATTAGTCTTGTCTAAACCCACACAGAGTTGTAAAGGTACTTAACAAAAAACATTACAAAAATTAAGTTACTGCATTATATTGCAAGATTGAAATACTTATATCTTTATAGCATTTTATATAGATCAGTTGAAAGCAAAATGTGTCTAGCATTTAAAGCATTAACTAATGTCGACTGGAAGGCAGAATTAGATCCAACTTTTGTTTAATCTTCTTCTGTGATAAGGGATCAGGGACCTAACCAGCCATTGGATTATAATAAGCCTATGTAGAGGTATAGATATTTGAGACAATTAATACCAAGACTCTGAAATCAGTAACCAGTTATGATCAAGCAATCAAGTTCATTAGATATGCTTATGATAACACTGGATGAATATCTGGGTGATGATAAATTTAAATCTAGAATTCAGGAGACAGACATTTTGAAGAACCATTTACAGAAATGAATGCAAAAAACAGTAATCATAGGGATCACATGACTGCATGTGGACATATGTATGAACGTATGAAATTAATGTTTGTGTATGGAAGTAACTTTTCCATAAAGGGGTACATCTGGTATTTGTTATCATCAACACTGAGGTCACCGTTACTAAGACATAAGACATAAGACATTTTGTGACAAAAAAGATACTATCTGTGTTTCCTTTCTTTGTCAAATTTGAAATGAAAAGGCAATATTCCCTAGCATTGAAACACAAGTGCAAATGTCAAATTTGAAATGAAAATTCAATATTTTCTATCATTTTCTATCATTGAAACACAAGTGCAAAAGAGTAGTTGCAAAGCAGTTGACACTGCGGCATCACAACTCCTTGTTATGCAATCCATTTCTTGGCTAAGAATATTTCTGAGTGGAGTCTGCATATCCTCCCTATGTTCCACCAGAGTTAGTTATGCAAACTATGAATGGATTCTCTGTGTATTCTGTAATGGTTTAGCACCATGTTTAGGATTTCACTACTTTCGACCCATTGATTGCTTGAGTAGACTCTAGCTCCCTTGCAACCCACAGCAGGACTGATTAAGTTATTGTAGAAAAAAATGAATGGTTAGATGAATGCATAGATTGTTCTGATACAATTACTTGAAAAGTAAACTGTACCTCCCAAGTGCATGGTATCACATCTGAATGCACACACCCATTGCACAGATAAAGCAAACAACTTCTTCATAATTGAAGTCAATATTGCATAAAATGCAGTTTCTTTCTATGAGGCAGCTGCTTGCTTTATGTTTTTTATGATTAGTGTGAGAAAATTATCAAGATGAGTCATTTTTTAACAGTAGAAGCATTTAAAAGGCAAGTGTCAGAAAAATATGCATCTGGACATAACAAACTGTTGAAAGAATATGTATTCAAATATATATATTATTAGAAAAGTATGTATTCAAACATTTATAAACTGTTAGGGAAATGTGTGCCTTAGACATGAATAAATGTGCTCAAATCCATATGAAAAGTAGAATATAATGCATTTAATTCTGTTTTGCTAGAAATAATAGTAGAAATGAACTCGCATATTCTTGCTTGAAATGTAGCTGCAGTGTGAACAAGGCTTGACCCTGAAAGCTTCCAGCACCAGCTGGAGCATGTCTTTCAGTGTATAATTATTTGCAAAGTTAGAAAATAATAAATCTGTCTGCATGTATATCTTTTTCCTGCTTGCACCAAGGAGGATAGCCTTGTGAACACTACCGGAGATAAGACCGCAGCTGGAGAGTGGAGAGACAAAGAACTATATTAAAAAAGACATTCATCCATTGTATTCGAACTAATCTAAGGGCCTTAGATTAGTTCCATCCTCATAAAGACATTAAAAGACATTGTAACTGACCAGGTGCTTTGCAAGGCTGCAACATTCTCATGGGAAAGAAACTTTTAAAAACTGTAATGTCAGCTCTTTTTCTGAATGGACATGATGTAAAGGGCCTGTCACTGATCACGTCAGTGAGGTGGGCAAAGAACTGATTGTAAGCATTATAAAATGAGGGATAATTCTCTAATAAAATCAGACAAAATTCTGTACAAGTTTGTGTATGGTTTTTTGCCTCCTTATGCGCATAAGTAGATAGTGCTACTGATAACGCTAGCAATAGTGTTAATAGAACCTGAGCCTACTGTTTTGCTGACTGTTGTTTTGCCTAATGATTTTTACAGTCTGATTTAACAATTTATCTAACATTTTGGTCCTTGTGTCGAACCGGAATTCCCTTGGTAAGCTGCAGGTCATAGGTGGTACTGAAAACTGCGCAGAAGAAGGAAAGACCTCCGACTGAATTGTTGTGTGAAGAGGCTGTCCACTCTCTGATCTGTGGCCGAAAAGCGGAAAACTGGATCCCAAGAAGTGCAGTGGTAAGCAGCAGGCTCAGGTAAGAAGAATTTCCCTCTTTGTCTTTGTTTTAGATCAGGGACCAGGATACATTGTGCTATTGCTAAGGTTTGTGATAGCAGGGAGAGAGAGAGTTGAAGTATTGTATCTTGAGTTATAGATCAGAGTATAACAAAGCAAAGTAAACAGTCATTCTAGACACTACTGTGGATATGGGGAAATAAGATACCACGTGGTACAGAAGAAGGGTTACGTAACAGTCTTTTTAAGACATGGGTAATGAGTGCACTAAGGGGACACGAGATCCGCCCCTAACAGATGACGCGAAATATATGCAATTGCAAAGAATAGACAATGTGAGGTATTTTGCAAAATGGGTCAACAAGTATGGATTTGACGGTAAATTAGATAAAATGTCACTAGTGAAACTTTTGAAACAATTAAAATCTGACGCGGCAGGTCAGGCAAAAAAACAACGACAGTTGGGTGTTCCTCAAGCACATAGGTGGATTGAGGAAGCAAACCGGAGGGAGCAGAAAATTAAGAATGCTAAAGCATTATTTTTAGACAAAGAAGATAATAATACGGTAATAGCAACGGCCCCACCCCCACCACCTCCGATACCTTATTCAGAATATGAAGCGGGAGGGCGGGCTGGACCCCCCCCACGCTATCCTGAGACAACAGGGGTATTAAAACGACCATTTGTAAGAGAACCTGTTGGAACTAGATCCCGAACACGTGAAACACTTAGAAATGTTCAACTAAGTAGTAGTTCATTAGATGAGAGTGAGGAAATCTGTCCATTAATTGAAGTCCCTAACCCTCAGGCAGGACAGGAGGGCCAAGCCTCAACTCTCTTAGTATATAGACCATGGACACCGGAGGACATCCGGAAAGCTACGGAGGGAATTCCCCATCCAAAAATTAATTTTGAAAAGTTTGTACAAGATTTACAGGGAATGAGATTAAGTTACCACTTGAATGGGGAAGAGGTAGAAAAAGTAGTTAGACAAATTATAGGTCCGGACTGGCACATGGTTTGCGGCGCCTGGAATGCCCGTGACGCGCAACTCAGGCCACTCCTACATAGTGACGCAGAGCTAGATACTAGGTTGAAGGGTCTTACAGACCGCATTACTGAAAAATGGAAACCTAGAGCAGATTGGACTTGTATTAACCAATGCATACAACAAGATAATGAAACAGTGGACGCATACTATGGTAGATTATTAGAATGCTTCAATAACCATAGTGGTATGACTATTCCTGAAAACCAGAAAAATGATAGCCCGTATGAGCAACAATTGAAAAATGCATTCCTAAAAGGTTGCATTGCTCCTATCAGTTGCTTCATCACGAAGCATATGATAGACCATCGAACAAGTAGGCTTCAAGCCTTACTAGAGTATGCTAGGCATGCTGAAAGACACTTTAACAGTAAAAAGAAAAAGAAAACGCAGGTCTTCACAGCTGAAGACGGAGCAGAAGTCTTTGTAGTTCAATCAAGCAAAAAGGGTAAACGCAATACTCAGGGCAATAAACGTTCTGACAGGGACCCAGAGTTTTATGAGGAAAGGAAGAAAAGGGGTGAGTGTTTTAACTGCGGAAGGAAAGGACATTTGGCAAGGGATTGCAGGAGTAAAGCACCTGCAGAAAAGAAGGATAAAAGTGATGAAGATTGACTAGATGATAGTCACACTGCTCAGCAGTCGTTAGAGCAGACTAATGAGCAGGGAAATAATGTAAACATAATAGAAGAGACAGATGACATACAAGCGGATGTAGAAACTGGGGAAAGTGAAGTTTTGGATTTGGCCTTGTTGAGCCTAGAGCTCTATTTAGCAGACACGAAACCGGAAGTTACACTTCTGGTGGAGGGGAAGGAAATTAAATTTTTGTGCGATTCAGGAGCATCGCGGACTTTGATTCATCCTTCAAAGTTACCGGAGCACTCTGAATCACCTGATTACATTTTGGTGAAAGCAGCAAATGGACAGCTGTACAGGGAGCCACTCTCCCATGATATAGCGATAACTGACCCTGTCTCAGGTATAACCCAGAGAAGTAAAATAGTGCTCTCTGAAAAATGCCCAATGAATTTATTGGGAAGAGATCTTATGCAGCTTTTTGGTATAGCAGTAATTCCCACCTTGAAAGGTATGGAGGCACGGAGACAAATGGATGCTTTTGTAGTACGATCGGAGGGTGAAGTTTATTATTGGTACAGCCAGGACCTGGTTACTACCGGTCCAGGGGCAGTGACCAAGGAACTAATGAACATAGCCACCAGTAAGGTGCCCTCCCTCGACTTCGATCAGCAACATTTGTTACATTGTACTCTATACTATTGTAGCATACCAGGACCTGATAAGGATTATGAACAAAAACTGTTCAGAAATCCTGCCAACAGACTAATATTGCGAACTTTGTATTGGGATACTGAGGGTAATAGTGTGGTAAGTTGTTCATTACCCCAGGAATTCACGGAATTATACAAATCCAACAAACTACCACATATTAGCCTAACCAAAAGCAGGGATGTTAGATGGGTAGATCTGGGTGACAAAATAACTAAATGGGAGAAGCAAACCGACTTAGAATTGTCAGAACAAGGAGTGCAGAAGCAGAAACTAAATTGGTTAACGCAGGCACGCCCAGCTGTACACTTACATCAAAGTGAAGACAGCTGATTGGCGTTCTTGATAGAAGAGGAGGAAAAAGCCCTGAGTGACGTACCAAACATTCTTTTGTCAACAGGGAAATCGGATGTAGGGCTTATTCGAACAGCAGGCCCAGTAACTATTACACCAAAATCGGCTTTTAGACCACAAAAACGACAATATCCTTTGAGGAAGGATGCAGAGCAGGGAATCAAACCTATTATAATGGCATTGCTCAAGGCAGGGATACTGGTGGAATCCCTGGATTCACCTTGTAATACACCTCTGTTTCCAGTTAGAAAAGCAAACGGGGAATGGCGGATGGTACAGGATTTACAGGCCGTGAATAATGCGGTAATACCAAGGGCACCTACGGTGCCAGACCCACATACTTTGTTAAATGACTTAAAGCCACAACAGAAATATTTTTCCGTGATAGATATCAGTAATGCTTTCTTTTCAATACCTATACACCCTGATAGCCAACATTGGTTTGCATTTACATTTCAGGGCAAAAGGTATACATATACTCGATTACCACAGGGATATAGTGAAAGTCCAACAATATTCGCACAAGAGATGGCTAGCAACCTGGCGGGATTTACTCCACCAGGGGGCAGTCAAGTATTACTTTATGTAGATGACATCTTGCTTGCAGCCCCTACCGAGCAGCAGTGTAGGGAAGACACAATAGCATTGTTAAAATTCTTGGCAGAACAAGGGCATAAAGTAAACAAACACAAGCTACAACTTTGGAAAAAGCAGGTTAAGTACCTGGGATATGTAATATCCAAGGGAGGTAGAACATTAGACGAGGATAGGAAAACAGCGATCTTACAAGCACCTAAACCAACTACCAAAAAGGAAATGATGTCCTTCTTGGGAACGACTAATTTTTGTCGAAGTTGGATACCGAATTATGCCTTGGAAACAGCTCCATTGGCTGATTTAATTTTTAAGACACCAATGGCAGCACAGGAAAAACTACATTGGACATCGGAAGCAGAGGCAGCTTTTTGCAGACTAAAACAATTGGTGGTTTCCTCATTTGTTTTGGGACTTCTGAATTATCATAAGAGATTTTTTCAGACCGTAGACTGTAGGCAGGGATATATGACGTCAGTACTGACGCAACAACATGGCAGCAAGCAACGCCCCATAGCTTACTATTCATCACGGTTAGATCCGGTGGCGCGATCGTTGCCACATTGTGTACAAGCAGTTGTTGCAGCAGCTATGGCAGTGCAGGCTTCGGCCTCAGTGGTGTTGTTTCACCCTCTTACCTTGAAGGTGCCCCATGCAGTTGCGATAATTTTACTGCAAGAAAAAATAGCATTTTTATCTCCGGCTAGGCATCTTTCCTGTATGACCATACTATTGAGTCAACCTCACATGATAATTGAACGATGTACAACATTAAATCCATCAACATTGCTTCCGATTCCTGTGGATGGCACACCACACAGTTGCCTACAGGAAATGGAACAGATGACCCTACCCAGACAGGATCTCACTGATGTGCCCTTAATGGATGCAGAGGTGACATTCTATGTAGACGGATCATGTAGGAAGGGTCCTACAGGAAAGAACCTAGTAGGTTATGCAGTAGTAACAGATGCTGAAATTGTAGAAGCTCAGCCCCTGCAGCATAACTTATCTGCTCAAGCAGCAGAATTGATAGCTTTGACACGTGCCTGCACTTTAGCGAAAGACAGATGTGTAAACATATATACTGATAGTCAGTATGCTTTCTCTACGGTGCATGTTTTTGCACAGCAGTGGAAGAACAGGGGAATGATAACATCTACTGGCAAACCGATTAATCATGCACAATTGATTTTGAACCTGTTAGAATCTATTCAGTTACCTACGAAACTGGCCATTTGCAAATGTGCAGCCCATACTAAACAACAGGATAAGATTTCGAGAGGAAATGCTCGGGCTGATGCAGCTGCAAAGCAAGCTGCCTCAGACTCAGAGACCTTGCTTTTAACTGAAGAACTACAACCTACTGAGACTTTAGATTTAGAAATGCTGAAAACAATGCAAACATTAACTACAAAAACAGAAAAGCAGAAGTGGGTAAAACAAGGAGCAGTTCTCAAAGAAGGACTATACATCTCCAAGGAGGGAAAGCCAATATTACCATCTAATCTATTTAGATATGCGGCTTTGTTGAGCCATGGGCAGAGCCATGTCTCAACAGGGGGGATGGTACAGTTAGTTAATAGAACATTCCAAACATACGGATTTACGAATTATACACAAAAATTTTGTGCAGCATGTCATATCTGTAATCAACATCATGCACAGGGAGCATTTAAACCGAAGCAAGGGAGTTTCCCTACACCACCATATCCGTTCCATACTATTTGCATGGACTTCATAGAATTGAATAAATGTGAAGGGAAAAAATATTGTTTAGTAATTGTAGATATGTTTTCAAAATGGGTAGAAGCTTTCCCAACTAGGAATCCGGATGCAGCAACAGTGGCAAAAGCCTTAGTAAAAGAAATCATTCCTAGATTTGGCATACCGGAGAGAATTTATAGTGATAATGGAACACATTTTGTCAACCAGACAATACAACAGCTTGGGAGATTTTTTGGGATTTCTTTGAAGAATCATTGTGCTTATCACCCCCAGTCAGCAGGACTGGTGGAGAGGTACAATGGGATTTTGAAAAACAAACTGAGAAAACTAATGTATGAGACTCAGAAGACTTGGATTTGCTGTCTACCTTTAGCACTGCTGAGCATGAGGACTGTTCCAAATGTAAAAGGACTGACTCCCTTTGAGGTAATATTTGGAAGAGCATACTATGTGCCACAATGGAAGGCCCTCATGCCTGCAGAGCTGGAGGCTGACAGCTCATTAGCTAGTTATATGAAAAAATTGTTAACAAATAAGACTGTTTTGCAGTTGAACTCTTTTTCAGACAAAGAAGAAGCAAAACCGGAAGCCATGCTGACCCCGGGGTCCTGGATTTGGCTGAAGGTTATCAAAAAAAAGAATTGGGCAAGTCCAAAGTGGGAAGGTCCGTACCAGGTACTGTTGGCAACGCCTACTGCAGTGAAAATTGCTGAGAGATCATCTTGGGTTCATTTGACACACTGCAAACCGCTTAAAAAGTTTGATTTAAATAAACATTTTGTAACTGATATACCACAGAAGCAGGATGGCCAGGGGCAGAGTGTATAGAAATACAAAACAACCCCAAAGACATTGGTTCACTGGCCTGCTGATCATACACCTGCTAACCATGTTTGTGGTAACCTTTTTGTTGTTATGGTTTTTCTTGCATATAACTACAGAAGTAAAACTGATGAAACGTGATGAACTTGCTATAGATTGGCATCCGAACTTTAACACATACCTAGCCATGAAGCGTGTACGTAGAGACAATGAACGTTTCAAACTGCTGGGTTTGTACTGCAATACCCACAGCATATGGAGGACTTTTGATGTCTGCTGTCCCTCTGGGGATAAATGAAACTTGGGAAAACCTGTTGTTTGACACAGGTACTGTGAGATCACAGGACAAAGTGGCATTGTACTTGCCTGTTACTCAAAAAGGAATTGTTTGCTTTATTAAAAATGACACACTCCAAGTTGGTTGGAGTAGTTGTAACATAACTGTATCTTATAAATGTTATATAAAAGCTAAAGACCAAAGTACTAGTTGTAGCACGAATTATGATTCCTATTTAAGCTTAATGAAAACAACATTGAGAGATGTGCAGAGAAATCCTGAAATGTATAAACAGTTATCTGCTATAGACAGGAAAATGTTTCATCCAGAGTTAACCCGCATCAGTACTAAAGTTGAGAATTGTTATTTTGTTTGTGGGAAAAAAGCCTATAAATGGTTACCTGAGAATTGGTCCGGCAGTTGTTTTTTGGGTTACCTGGTTCCAGCCATAAGACATACTGCAGAATTGCCTCTGGGTAAGATACGCAATGTAAGAGATGTAATCCAACAAACTGGGAACACGGTCAAGAAACCTGCTAATCCAGTGGGTAAGATTGAAGCAAGCTGGAAAGACCAGTCGGATGTGAAGGATAAAGAAAAATTGACCCATATGGACTTGAGTGACAGTGTCATATCTTGGGCTGGAATAATTCCAGCCTATGGAGCAGTCAAATCGATCTGGGAATTGAGGAAATTGTCGAAACTCCTCGAAGTGATGAGCAATGCAACTTTTTCCGCCCTCGAACTTGTGACCGATGAGCTGAATGCAATGAGAACTGTTGTACTGCAAAACCGGATGGCTCTTGACTTCACCCTAGCGGCGAGAGGTGGTACGTCTTGGCGCTTATCAAAGAAGAATGCTGTGCGTACATTCCAGACAACAGACATGAAATCAATGACCACCTGGAGGTAATACAGCAGGTATCAGCAATGGCGGAACCAGGCCCAAACCCACTGACGAACTTTTTCCAGAATTTGTTCGGGGGGTGGGGGTCAATCCTAATGAATATTTTAATTGCTATCTGTGTAGTACTGCTCATAATTGGAGCATGTGTCTGCTGCGGGATACCCTGTATGAAAAGGTTAGTTAGGGATTTTGTTGATATGTCGGTAACTGAAACAATGTATCAGGACTTGGAACTGAATCTGTTGATACCAAGTGAAAGTCTATCTGAAATATAAAACAAATGACTTACTTAGCTGAAAGTCCTCAAGGGAAAAAGCTAAGGAATGAAATGATGATGTTTATGTTTCTGATAGAATTAAATGCATTAACAGGAGGGAGAATGTCAGAAAAATATGCATCTGGACATAACAAACTGTTGAAAGAATATGTATTCAAATATATATATTATTAGAAAAGTATGTATTCAAACATTTATAAACTGTTAGGGAAATGTGTGCCTTAGACATGAATAAATGTGCTCAAATCCATATGAAAAGTAGAATATAATGCATTTAATTCTGTTTTGCTAGAAATAATAGTAGAAATGAACTCGCATATTCTTGCTTGAAATGTAGCTGCAGTGTGAACAAGGCTTGACCCTGAAAGCTTCCAGCACCAGCTGGAGCATGTCTTTCAGTGTATAATTATTTGCAAAGTTAGAAAATAATAAATCTGTCTGCATGTATATCTTTTTCCTGCTTGCACCAAGGAGGATAGCCTTGTGAACACTACCGGAGATAAGACCGCAGCTGGAGTGGAGAGACAAAGAACTATATTAAAAAAGACATTCATCCATTGTATTCGAACTAATCTAAGGGCCTTAGATTAGTTCCATCCTCATAAAGACATTAAAAGACATTGTAACTGACCAGGTGCTTTGCAAGGCTGCAACATTCTCATGGGAAAGAAACTTTTAAAAACTGTAATGTCAGCTCTTTTTCTGAATGGACATGATGTAAAGGGCCTGTCACTGATCACGTCAGTGAGGTGGGCAAAGAACTGATTGTAAGCATTATAAAATGAGGGATAATTCTCTAATAAAATCAGACAAAATTCTGTACAAGTTTGTGTATGGTTTTTTGCCTCCTTATGCGCATAAGTAGATAGTGCTACTGATAACGCTAGCAATAGTGTTAATAGAACTTGAGCCTACTGTTTTACTGACTGTTGTTTTGCCTAATGATTTTTACAGTCTGATTTAACAATTTATCTAACAGCAAGCATAATATTGATGAAGAGATCATAGTGTTAGTTTCTTGCTTTTGTTTGCAGAAAGTGAGAAAGTCTAGACAGATTTGTGTGTGTGTGTGTGTGTGTGTGTGTGTGTGTGTGTGTGTGTGTGTGTGTGTGTGTGTGTGTCTGTGTGTCTGTGTGTGTGTGTGTGTGTGTGTGTGTGTCTGTGTGTGTGTGTGTGTGTGTACGTATTTGTGTGTATGCACACACACACACACACACACACACACACACACGTATGCATGTATATAGACATTTCAATATATATACAGAGATAGGTGACAGATAGTGAGAGAGACAGACAGATAGACAAATATTGGTTTATTTATTTAACAGATTTGAACCCTTTGAAACTTTCTTTTACAAAGCATACATTCAAACTAAGCTGAACATTGTTGTACACTTGAGAGAAAAACTCACTGAATTTTTCTCATGAAAGTATTGCACATAATTTAATTGTCTTGAAGGTACAATTCAAAATTGTGAGAAAGTTGATGCAGAAAGTTTTGCCACAATTCTTCCTAGAAAACATACCATAATTGCAGTGTACTCAGACATTTAATTGTGATATACTATGCATGTTAGCCATCAAAATGTGAGGTACAAAATATATATGACTATAGGTCAATGGCCATAAAAATGTTAATTTCAGACTGACATGCATTATCTTTACTATATGTGTGCAGACTTTTCATGTTATTGGGTGGGAGATTGGCATAATTGTTAAGGTGTTTGCCTTGCAGACACAAAGTACAGGGTTTGATTCTTACAGGGGGTAATTGGCTAGTCTTAAAATGCCCGCCCAAGTGCAATTAGTCTAGTACTAGCTTATGAACCTATATCACATAATAATATGTTGTACTTATCCTGTTTTGATCATTTCCATTTAGCTTTACTCTTGAGATCTTTGTGTCGGAAGTTATTACAATTAGTTAATGTTCATGAGCAAGTCATACAACCAGGTGGTTCTACTGGGTCATCTCTGTGAAGGCACTTGTGCCTAGTGGCATTAGCAAATGAATACAAAAAGATATCTGCCACATTTGCAGTTGTATTTCTTATCAGTAAACATAGTGAGATGGTCAAGTAGCTTTAAGCAAATATATCTTTAGCTTTAGCTGACGTTTCCTTTACTTTCAGTTATACATATAAGCTTCCCCTATGAATTCTTGGGTTATAACTCAATCAGAACTCAGTTGCTGAGCCCAAATGTTTAGGGATTTAATCAAAAGAAGAAGAAGACAAAAAAATATGGAGAAGACACACGAGGGGGGGTCCTGGCTTAACCCAAAACTTGCAGCAACACAAAGAGAAGGGTAATCTGTCAAAACAAATGACTCTTTCTCCAGTATTGCTTTCTCATAATAAAGCATGATTGAGATGTCCAAAACTGTTTTGGTGAACCAAATTGGATGGAACCTCATCCAACATGCAATTTACTTGATATAAATGGAAATATAAGACTTTCCTGTATACACAAATTGTAGGAATTTAATAGGAAATGTTTTGTCTGTTTTTTTTTTTTTTTCCAACTTTTGTTAAAAACATAAAAACATATGTATGTTAGAGACATGCACAGCAGAAAATAGAGATGCCCTGTTTCATATGATGGACATACAAGCACCAGGTTTGCTGCAAAATGTTTCACTGAATAGTGTAAGTATGGAAGGACTGCCTTTCACATAGACAAAATATGGTAAACGCTTTGTGGGACATTCAGAAAGATCCATAACTGGCGTGGCCAAGGATGAACATTAACAGGAAATTATTACTTCAAAATTCAACTAATGGAATAATTTTCTTTCTAAAAATGTTTGGAATATCATTACCTTGAATAATATCGAAAAAAGAAAGAAAATTTAACTAATTTTCCTGTCAGAAATCTTTTTGGAAATTTCTCTCTCATCACTTCTGTTCAGAATGAGTTCCAGCAAGGCTAACAGTCAGGATTCCAACATTAAGAAAGAGCTTCAGACATTATTATCAACTATACAGCAACTAACAACTAAAATGGACAGACTGGATGTTAAAATTGATAATTTTATAGAGAAAACCACAAAACAAATGGATGTGCTACACCAAGATCTACAACATCAGAAAGCTCAGATAACAGGTATAGAAGAGACACTTAATGATATGGACAACAGAATTAAGGAAGAAGAAATAAACACTGAATTATTTTTGAAACAAAACACGCACCTTCAATCCAAACTAGATGACTTGGAAAACAGATCCAGATGCAACAATATAAGGATTTTTGGACTGCCAGAAAATATCGAAGGTAATAACATTACATCTTTTTTAAATACTTGGCTTCCCAAAATTTTAGATCTGTCAGAGGCATTTTCTTTTGGCATTGAAAGAGCCCATAGGTCTTTATCCATTTCTAATACAAATAAAAAGTATCCTAGATCAGTTATTGTAAGATTTTTATCATCTTATGACAAGGAGATGGTATTAAAATCTGCATGGGCTAAATCACCTATAAAAATTAATGAAGCAACTGTGTGCTTTGACAATGACTATTCTTCTTTGGTAATATCAAAAAGAAAGGTATTTTTACCATTAATAAGAGAGCTTAAGAAAGCACAGTTCAAAACACATCTTTTATTTTCTTCCAAACTAAAAATCTTTTTACCTGATGGCCCTAGAATTGTTGAAGACCTGGACTCTGCTTTGTTGTATATTAAAAAAAAATAAAATATTAGACAAAATAGAGGATATGGAATGGGCAAGTCCTTCGTTAAAAAGAATGGCAACAGGAACTTCTTGGAAGACATCAGAGAAACAAAAAACACTAAAAAACAAATGACATGTTTTATATTTCTTTGAACTCTTTAATTACAGTTTCTGCATTTACAAGAATACCACAAATATCTTAATGATTTGTACAAAGTTATTTTAATGTACAAGAACTGAAGTTTGTTTTATGAATAATCAAACTTTCATGAGGAACACATAACCTGATATAAATCAACTTGTTTCTCTTTTGTGACAAAGAGACCTAAGGTTAGTAATATGATATATTTTCTTTCTTTTCTTATTTTAAATAATAGCATTCTCTTTAAACTAAACACATAGGGGAGGGAGAGGGAGGGTGGGGGGGGGGGATGAAAAGAAGGAAAAAAAGGGGAAAATAATCTATTATCTCTTTAAAATTATTTATGCTGTTTAAGTATTACTGCTATATATTATACTATGACTAAATTGCTTAAATACATGATATTAAATAATATATCATGATATAACTGCAGTTGACTAGAACTAAAGCAGTTGTAAGTAATATGTCTCAGGTTTTACTTTATTAAAACAAACAGCAAGTAAATATCTATGTAGGTACTTTTTTTTTTTTGGTAACAAGGTTCTGATAATACTGATATGTGTTTGTAACATACTCTGAATGAGAAAATGAAATGGGACACATAAATATAAGTAATGTTTATGTTAAATAATTGAAAGCTTGGTTTCACTGCCATAGAGACTGCAATGACTTGTGAAGTGCTTCAAGAAGGTTTTACACTGTATAAATCCATTTGCATTCAAAATGAATGTTTGTCACTTACTTTTATTAAAATTCCCGCCAGAATGTTATAAGAGACAATTTAAGTTATAGGTATCCTCATGAATAGTGTCCTCGAGCCGTTTTAAAAGCTTCAACATTCAGAAAATGCACAGAGAAGCTGAAAGCAGCCATTTTGAACTTTGACCCCTGATTTCACACAGACTCGTCGCAAATTCAAGAAGTAAACCAGTTTCAGGAAGTAGAACTGCTGTAAATGCGGTATTGTGATGAAAAACAAACTTTATGACAACTAAATGTGAGTTTTTCTTTATAATAATTTACTTATTTAAGATGTAACTTATAAAATGTAAATGTTATAATGATTTTTAATGGCTTAATATGCCATAGTAAACAAATGAAATAATTTAGAATGCATAGAAGCTAAAACTCATGCATATATGACTCTGAAAGCTTATATAATTGCTGCACTTTAATGCATATAGATGCTTATAATTTAAGGATATATAATATTATAATGCATTTATTTTAACTAAGATAAATAAGTATGTGCATTATTATGATTCTATTTCAGAAAAAAATGTCATGTGATACATTTTAAAGCTGCAGTGCAGATATATAAGATATAGCTGGCTTTCATCACAATGATTTATGCATAACTAGGGATCAACATTGCTTTGTAGTATGTTATTTTATCTTATATACCGAGAATAATCATTTTTATTTAAATGGTAAGAATAAGTAAGAGAAGGAAGCTTCTAGTGCATGTAGTTTAAAGTTTTAAAACTACTAACAGTACTGTTATGGCAGAAAATATGAATACTCTAATGTAAGTTATGTCTGAGTCATAATAGCCTGAGATAACAAATGTTATTGAATTCAAATGAGCATAAACATATAATAAGAACCTATCATTACAAATTTTTATTAAACTGCCAAATGGGTATCCTCTTTTTTTTTTTCTCTCTCTCTTCTCTGCTCCCACTTTCAAGATTGTTAGAATGCTATTATGATAATGAACTCATTATATAGAATAGATGTACATAGCATTATTAAGTTGATTATAAAAGTTTTATATGATTATATGAAGCTGTTATATAAATTGTTTAAGTCTTGCTATAATAGATAATCAAAATAAATGAGTTTAACTTTAGTTAATAATAGTATTTAATTAATTTGGTGGCAGCTGGAGTACTGCTGCTTAGGATAGGGGGATAACTTGAGTGGTATTTGCTACTCGAAGTTGGAGTTTTTAACTCCAGGCTGGATGCATTGTTTAATCCAAACAATATTTTCACCTGATTATTGTTATGTGTATATAGTTTTGACATCCACATCACATTTTATAAACTCATTGTCACTACAAATAAAAGTTAAAATCCCACAAAATTCCATAAGATTTTCACTAAATGCAGCTATAAATAATAGAACACCTACAGGAGGAGACATAATAATACTTAATTTAGTAAATGCTATTCTGATTATAAGTTTTATATGTTTATAAAAGTTAAATTTTAACTTTAAAAGGAATTTCTTTAAACATTAATGGATTGAATAACCCATGTAAAAGGGCAAGTTTAATGAGATATATTAATCTGCATAAAGCCAACTTAATATTCCTTCAGGAAACACATCTCCTGAAAAAAGATATAGATAAATTAGCCACTAATAAATATACAGTCTTGGTTAGCTCAGAACACACACAGAAAAAAAGAGGAGTGGCTATCTTATGGAACAAAAATATGCCCATACCTAAAACTATTAAGTCATATAAAGATGACAAAGGAATGTTCTGCCTGGTTACAATGCAGATTAATGGGAAAACATATACATTGATTAATGTATACTGGATACCAGGAATTGGCACTAATACAGTGAAACACCATGTCAATAAAATTATATCATTTTCTAAAGGAGATATTATTTTAGCAGGAGATTTTAACTGTATCCTGCATGAAAAATATACTACTACTATAGGAAAAAGGAAAATCACATCCAATGCAAAACATTTAAAGGATTTCATTAATTTATATCATTTGAATGATATTAATAATCAGACAGATTCTAAATCATTACCATATACTTTTTTTTCTAACAGACATAAAATGTATTCAAGAATAGATAGAGTCTTTATTTCTAACCAACTGGTAACAGACCTAACTAATTCTAAGATCATTTCATGCCCTATATCAGATCATAATTCAATTGTCTTCGAATTTATGGTAAACATTACTTATAATGTTCAGATCAAAAGAATACCAGCATACCTAACTCAACTAAAAGATTATAAAGATTATATACTTACAGAGGTGCAACATTTCTTAGACTTAACCACTACACCTGACGTCTCCATTATTTACATTTGGGATGCTCTAAAATCTTATTTATATGGACAAAGTATCAGATGGTATAATAATAAAAGGAAATCTTGGGACAGGGAATTAATAGACATTCAAAACAAATTAGACTCATATAAACATAATAATAAGGAAAATATTATGGACAAAAAGTCATTGAGGAAATAAATAAATTAAATGAGAAATACAAAGAAATTTTAAGTCACAAAGTCAAAATAACATTAGAGAAATATAAATTTTGTCTTACTCAATAAGTCCCAAATACTTACATAGACTTAAAAATAAAACAAAAGGCTGAATAAACAAAATCACATCAAAGAAATTTTCTCTCCAAGGAAAAGAAGAATGTCTCTAGTTTACCAGAAATATTAGATGAATTTAGAAATCACTTTCATAACATTAACCATAATAACATTAATATGGATTCTAAAGACAAAATAAAGAACTTTATAATTACAAACATGAACAAAAAACTTAATAAACAACAGACTAGATTAATAGATAAAAATATTTCATATACAGAGGTTATCACACAAATAAATAAACTTAAATCAAACAAAGCACCAGGTAATGATGGTATTATTCCTGAGATTTATAAAATCCTTCCTAAGAGTACCTATTCATTAATACATAAGGTTTTCATTTCAGCTCAAAATGAATTGTCAATTCCCCCATCCTGGCAATACACATTTATTTCACCAATTTTTAAACCCAATAAAGATCCAACTAGATGCACTTCATATAGACCTATTTCATTAAATAATGTTGACTATAAAATGTTCATGAATATATTTGCTGACAGATTAAAGACAATCATTCCAAGTATAATAGATATAGATCAGACAGGCTTTATTATAAATAGAAATACTTTTGATAATATAAGGAGAACTTTAACTCTGATTGATTATGCAAACAGAAAAAAGAAAGATTTGACACTCATCAGCCTTGATATAAGTTCAGCATTTGACTCAGTAAGTTGGGACTATTTGTTTATCTTATTGAAGTGTACAAATTTCTCTGATACATTTGTGAATTTAATTGAACATCTATATAAAGGAGCATTGGCTTACATTAAAATAGGAACATATGTCTCACAAAAATACCCATATTAAAGGTACAAAACAAGGGTGTCCACTTTCACCATTATTATTTACTTTAATAATGGAGCCTTGGGCTAATTTGATTAGAAACAGCAATGATATAGAAGGATTTGATATAGACGAAAATACAATATCTAAAATCCAACTTTTGCAGATGATGTTTTAATTACATCAGCAGGAACAAATTCTTCTATGCAGTCATTATTTGATAAGATGACAGATTTCAAGAATATTTCTGGTTTGATATTTAATGAAGTAAAACTAAAATATTACCAATATACACATGGAAAAATGTTCTCACTAATGATTTTCTCAAATACATACCCAATTCAGGTCAAATAACTTATTTAGGCATAATATTAACTAAATATATTAAATCCATTATACATAATAATTATAGTAATTGTCTTCATAATATACAAAATCATTTCAATAGCTGGAACAATATGTTTTTTTACCATGGAAGAAAGACTCACAATTATTAAAATGATAATATTCCCAAAGATATTATACATAATACAATCAATAATACTCCCACCTACAAAAATAATTATTAAGAAATTAAATTCACAAATGTTAAATTTCTTATGGGCACCTAATAGACCTAGGATTGCATTAAAGAAACATACTAATAGTTGGTCTCAAGGGGGCATATCATTTCCAGACTTTAATTTATATGCTATCTCTTCTATTATAAAAGTTATAACATTGCTAATAGATCAGTCATATGTTGCAAAATGGAAGCAATATTGGGAATTAATTAGCATGCACTTCACAAAAATATCGTTAATACAAAAAAATACTATTATAAACAATCCCATGTTATGGTTACTAAAAGAGTTTTGTACCTCATCTATTACACCAAAATATATAGCTAGTTACCCATTAAATATTATTATTAGATATCGTAATTTTATATATATACATCCTAAGTATAAGGAATGGAATTTTATCTTATTTCCTATAATGTATACACAAGGTATTCTTTTATCATCCACCTCTGAAAGAACTCTTCTAGTCACAGAGAATAATTTAAAGTATTGGTATCAGATGCTGTCTGACAATAAAGTAAAAAATTTAAACTTCTTAAAGCAAGAATTTGATTTAAGAGAAACATGTTGGTTAGAGATTCAAACTTTTAGACAACATCTTACTAACAAACTTGATTTAATGTATTTAACAGTTAAAGAATCTGTTCCAATACTGATTGACTACTTGATATTAAATTTACAACATAGAGTTTCTGATAAAGGTATGCTCTCACACATACATAAAATTATTAGAGATGAAACCTATTATAGTTCAGATAATTACTGGAATTATTTCAATTCCATTAATGGTGAATTACCAAAACAACAAGATAAACAATATATATTGGAATCTGCTTATAAAACTACTTCTTCTATTAATTGGAGACTTTTTACCTGGAAAATTTTACATAGATCTTTTTATACACCCTTAATGATGAATAAAATAAACAATAAAGACAACATATGTAAGAGATGTACTGTAGAAATAAATGCTGACTGGGCACATATGTTTTATGATTGTATAAAACTGAAGGAATATTGGATGATAATCAATGATTTTTTGCAGGCTCTTTTCACAGATAATTTCATAGTCTCTAAATCACTTATATTATTTAACACCCCTGTTCCTAAATGTGTTAAAAAAGTTAAACTTCCTTTATTATGGTCAATTCTAGCAGTGGCTAGAAAATAATAACCAGAAACTGGATTTCAGATACTCCTCCTTCATTTAATGAATTTAAAAATGTTATGATTGAAGTGTGTCATATGGAACTAATGACAATAAAGTCAAGAACCATTAGGAAAACATCTTACTATAATATATGGGATACCTTACAAAACCTGTTAAAACAGTCTTAGTTTCATTAGTAAGATGTTACAGTTTAATTAATTGTTTTGATTTAGAGTGGATGTCTTTGTAAATACTTTAGTTGTTTTATCAAATGTTATAACTGTTTATATGTTAACTGCTTGCATAAGATTGTAATAATATTTATTTTGTATGTTAAAACTAATAAACTTGTTTTAAAAAAAAAAAAAAGAAAGATCCATAACTGCATAGTGCTACACTAAAGCAAAGGATTGAGGGTAATGTGGTTTCATGCTGGTTTTGCACATGTGAGATAAAGTTTAGCACCATCATGTTACAGAAAGGGATGCAGAGTAAAACAATGAGGTTGAAATAATGTTAGAAATCACACTGCCTGACCGACTGTACTAAGGATAATTATGTGACCAAATTGAAAATCTCAAGGAGGTTGCATTGTTCACATGCATAGCAAAGCATCTAATATCATTAACAAGATAGTCTATACAAGACCACCACAGCAGTGTCAAGTGATTTCTTCCTTTAAATAGGGAGCTACTGAGAGACAGTAAAGTCAAAAAATGGGGAAGACTAGGCAGAGAAAAACATAAATGGCTACTATGAAAAGAAGATATGCAGTGGACAGGATGAAGGCCAAACTTTTGTAGGACAGCTGACCATTTTCCATGGTTTGAAACATATTAGGGAATGAAGGTAGTAAGGAGCAAGTGAAGGGAGGAGGAAAGGAAGATGTGGCAGACAAACCTATAAAATGGACTTAAATGACCAGAGGAAATATTGACAACAGGAGCTAGAGGAAGATTTCCTGGCTGCATCAGGTGCGACCCCTAATGAAATTAGTTTGTTTGTTTTTTTCGACTATTCCCAGTTAGGGGTCGCCACAGTGGAACTCCGGTCTGCTAATGATTGGCATTAGATGTTTATGGTGCCAAGTTACCAGCTCGACGGCCAACCTTCAACAAAGGCACGCCCATTCACGCATGTCTTTCGAATGCCACTCGACCGAGGGGAGGACATGCAGACTCCACACAGAAGGCACTCCAGCCTAGAATCGAACAGGAGAACCTCTTGCTTAGTAATTTTAAGAATCCATATTAATTATTCAGTTGAGAATGAGAAAGAAAGTGACAAAATGTACTAGGCACCACATGATGCACACTGTTGGAAATCTTATCTGCATAATACCAGGTCTCACCATCATGGACAGGCTCTGATACGAACTTCACATTGTTTCTGCTGCATACGCTGTGAACATGACCAGTAAGCCTGGGCATGTAAAGAAATGAGCAGAGGAGCACTTACTGTGACTAATAATGTATCACTTTATAGCTGTGTTTCAGAGTCATTTATACAGAAGCACCTCATTATTATAATTACTGCATTTCAAGACCCATTTTAGTCTGCATAAAACAACCTTTGCCAAATTACTAGTGATCTAATTATACTGAACAATTTAGTAATCAAATATAGTGAACAACAGAATGTGTTGCCTTACAGACATACTGTAAGGAGACAGGATATCAGGTATTGAACCTCTGGATTTCTGTATATACATGCTGTCCTGTCATCATTAGTCCCATCTAAGCAGTACAGTAGTTACCACTGCAAATGGCATCAGTGAGCTGCAGTGCCTCTCATGTATGCACATTCAAAACAGAGACAGAGCACATAGGTAGTCACTACCAAAATGAGGCCTAGAATTTTCTGATGTGAGTATCACCCTTACCACTAGTCAATGAATGTGAAAATCATTAATCTGGCCACAGAGAGTCACTGTGTACAAAGTGTCACAGATGTTAAGTATTCTGCGTGGCCTGAATGAGGAAGTGCAAGCACTGCAGGGACTGTGGGACATCCTGCAGTGTGTGCAGAGTAACTGGCATATAGGTACCCGAAGCAGACACATTGCTGAGAGTGGTGGTGGCTCTCTTGGCAACCACCAATGTATCTTTGGGGATGCTATCAAATATCAACTCTGGCCATGTTAGTAGAGGGTTGTGTGGAATGCCATAACATGTCTAGCATGTCAAAATGTCACTCAGCATTCTAGGGCTACCTGTATGCCTACTTTTGGACTCTCCCATGGTCTTGGCTGATGCTCTTCCAGCTCCTTCATTCAATTCTTCCATTTCATGCAATTCCACTCCCCTGTTGTAATGCTTATTGGCCACTGACAGGATCATGCTGACACTCTTTTACATTTCCATACAGGAGAGTTGAGAGGACACTTCAGAAAACCAATTCTGTCCAGCAGGCAAGACTCTGCTACTCCTGATGCCTCAGAGCAACATGGTAAAATATCCAGGTTTCACTTCCTGGAAGCACCTCCATGACATTATGGCAAGTGATCGATGATTCCCCCAACGTTATAGCCGCATGCATGGCTACAGCTCCTATGACCCTTCAAAATTTGGCAGTGTTTCTATCCCCTGTCACTGTGCACCACATCTCCTATACAAATTATGATAGCTGTGCACTGCCTACTTCTCTGGCCTATGTAGTTAAGGTAATATCTAATGCATAGCATGGACAGTCAATGTACTGTACTGCATCACCTAGGTGTGCTAATGCATGGATCAGTTTTTTTTCGGTGCTGTCCATGTCATTGCCATAGCTGATGACCATCTGCCACCTTTTATCCAAGTGCTACAACCCATTGATCTTCCTGTGCCTCTTATAGATCAGGTTACACCTGATTCCTTAAGTGACTGCTCCTCCATTTGTTCCAAAAATCTTTCTGGTAGTACCACAATGTCCCCACACTATTAACTGCCTGTACCATTAGGTAGAGGGATAACACCCTTACCACAGCCTAGGGAACTCAGGTTTGATTTCCAGCTTGAGTTCCTGAGATTATTCTGGGGGGATGACAGGTGTTCTAATCCTGGGAAGGATATACACTCAGATGTACTTCCTGAGTGGTCACTAGTATAGGCTGGAGATGTGCTGGGTGTGTTGTCCTTAAGTGAATTGTGGCAGTGACTGAATCACCATGGAGGTGGGATAATTATCCTTCACATTCCATTGCACTTCCATCCCTGGACATTGCAGGTTCACACAAAGAGGGGGGTTTAGGGTATAGCTAGAAAAAGATCCTTCCTCATTAGTAATAAGACATTGCCCTGTGATGGCTCAATATCCTAAATGAGTCCTCGAATGAGTCAGAGTAACTGTACTTTTATACCCTAAAATGTCCAAAAGTAAAAAGTAGAGTAGTCATGTTGTATCCTGAAACTGATGCAAAACAGACACTATAAGTTGCTACTATAACTGAAGAAAAGGAATCCCTCAGCAAGAAGGTGCATTTTAAATGAATTATGCAATGAACTGTAAAGCATTTAGCAGTTGCACTGAATTCTATACTAGTAATTTGACAACCACAAACTATGCAAGATATATCTCTCTATCTATATATATATATATATATATATATATATATATATATATATATATATATATATATGTGTGTATATATATATATATATATATATATATATATATATATATATATATATATATATATATATATATATATATATATATGGTTCTACCTCACATAAACGAAACACCAAAACACCGACAACGCAATCACCGAAACCACATAACCGACAGTACAAAAACACAAAATCCCACATGCCCGACAACGAAATAACCGACGGTACACAAACACGAAACCTCATACACTTCACACACCACAATCAACAAACAAAACACATTCCCGTCAAAAACACATACACAACACAAGCACACCAAAATCCCTACAAACCCACACTAAACCTCACATACACAACTACCTACAACCCTAACCCAAACCCTAACCCTAAGGTCCGTCACTACCGCACACTTACCTGACGCTCCTAACCCTAACTCACTTATCCGCCCCTAACCCAAACACAATCACTACCGCACTTACCTGACCGCTCCTAACCCTAACTCACTTATCCGCCCTAACCCAAACACAATCACTACGCACTTACCTGACCCGCTCCTAACCCTAACTCACTTATCCCGCCCTAACCCAAACACAATCACTACCGCACACTTACCTGACCGCTCCTAACCCTAACTCACTTAACCCACCCTATCCACACTTACCTTACTCGCACCCTAACGTCCGTCACTACCGCATACTTACACAGCCTTTTCCCATTTCGGCATCCTCGGTGCTTTCATCCATCGGTCGGTCTTCTGCTTGTCGATCTTCTAGGTCCCGTGTCGGTCTTCTGTGCTGTCGATCTTCTGGGCCTCGCGATTTCCCTGTCGATGTTCCGGCGTGTCGTTGAAGTAAGGTAGAACCATATATATATATATAGATATATATATATATATATATATATATATATATATATATATATATATATATATATAAAACTTAATAGGCAATGCATACATTAACAAATGCAGGAAGTATCATAGAATCAGGTACATACAATTCTGAACTTTGGGAATACTATATTTCAAGGTAGTTATACAACAAAATAGTGGAATATAGTCATTAGTGGTACCTATTACATTTTCTATCAGATTACCAGGATTACAGTAAAAGTTATCACTAACATTGAAAGAAGCAACCATATAATAATAGGTAGCTTGTATAACAACAGTGAAACATGAAGCCATTCTGATTTCATCTCCAAGAAATGATTATGCTGGCTCCTCAGAGCACTAGCTATAAATGAATACATGCCAGATTGAACATTCTATAGTGATATAATGCAGTTTCAGAGAAAGATGCAGTCTTATTTAGGAATACTCCAGGTAGACAGCAAAAGTCTCTTGCTATGCGAGGATCACGTCTTATGTAGCTGGATATGATAGGTATTTACTCATCTGGTCATTCATTTGATCTTGCCTTTGAATGTACGTAAAAGTATACAATGGTCATCACTGACTTAATACATGTTATGTTAGAATTCAAAATGCATTAATCCAAAGTTGTGGGTAGAAGATACATACACCAAATAGGACTAATATGCTTTTGATGACATTAACACTAAAGCAAAGATGTGAGAACCAATGTCTTGCATTTAAACGTTTTTAGTAAGGGGATGAGATAACTGATACAGAATATGCTCTAGTGCAACATATGCCCATAGCAGCTTCATAAATTTTTATGTGGATTAGTGAGATCAATGTAATTCTTTCAATATAATATTTAATTGTAATTGGGCAAGAAGTGAATACTGTGGCCCTCCAATTTCAACAGACAGAGCATAAGATGTGGAATAATTTCTGTTGATACTGAATGTTCTGACACAAGAGGAGTAAGACCATGACAGGTATGTTGACATATGAGACCAGCACAGAATATACTTTCAACAGCCTTGGTTAGGTCAACAATATGAATACACACTCACACGCATGTGAACGCATACGCGCGTACACACGCATGCGCACGCACACACATGCACACACACCTACAGAAGCATTATACATTTCTCAGCTTCCACAAAATTGAAAGTATTCTTTTCTTAAAAAGTGTTTCTATAAAATGTTTATAACCTACAAAGATGCCAGCATTGGATATAAGGAAAACAAAAAAGGAGGTGTAAATAACATAATGAATACTACAAACATATATTTAAAATTAGTAAACTAGTAATGTGGAAAAAAATAAGATAACTGTTTTCAGGCTGACACATTGCTGATGTAGAAAAATAAATTGCAGCACAAAAAAAAAAAAAAAAACTAACATATTCTAAAAGGAGATACTGACAAATGGCACGCATGGTATGTAGAGTACCTACTAGGACCATAAACAGGCAACAATTTGGGAAAACATACCTAAAGGAAATTGATTGAAATAACTCCAAGAATGCCTTTAATTAAAATTCTGTTTAAATGTATGAATTAGTTTAAAGGCTATCAGATATTTCAGTATTACAGTAGTAAAGCTGTTCAGATTAACTTGGTTTAAAGACAGTCTTTGATTAGAAATATGCAGTTTGACGAAAGCAAATAGAACTATCGACAGCAATAAGCCTTCATTCCCTAAAGTAGAATTAGCCTAATGTAATATTGCAATCTATAAAGTAAAGTCTCTTTGAAGAAAGTTTAATTGTTTTACTTGTTTTATTTTATTTTACTTTATTTTACTTACCAAGCTAGATGTTTTGCCCAAAGAAATAAGACAAAAAAAATGTGTGTGTGTGTGTGTGTGTGTGTGTGTGTGTGTGTGTGTGTGTGTGTGTGTGTGTGTGTGTGTGTGTGTGTGTGTGTGTGTATGTATATATAGCTTTATTATCAAAATCTTGAACATCAAAACACATTTTGTACACAAGCATCAAAAAAATTCTGAATGCCTGAATACTAATTAGGTAAACGTGTCAAAAACACGTCACTTCGAAATGACTGAACCAATGGCTTTGACATTTCCAAACGTTTACCTGCTGACACTTACCTACCTGCTTCCCAGCAGTACGACAGTACGCAGATCAGTACTGCATATCACTTTAATTCTCATTTTTGCAGGGGGCAAATCATTTGGAATGACCATGAAATGACTTCTCACATCCATTGTCACCATAACAAATTCTGTTGTTACATCCAATGTCTGAAGGCATGAAGATAGAGTTTCTAAAAAATGCTGGGTGTCTTTCAATACTGTCACTGCTTTTGGGAGTGCTTCCTTCAGTTTATGCTCAATAAAAATGGAGGTGGGCTATGTGATGCAACCACTACTCCTGACTATAGGGTACATTGGTGGATCCTTGGTGCCTCATATTTTTGGAAGACCCTTGATGATTGGTATAGTGGGATGGGTCACTACAAGATACTCATATAAATCTTGTGCAATGACACATGTCATCAGTAAGTCATACAAGGTGTCCTCTATTCTTTTAATGATCTTATTCACTTCACATTTTGGTATTTTCTTATAGGTCTTACTGTCATTTAATAGATCAAGCATTTTCCTATTATAGTGGGATTTATCAAGTAGCACTATTGCTCCACCTTTGTTGGCTGTTTTTTTCACAATATTGTTACTATTTCTAAGCTCCTCCAAAGCATGCCTTTCATTCATGCTCAAATGTAGATATTTAAAACTAGTTTCTAAATTGATTTCTTGCCATTTGGCAAGTAAATCTGAGTGAGAGTTGCCATATGTCAGCATACACTTTAGTTTAAGCCCTCTTGGCACTACATTATGATGCAGGCAGGCTTCCAAATGAAAGTGCTGCCATTGTAATCTCTTCAGTCTGAAAGCAACAGTTTCTGTTTAAATATTTTATCAGATTCTTCAGAACATGGACTCACCGCATGTATTTCAACATCAATATCAGATAATGTTAATCTGTTGCTACAACTGAATTTATCAGTAAGCATATCCTTTACCTTGTTGTTTGTTGTTTTAACAGCAGAAGATTCAGCTTGCATGCTCAGTTCTGGTCGATAACTTAATTCAGTATTACGTTCTTCAGAAATGTACCATCCTTGTGTGTAAAAACAAAGCAAATCCAGGTAAAAACACACCATAGACAGTTATAGACAGCTTGCCAATCTAAAACTTAACAGCAGAAATAAAGCAAAGCTTGTCCACCACAGAGAGGTTTAATACTATTTAATACTAAAAATCAAGAAGTATAAGCAAAATAAAAATACAGTAAAATGTGTGTAAAACAACTGCGTTGTCACAACATATTCTAAATTATCCTGTGCATAGTTTCAATTTTATAGTACTCGAAGGGTCTATATTAGAACACCGAACATTCAAAATTTCGACCCTGAAAATATCGAAGAAGCAGAAAACTGAATTTTTTCCTAGGGAAAGAATTTGGTTGTCTGTTTCTGTTGTTTTGCTATTTTCAGCGCTGTGGTGGAAAGTTACGGGTCAGGTTCAGATAAGTGTGCGATTGTGTGGACGTGAGGGTTAGGGCGGGTTAGGTGAGTTAAGGTTAGGGCGCAGGTCAAGTATGTGTGTGATTGTGTTGAAGTGAGGATTAGGGCGGGGTAGGTGAGTTAGGTTTAGGGCGCGGGTGAGGTGACTGTGTGATAGTGACGAACCTTAAGGTTAGGGTTTGGGTTAAGGTAAGTGGATAGTTAGTAGTGTATGCATAGTTTAGTGTAGGGTTAGGTGTAAGAGTTTAGGTGTATGTGTGTGGATTGTTGTTTGTTTGGTGTGCTTGTGTTGTGTGTATGTGTTTTGGAACAGCAAATTTTTTTTCCCTAGGAAAAAAGTTGCTGTTCTGCATGTTCAATGTTTTAAATTTTCGAATGATAGGGTTCGATAGTAGAACACTGGAAATTTTGAAAGTTCAGTGTTCTAATATAGACCCGTACTCGAAGTATTGACTAAAGATACGAGAATGGTGGATCTCTGTAATTTGACTGAGATTGTGGAAACTTGCTGACTTGCAGGCTGATAAACTGCCTGAATTAAATGCACTGTTCCCTTTAAAACCTTTATTGAAAGGGTGGAGGCTGAGGCAGAAGACTTTGATTGGTTAACCCTCTGTTTAAATTTGATGAGCTTAGTTTAGTATGACAGGATCTGATGAAGGCATTCTTGCTAAAAGCACTCATCCAGTTATTTTAAATTGACCTCACATTTTACTGTGTTTTTATTTTGCTTATAGTTGTTGATTTTTAGTATTAAATAGTTTTAAACCTCTCAGTGATGGCAGTGGTGGACAAGCTTTGCTTTGTTTCTGCTGTTAGTTATCTGATGAAAGGGATTGAAGAACTTGGCAGTCATATATTAATAACCAAACCATATATTCTACACACTAATATAGAGGACAACAGCATTATAAAGAATTGAAATGGATATACTTAATGCTTCTTCCTGCTGTAATATAAAATATTAGCTTGAAGGTTTCCCAAACAGTCTTCACCTTGGTAATATAGCATCTATGTAAGTTATAAAAGCGACACATTTCAGTTTCAGAACCAAAGTGGTTATATGGAATCTCCCACTGCAACATGGTACAAAGAAGAAACTAGACTAGGTTAGTTATATTACATCACTAGTAAGATAGGATTATAAATAACCCTTAATTACTTAAGCTTAAAGGTGGTCTAAATCTAGCAATTTACACAGATTTTTTTTCTAAACACAAAATGTTTAGTAAATATATTATGTATCTTATGGAAATTTAAAATAGGATCATATGAAGTTGATATACTATTGACCCTGAGGCCCTTACAAGCCTAGCCAAGAGTTTAGCCTATGTTTAGCCAAGTCAGCACCCTATGCCACCATCCAGCAGGGACACAGGTGGAATCCTGGGGGTTTATTTTCTGTTCCTCATCCAGTTATCAAGGTTGTGCTTAAAAAGGGATAATGATGTACTCTGCTTGATGTGGAGAGGGGATCTATTCCACAGATGGAGGAGTCTCCGGGACACAAATCTGTCCTGCTATTAAGTCCAATTGATGTCACAGATCAGGGTGAGATTACGCATGAAGGTTACTCAAGTGGAGCTTGACTTGCAGATATGCAGTAGTGTCATCAAGGCGGGGTCTGAGATGGCTTTTTATATCAGACAGAGGGCACCTCTGAGGAGTCTATATGAATCTGAGTAGAAGGACAGGGCTTCAGCCTGTCAGTGTAGGATAGATGTCTGAGGCCCTGGATTCTCCTGGTGAGGAACCGCTGTAGTCTCTCCAGCTGCTGCATGTGCTTTGCGAGGTACATGCTGAAAGGGGCATTGTACTGAATAATGGGCCATATAATGGTTAATTGCATCTGGAGTGTCTCATGTGCATCATATTGACAGACCAGCCTGGAGGTGTGTATGTCTTTAATATATATTGAAACTCCACCTCCTATGGCTTTGCTACCCACAGAATGGGGTCTGAATGTATGATAGGATGAGTAACCTGGTAAGGCTGAGGTACTCTCTGCAGCTTTGAATCAGGTTTCTGTAACTGCATAAATGTCATCATCTTTCAGGGTTAAGAATGCTTGCAATGAGTGGAGTTTCATGTTTAGACTCCTAGCGTTTAGCAGCATGACTTTTAATTTGCGTTTTATTGAAATTATGTTGGCAGTTTTGACCTCATCACTTTTCCTAAAAAAGGCACTACGGGGGAGGCAAGAGCCTTTGACAGAAACCTGAAGCCCAACTAAGAGAGATCAGGACCAACTCTGGCAAAGCGTCATGGTCTATCAGTCATATCTTCCCAGGCTGTCAGGTACTGGATCCCCCTGGAATGACACTATAAACTAAGCCAATTGTTAAATTACATGTGTATTTCTGAAAAATCTTAAGGCAAAAGGGTTGCAAATACATGACTGAAGAATTGTAGATCAAACACTAGACCAGGAAAGGACACAGACTTCATTATATTGTATTTTATAGACTGCTTTTCAAATTATACTTGAAGTAGCAACTAGTTAATAACAGCACAAGTCATATAGAAAGACACACCATTTTAGGTGAAAAGATTTTTGTTGTATGGTATTGCAGCGTACTTAGTTGATATGAAAATAATTTTATCAGTTCAGCATGAAACAGGCTGACTGGTTTAGATAATACAAACAAAGAATTAGGTTGATAATAATAATTTTGTAACTAAAGGGACAATAGAAATTGATGGATATGCCATGGCAGGCCATGTTTTCACATCCTGGAAGAGACTACTCTATTACTTTATATAGTTATTGAAGTGATAGTCTATTAGTTTATGAAATGTTAATAATAAGATATTATAAATTAGACTCCATAGTCATGCCTTGTAAATCAAACAGTTACTGAATTGCTCTTTCATGTAAGAGGTCCAAAACCAACTTGGTAAGGTTTGATTTAGATTTAAATTTCATTTTATTTTATTTATTTATATTTGTTTATATATATATATATATATATATATATATATATATATATATATATGTGTGTGTGTGTGTGTGTGTGTGTGTATATATAGAGTTTCTGCTCTTAGAATTCCATTGCACAGGTTTGTGAATGTCAACAAACTGCACACGGAACACTGACTCCAGCTCACTGAATAGCTGAATACTAGTGTGAGGGATTTACTAGGAACAGCGATTAAACAGCATGCTGACAGCATATAGCAGATTGATTACTCATCTGTTGCAGCTACACCAGTAGGTTTGCTGTTTAAATACAATTTCAGAAAGAAGATACCTTTCATAATCAGTCACAGTCACAGAAATGAAGAAATAACAAGAAAAGACCAAAGGGAGATGGACAACATGATAAAGCATTTTGATGTAATAGGAAAAACAGTGAACAGTCTTTCATGAAGGTCAGGATAAGCTGGCAAGGCAAGAAATTAGAAACAAAACAAACATGACTTTATTTTCATCTTTAAGCATTACATGATAAAGCGTTAAAAAAACCTATTGTTATCAGGCATTTTTTAAAGCAACCCTTAAATGACACTGGAAGTATTGGTGAGAAAAAATTAATTTTCCTATAGTCTTGCAACTGAGGCATCGAAAGACAATTGCAATGAATGCTAACCTTGGCAAATATACTTTTATGGCCAGCTGAGATCAGAGATATTCAAGCAAGTATTCATAATTAAATAGACACATCTGGTCATCTATCACTAATTCCAAAAAAATGTTAACAGTTTTTGTTTAAAGGTAATCAAACAGTATTTAACAAATGTATCTCAATTAAGAATATGTTTTTCTTAATAAACGGATTTTTCTTTTTAAATATGATTGATATTTAGAAACAAAAAACTTGAAATGTCATATAACCAGCTGTTTTGGTAACCAGAACTTTGTCACCCCCTGCCACCATATTAATTCCTGGAAACCCTAACTCTTTCCCAACAACAAATTACAGCACAATGTCTTGGGAGGATTTCATGTAAACTTTGCAAAAGGAAATGGTTTTCCCTTTTTGAACCTTTCTAGTTTGTTTTGTATTTAAGGCGTTCAGTAAAATGAAAGTTCAAACTTTTTTTTTTGCTTAGGCATTTTGGTCATTCATACAAGAATAATATGCATAGATATAGTATGTCTCTTTCTCTCTCTCTCTCTCACACACACACACACACACACACACACACACACACACACACACACACACACACACACATGCATATGTATAAATGCATGTGTATGCATGCACATGCATATATATAAATGTAACATATGCACAGGCACTATATAGATATAGATAGAAAGACAGACAGATACTGTGAACCAGTGGCAGCTGTAATTTCAAGGCAAGTAATGGTCCAAGATGTAGATGATTAGTGGGGCTAAGTGGAACGGGAATGATATTACAACAGGTCACTGCCTGCTTAACATGGATCAAGCACATACCTCTAAACCTGTTAATGCAAAAAAATCTGGACAAAGCTTGACAAAATGGGGGTACAAATAGAGACATATTTTAAATATTGCTCTTATAAAGTTAGAAAGTTGCTAGAGTAACAGGATTTGTTTTAATATACATTTTCTGAAGGATATGAAGTCTGAAACTCAAATGTATGTCATTATTTAGTGACTTAAATCCTGACATCATTCCAGTGATTTGCCAGGAAAAAAGTGGAAAAGGCCAAAGATATGAGCCAAAAAGCTGGACATTCCACAAAAATCTGTACAGTTGAGAGGTATGATCAAGCAACAGCTGCTGTTGGTGACTGTCATCCACAGACTGTCTCAGTACCTACTGACTGTAGCCTTTGTTGACTCTATACATTTCATATGCCTGATTGTGCTAAATAAATAAATGCATAATAATAATTATAATATTAATAATAATAGTAATAGGAATAAGAATAAGAATAACAACAGCTATGGTCATGTTAATGTAATGTATTTCTGCTTCATTTATTTAAATGCATACTGTCCTGTGATGCCAGTTCAGTGACTGCTTAAAACATATAAAGTAAGACTAGTTAGTCAGTTTCATCATGTTTGCCCACCACTTTTAGCCAGTTTGAATGTGTACTATTAAGATGTCTGACTGAGATCAATAGAATGAATACATACATAAACAATTGCCACAATAATGTATTTCAGGCTGTTGTATTCCATTCATACAGTTCAACCCATTGTACACCCACCCATATACAAACACAAAGATGTGCATGCATACACACACCCATTACTCCATACACACAGATGTTCCCACCAATTACAAAAACTTTATAGACTGTCTACACCTCAGGTGTAGTCAAAATAAATAAATACATTAATAAATAATGGGTACAGTAATGTATTTCAGCATGTTGCTATCATCACATATACTGCGACTCACTGTAATCTCCCATGCACAAATGTAGACATTCACTCTTGTGCACACAAACAAAGACATATACATACAAACAAACTATATCAGCTATATCAAAGAAAAAATGGATACCATCCTGGTCCTACAGTCTGGTCAGCAGGGGCACTATTGAAGAGAAGATCTACAGACACGAGACTCAAGAGTGACAGAGTACTGCAGTTAATTAAAAAATACATAAATAAAAGCACAGACCCCTCACAGTTCACTGACCATGACCACTGCTCTTTCCTCTTTCACGTTTGGCTCCTGCAGTAGCCATCAGATTCATCCTGAAGCAATGAGATATAGTTGTGCAGTGCTTCCTTTAGTAGCCACACAACTTCAATTGAAGGTCCATTTCTAATTCATAGAAACTGCATCAGAATTCTTTTAATAAGGTGTTGCATCCTTGTTCTTTATGGGAGAAAGGCAGGTATACCTAAATATTATGCAGTATATTTAGCCAACTTTTTTTTCTTATTCAGTTATTACATTATTTATTAAGTTTTTTTTTCATTTAAATGGACTGAAACCTAGCAGGCCAGTGCCACAAGTTGTCCATGTTAGGAACTGTATATTAACTTCTTTCAGTGAGCAAAAACTAGTTTCTTAGAGTTAGACAATACTGAAAAAGATTTAGAAGTATAGTTCAGTAGTCTTTTAAGTATAATATTAATAATGCATTCTAGTGTGAAATCATCTGAATTGATTTTGGTCTCTTGGTTGGTATAATCATTTCATGATCAAAACACTAACTAGCTTCTGACATTATGGAGTCTGGATGCAGGCTAGTCATTTCTGTGAAAATGTGCAGTTGTGCTATTTGATGCGGCTTACTCACAATAGATGGAAACAAAAGACACAAATTTTCCATTTTTAAAATAGGAGACCAAGGTAAGCCAGTATGTAGAAAAGGCAGGGTAAAGGATATCTTCTAAATGAGACACAACTGCAGAGTTTGTTTAAGAGCCTGCAACTGGTCATTATTTTATTAGTGTTCTACCCCAGTAAATAGATAGACAAACAGACAGATAGATAGATAGATAGATAGATAGATAGATAGACAGACAGATAGATAGATAGATAGAAAGAAGACTGGGTGTATAGCATGTGTTACTACACATCAAACGCATAGTAAGTATGCAATAGTTAAGATTACTAGCATGTCAGTGTGACAAGTTTGTTAAGCTCTGTTACTTTGCAAGTACTGTGATGCACTAACGGGATACATGAAGTCACCTGTAAAACTGTTCTATTTCTATTGGAACACAGCAGTTACATACATGCACTGATATGTAATTGCGGGATGTAATGACAGCATTTATTCATTCATTCATCTTTTAATAACAAATTCATCCTACTCAGGGCAATATTATCTTTGGATGTATACACATTTATTTGTGAGTTGCGTATAAACATACAGGCAATTTAAATGATAATCTGTTCGGCTATTAGAATGTTTCTTAGGATCTGGGAAGAGTCCTTGATGAAATGTCAGTTTGACACCAGGAGATCATACAAATGCCACATGGAATGCACAACAGCCAGGAAATAAAATATACAACAAGGTAATGTGGTGTAGCCATGCTAAACACTCCACTCTATTTGTATGTATCTCTGATGTACTGACATATGGGCTGCCATGAAGTGGAACATATAGCGCAGGATTGTAATGTAGTGAGTGTTGACAACACACAAATGAACAATATTATGCAGTACTAAGCAAAAATCACAATGCAATTGAAAAAAGTCTAACCTAAACTGCATCTTTTCTGTGAACCTAGGGTGGGGCAAATGGGGCTATATCCCTGCGTACAAAGTGTTAGGGGGCATGATTGGAAAGAACCATTTTTTGTTTTAATTTTTCAGTATATGGTTAGGACCTGGAAGGGTGAAAACTGCATAAAGTTTATATATTTATTTGTCTGACTATCTATTTATTTATTTAATGACATCTTCTCATCGGGGTAGTGCACTGGTCAATAATGGCCAATTTTACGCTGAACCCAGGTGAAATAGAAAATATTAAAAAATGCAGAAATCTAAACAACTGAGTAGTATTAATTAAATAGACAGGAGGAAATAGGCAGAGTGTAATATATGATCCATTAGATCAAGCTTTGGTAATTGTCTGAGTGGAGTGGTGAAGTGAAAAGGTGAGATGGATAGCATGATAGGTGATTAGCATGATAGGTGATATGTCTTGTGTTGAAGGAAGAGCATTTCGCCATGATAGGTGATTAGCGTGATAGGTGATATGTCTTGTGTTAAAGGAAGAGCATTTCGCCAGGATCAAGAGGTGATTTTTGACCTGTAGTCAGGATTTAGAGCAAGTGTGCATTTACTTTAGGCTGATTGGAAGAGCCTGCCAAGGAGTAGGTACCTAAGATGAAATTGCTTGGGCAGTGATCTAGATTTTGGTTCTATGGGTAATGTGTGTTGGTGTGGTTTGTGTGTAGTACATAAAGTTGCATAAAAAGGTTTTATCACGAAGTTTAGGTGCAAAGTAGATGGGGTAAACATTTGCAGATGGGGAAGCTTTTTTAGTTGTGATCCTAAAAGTTGGTTGGATCTTTGTTTTATGAATAACCATTTGGATTACTGTATGGTGATAAACTGATGCTCATCCACGGATGAGTTTATAATGAAGCAAAAGATGCTGATGGAGATTCCATGAAGTATCCCGGTGTTTTTATTGGTGTCAGATGCAAAAATAGGAAGTCAGTATACTGGATGAGTTAGGAAACTCTTTTGCTGATGGCTAACCTGGCTGGCTGAAACAGAAAAAGGGAGATTTTGTTTGTGTGTGTGTGTGTGGGGGGGGAGGAGGGGACAGTAAAGGAAGTAATTTATTTTGTCAGTGTGGAAATGGAAGTTTAGAGAGCGATCGAGCCACAGCACTTGGTATATGAAGGTATTTGAAGGTAGAGATTTGTTCTGTGGTATAGTTATATATTTAAAGAGTTAAGTGCCTAATAAATTGTCTGCAAAGTTCCAAAAGGCACATTCTACCCTCAATACAATGAAAGGTGCAGATGTGTTCCCATGTGGATGCATGGGGTATATACTACTTATCATAACCCAATATAAACTATTCTAAGTAAAATATACTGTTACGTGTAGTGGATCACACCATAGTTAAGGCTCTACTGCCTGTCTAATTTACCATCATACAATAACTGGCAGAGTAGTGCTTTCTTTGCCCTTTGATGTGTTACACAGCTAGCAAAAAGAACTATGTAGCTGTAGCTGACTCTGTTCACTGCTGCATTGCACTGTAAGTGTTATGTAACCATCCTAGAAACTCCTAATGAGATATTATAAAAATGTAGGACAGAGAGCAATGCACCTGCAATGTCACCTGACCATCCTTATGAGCTTCTTCTTCACTAATATTGTTTATAATACACAGTGCAGCATTTGTGTACACCTGAATGTTGGGGCATTCCTAAACATAAAGTATCTATTCATATGTTCACTAGCCTAGCATGCACAGGTACTCCTTTCTCAGTGTGTGGCCTGTCATCCTACACTCCCATTCTTCCCAGGGCATATTTCCTGCACCATTTGTGTTCAGTGTACCAATGAAATGACTGGCATGCAGTGCTGTTGCATGTGTTATCCAGTCCAGTCTGACGTGCAATGAATGCAGAAGACAGGTATGCTAATTTGTTTATAAACTGCATCCATCAGAGGCACCAAAGATAATTGTCTGCATTGCATATTTTACTCTGTATAAAATGTGATATTAAATCACATCATTAAGGCTGTTCAGCATTGCATTCGACTATGGTTGAAATGGAAGTCTTATGTTATGCACTAGTGTAACAGACAACATTAGCCCATACAGTATATATTTTCCATAGCCCAGCAAGGAACTATATATGAATGCAAGAAATTATTTATCCCAGGGCTGAAAATCTTTAGTATAACACTATACTTACTGTACTCTCCAAAGATTCATCACTACTTCCTTACATTCTCAGACAAGGAATGGGGCAGCTTTGTTTATCTATGTGTACAAGATTAATGTCTAATGCAGCCTACATATACTGAAGTACTGGAAAAGACTTAGATCTTCCATTTTGCTTGGAAATGGTCTGGTCCTTGTGCAGTATTGCATGTATCTGTGCTTTTAGCATACAGTACTATACACGTTATCCTTATCGGTATGTTTAGTTAGCTTAGTATGCATAATGGAATCAATATATGTATGGCATGAATATACTATACTGGTGCAGGTCACTGTCTATACATGTGGCAAATGATCAAAACCACTGTATGATATCAGTACCATTGAGGGAAGATATGTTCAGGTCACTACAGCCACCATCTGAAGAGTCCATCAACACAACACCGATGCACATTATTATTATCATGTTTTGAAGAGAGACGTGAATGTATCCCACATTATCATGTTTTAAAGAGACACGTGAATGCATCCCACATTGCCCCACATTCGTTGCTTAGGCTTACTGCTGAACAGATTAGACATGATATGTGTGAACTGCACGGTAGGTGAACAATTGTAGAACTTTGTAAAGCCTGTAAATACAGAGTTGAGGGGTTGAGTCTATAATCATTTAATTCTTGGATAAATTCAGCAAAATGAACAGAGTTGAAGTCCATTGTATGGTCAACAGAAACTATCTTGATAAGTCCAATGATGTTCTTATAATGAAAGCTGTTATTAGTGAGGCACAACATGGCTGTTATTTAATGTGTTGCCCCTTTTTCTGAAGCTGTGCAACTGAGAATTTAGAAAGTAATATTTCTTTAGATGGTAGCTCTACTGAGAAGAGGCAGCTTGCTGTCAAATATTAATTAATGAGAATAATAGACTGATGGGGAGAAATAATGGCTTAGGATTACCCTGCTTGGATGGAGAAATTAATGTGGATGATTTCAATGAAAAGTGTTGCAGTTAGTGTCAGGATGATAATGTGCCCTTATACACTATGGGTGACATTATTAATGCTGCAGTTAGTCAAACTCCAAAACAATGAGCTGTAAAAATGATGATTGCCATGTTTGTCACTCCTATAAGAGTGAAATGTTTACCGTCAGTCACTGCTGACAGAAATGTAAAGCGAGCTGAATAAGAATTAATTTAATACCTTCACATTCAAACTATAAGTGCAACAGTGATTACAAAAATCAGTGTCCCTCCACCAGCATGTCTATACCCACATGCCATTACTACATTAAAACACAAAGGAAATATTGTAGGCAGGCTTTCCGATGCATAATCTCCAGTCCTGGATGTCCTTGTGGTTACCTAAAGAAAACTGTCTACTGCTGACAAATGACCATCACTCATTCTTACCATTGGTAGGTCATCCTTCATGAACTACACTACTATCTTTATACATCTTTTTATGGAAATGGCTTTCTATACAACAAGTATGAAATTACTATTTTAAAAAGGAATTTTTCAATGTCAGATATGATTTCATGATGCAGACCCTTAAATTGAATATTCAGAAAGTTTTGTTATAAAGTAGTAAATGCCACTGTTGTGACACTATATTTGATCTTCCACACATTTCACTGCAACTTTATTAAGCATCAATACTTTTATATCAATATGCAAAATTCCATTTAAAGAGACATTCCTCATAAACAATAGCAATAGCCTTACACATTTCTATTTCAGAAGACAATTTTGGGTAAGAAATGACATTTCATGCAGGAGCTGCAAATTATATTTTAACATGGGATTGTGTCATGACAGTCCAAACTTTATTATTATTTATAAGTCTTTAAGAGATAAGCAGGCTGAATGATTTGTCTCAGAATATTAATCACTTTGCATTTAAGGTGCAAATCTTTCTTCATAATATTACAAACGTTTAATGTGTTTATCTCAGATTTGCAAACTGTAGTCCATGGGATCTCACAGACTGCATGATACTGATATACAAGTGGAATATTTTGAAAGATTTTTGCTAAAATATTATTAAACGTGAAAGCATAATTTGGAAAAAAAAAAACATTCCTTATCTTGCCACTCCTGTGCCACTGAGTGATAAAGCCCCGACTATGGCACAGCCTACCCAGGATCGATTAGTGGTTCCCTAAGGGGAAGGCATTGCTCAAGAATGTTAGTTACCCTTTGATTTAATCAATGAGCATGGGGTTGGGTAAAGGGAGTGGTAGGTCTTACATAAAAAAATGCCCTTGTATTGAAGCACAGATGAGTTGAGCCCCAAGAAACCCTTAGAATCCATGGCTAGCCATAACAAAATGGAGTAAGTCCTGGGGTTGGGTTGGAGAATAGCTGGTGGACCTAGTGTGAACATTGCTTACTAGGGAGATGCCAGTAAAGATGAAGTCCAAGAGAACCACAAAAAATATATTCTTTTATCTTTAAAATATTTCAATATCTTTAAACAAAATATGCAAAATTACTTATATAGGTCAAGTTTCTGATCAACTGTCTGACCTTGCCTCACTTCTGTCCCAAAAAGGAGTTGCAAGCGCAAAAGATCACAGTATACATGGACCACTCACATCTTGAGATGGAATTGTGCAATGGTACTTCAAAGTATAGGCCATCATCCCAATAACTAACTGCTAATGTTGTGATACTGCATCTAATCTGATGAACATTTTGTCAATGCTTTGCTTTGATTTAAAATGTATACTCCAGATTTGCAAAACCCAATTGTAGGAAATTATCTCACAAACAGCTGTGCAACCCCTGTACTATGCCTACTTTACATAAGTATGTTTATTTCTTGTAGGGTATTGTCTTATTTCTCACCTCCTGCATTCACATACACTACCCATTGTTGGCTCCCAGCAACCAAACTCATTTACAGTGGTGGTTTTCCACTGAAACCACCACTGCACCTGCCAAACTCATGTCCTGTGCTTGTTTTACACACTTACACACACACTTACACACACACACTTACACACACACACACATACACACACACACACACACACACACACACACACACACACACACACACACACACACACACACACACACACACACACACACACACACACACACACACACACACACACACACTATGCTGACCAGGCTATCCCTCTGCCCACACCATCCTGAAATCATCTTCATGTGTTGCTGTCCATGGTCGTACTTTCTATTTTGAAACCTGTGTTTAGTATTCATCCTCTAAAAGGATATGGCACATTACTTCAGTATCCATCCTCTAAAAGGATATTACACATTACTTAAATAACCATCCTCCAAAAGGATATGACAAATTACTTCAATAACCATCCTCCAAAAGGATATGGCGCATTACTTCAGTAACCACCCTCTAAAAAGATATGACACATTACTTCAATAACCATCCTCCAAAAGGATATGACGCATTACTTCAATAACCATTATCTGAAAGGATATGACACATTACTTTAATTTTTATTTATTTTACATTTGTTTACCGGAAAGTCCGACTGGACACAGGTCCATTTTCAGTGGAGGCCCAGGGAGAAAAGCTCCAGAATACTATACAATACATAGGTTCATAGATTCATAGGTATGTACCCAAGGGCCTAAGTAAGCCTAGCCAACAAGGTTCCCTGGCTTACACCACCCAAGAAAGTTATTTTCCTGTGCCCCTGTCGAGCAGAGCCACAGAAGTGATCCCCAGTGTGCATTTCCTATTTCCCATCCACTTATCAAGATTTTTCTTGAAGAGTGCTACTCAGGAACTTTGCTTGACATAGATGGGTAGCTTGTTCCAGAGTATGGGAAGTCTCTGGGACATGAATCTATCCCTCCAGCGTGTCCTGTTTATTGTGGTGACAAGGTTTAGGCCCCTAGAGCATGTAGCTTGGAGGCATTGGGATTTCTTTAGGTGTAGCATGTCCAACAGCTCTGGGTTTGACACAGCTTTATATGTTGGGCAGAGATCACCTCGGAGTAGGTGATATGCTACGGAGTAAAGCTGGAGTTTTTTGAGATGGTCAGTGTAGGGCATCTGTTTGAGGCCAGTAATCCTCTTTGTGAGGTACTTCTGTGGCCTTTCCAGCTGCTGCAGATGTCTTGAGAGGTACATTCCAAAAAGGGGCATTGCACTCTATAATGGGTCTAATGAGTGTCAAGTAGAGGGGAACAATGACCTCTTTTTTCCTATATGAGAACCCTTTTGTGATGAGGTGTGCCATGTAGAAGGATTTCCTGACTACTGTGGTGATGTGATTATCAAAGGAGAGACTACTGTCCACCTGGGTCCCCAGGTCTCTTATCAAACATTAGGTGTTAAGTAGACTACTGCCTATGTGGCAGTTCATGGGTACAGAGTTTTTACCAAATGGGATGACAATGCACTTTTTGGCATTGAGATTGAGGCCATGGCTCTGACACCAGGCATCTGTCTCAGTGAGGCCCTTCTGTAGGATGTCCACATCATTTGGGGACTCAACTATGGCTCTGAGTTTGTAGTCATCTGCAAACTTCATTAGCCAAAGCCCTTCTGTGTTAGCCTGTACTTCAGAGAAGTAGATACCAAACAGGAGCAGTCCCAGGACTGAACCCTGTGGTGTTCCACATGTCACTGGTTTGCAGTCAGATTTGGAGTCTGCAACTTTTACAGTTTGGGTTCTGTCAATGAGCCAGTTGGCAACCCATCTTGTGATGTAGGGATTTATACCTAGTTTAGTGAGTTTAGCTATAATTCTAGAATTTGGGATGGTGTCAAAAGCCTTGGTGAGGTCAAGATAGGCTGTGTGAACCACCTTACCCTCGTCTACAGCTTTGGTGACTTCCTCAAAGAAGTCAATCAGGTTCAGGAGGCATGAACTGCCTTTCACAAACCCAAACTGGGTGGGGTCCAGAGTTTGGAGGTTACCAGTGTCTTTGTTTATGAGTTCCATGATGATACGTTCCATGGCCTTACAGACCAGGCTTGTCAGATTAATAGGGCGATAGTTCCTGGGATCAGTGGTGGCTCCCCCTTTGTGGAGTGGGACAACTGTTGCTGTTTGGCATTCAATGGGCACAAAGCCTGATGTGAGAGTATGATTGAACATGGTGCTTAGGTGGGGAGCCAGTTCTTTCTGAAGTTCATGTAAACCACAGCCTGGCATGTTGCCCAGTCCCATGGATGCTGTATTTTTGGCTTTAGAGAGTGCAGCTTTTACCTGCGTAGTTGTGATTACAGGGACTCTGCATTCTTCCTGTATAGTTATGGACCCTTTAGGAGGTGAGAGGGGGATAAAGTTAGCACTGAACCTATCTGTCAGGATGTTAGCAATATCAGCTGGTTCTGTAATTTTCGTGCCATTGTGCTGTAACTCAGAGCAGATGTGGGTGTTGCCATTGGGATTCTTGACATAGCTATAGAATGCTTTGTGGTTGCCCCTAGAATCAGTGGTGATTTTGTTTTTGTAGCTAGCTTTGAAGGATCTTATAAGGGATCTCAGCTTCTTACTGAGACTGACCAGGGAGCTCCTCCACTCATGGGATTTTACTCTCTTTTGCAACAGTTTCTTCCTTCTGTTGTACAGTTTGTTTATGGCAGGAGACCCTCAGATTGGCTTCCTTTTTTTGGAGGATAGCATCTTGGTTCTGTTTTGGATAGCACGATCCTTGCACTCATGTAAGTGCTTATAGAGTGCATTTGTGTAGGATTCAGCAGTCGTAACTGAATTGTCCATCTGCATGGGTGTCATGAAGCTCAACACTTTTTATATGTGTGAAATATAAGCATACAGTAATGCAGAGATTAACAAACTCGTAAAGTAAACATAAGTCAACACTGAAACAGCGCTTGATTTTTATTATTTTTATTTATTTATTCATTTATTTTTTTAGAGAAAAACCTAAAATTGTAGTTTAGACTTAGAAGATATGAAGGGTAAAAGCAGGCTGGTAATAATGTTTATTCACGTAAGATATTTGGTTGAGGCTACAGGTAATGTTTGCCAGTATTATAGAAGATGTATATTAGTTCTGTAATGTAAATATGAACAGTTTAATAAACTTTCCAGGGGAAAACTGGTGACACTTAGCAGAATCCTTGCAACAGTGCTTTGGTATGGATTAACCTGGGGAGTTGCATAAGCAAAGCCAGTTGTTTAAATAGTGGGTTTTCAGGAGATTTTTTTCAATACCCATCCTCCAATAGGATATAGCACATTACTTCAATAACCATCCTCTAAAAACGATATGGTGCATTACTTCAATAACCATCCTCTAAAAGGATATGGCACCTTACTTCAATAACCATTCTCTAAAAGGATATAGCACATTATTTCAGTAGCCATCCTCTAAAAGGATATGGCACATTACTTCAATAACCATACTCTAAAACTGATATGGTACATTACTAAAATAACCATCCTCTAAAAGGATATGGTGCATTACTTCCATAACCATCCTCTAAAAGGATATGGCACATTACTTCAATAACCATACTCTAAAACTGATATGGTGCATTACTAAAATAACCATCCTCTAAAAGGATATGGTGCATTACTTCCATAACCATCCTCTAAAAGGATACGGCACATTACTTCAATGACCATGCTCTAAAACTGAAATGGTGCATTACTAAAATAACCATCCTCTAAAACCGATATGGTGCATTACTTCCATAACCATCCTCTAAAAGGATATGGCACATTACTTCAGTAACCATTCTCTAAAAGGATATGGTGCATTACTTCCATAACCATCCTCTAAAAGGATACGGCACATTACTTCAATGACCATCCTCTAAAACCGATATGGTGCATTACTTCAATAACCATCCTCTAAAAGGATATAGCAAATTACTTCAATAACCATTCTCTAAAAGGATATTACGGATTACTTCAATAACAATCCACCAAAAGGATATGGCACATTACTTCAATAATCATCCTTTAAAATGATATGCTACATCACTTCAATAATCATCCTCTAAAATGATATGATGCATTACTTCAATAACCATACTCTAAAAGGATATGGCACGTTACTTCAATAACCATCCATCATTGTAATATCCATGCATGCAGTGCAATGTTTTATTGGAGGGAGAAAAATAACACTTGTCACTAGTAATCAACATCAAGGAACTCAAAAATATAAATCAGGAAAAAAGCCACAATGTTAAGTTTTTCAATGAACTGCAAAAAAGAGCCTCAAACTGTACTGCTGGTTTAAAATACATAAGCAACAGTTTTTCAATGAGCTACTTATAAGCCACACTGTCTGATAATATTGAGCCTGTGCGGTGCTTTAAAGAGTGGCAGTTGTGACATGAGATTAAACTAACGTGTTCTGATGATATGCCTTGGTATTTATCCACAATGTTATTGCACAGGCGAAAGTATAAATGTCACTGCCTATAATTTACTTTACACTACTGTTTATGTTTCATTTACATGGTTATAATTTAGCATTTAATTTTAGTTATTTCCCCATAGTTGAATCATGTTTCACTTGCCAATCACATGTGCACCAGTTGCCACTTGTTGATTACTTTTTCCCATAGGAAATCATTGTATTTGGTGTTTCTAATACAGCACTGCCAGCAATTTGTTATTTTCTTGGATTTTTCTCCATTGTTTGTTAGGCTTTGATGCTTCATCTGTTCATATTCGTTAGGATGTAATTTCATCCATTAGTGACTCAGGGACACAGCAGATGCATGCTATTAATTTTGATTCAAAAGTGAAATATTGTTTTTCTATATTCTTTTAATTTTGACTCATTTTACTTCTTTGGTAATGAATTTATACATTTATCTGGTCATGTCTGGCAAATGAGCAAAGACAAATCATAAAACTACAGTATATGTTTTGTTATTTTACCAGTTAAACTTTTGTTCTTTTTACCAGTGAAACTCACTCAACTTATTTGTAAGACAGAATAAGTCCACACAACTAATGTTATAGAATACAGCTATATCTGCCATATAGAGTTAATCACAGGAAGTTACTAGGCTAAATTCCAATGGCCCTAGAGTCCTTATAAGCCTAGCCAAGTTGTACCCTTATTTCAGCAATCAGCATAAATTGCCCCTGTCCAAGAGGGACACAGTTGGAACCCCTGGGGTGAATTTACAGTTAAAATGCTTAGACCTGTTACAAATAAAGCCCCTAGTTTTAAGGTCCACATTTGTTCCTTACTATTTAACAAAGAATCCCATCCCACCTTATTACTAGTTTTGAAACAAACTCTATTAATAATAGTAAATATAAATCATGCTGAAACATGTTTCAAAGTATGTTTATATAAAGCATTTGTGGATTTTGCACACCGGATTTCACTCAAATGTTCAGACATTCTTAATTTAACATGACGTGAGGTTTGCCCCACACTGAATGCTGAACAAGAACAAGTTGACAGATATACCACCCAGTCAATATTGCAATTCCCAGGATGATAATTTACCATAAATTGAATGCCCCATTTATTCTCATTCAAGTTATCAACAAGTTCATGTAGATAAACTGAATCTGACCTCCACACCAACCAGTAGTCATCCAGATAAACTTTGAAACATGTTTCAGCACGATTTATGTGCTAGGGGTTTTATCTGCAACAGGTCTTAATGAGCAGTTGTGATACCCAATATTTGTTTAGGAAACCATATTTAAATTTTGTTGGGTGGCAGTGTTATATTGCACTGATGAAGGCTTATAGGCGAAACTGGTATGCTTAACACTAATTCCACTTTTTGGATGTATTTATTATAATATCATGTATATGTGATATTAAAGCTTTTTGTTGGAGAGCTGACAGAGGGTGCTGGCATTTTTTTGTTTGTATTATTCAGATTTTTGGCCTGTGCACCATTCCACACATGCATGGGATTGTGTACGCATTTGGACATTTTACTTTTTTTCCTGTGCTATTGGTTTGTCAATATTCTACTTATTTACGGTTCCTGTGCCATATTTATACCTAGACCATAGTTAATTATTTCTGTATCATAACTGTGCATCAGCTACCGATTAAATTACATTTTGGTGGATTTGTGTGGTGGACAATATCAAGGATGATTTTGGGTGGATTTGTGTGGTGGACAATATCGAGGATGATTTAGTGAATATCTGTGGTCCTGGACGCTTTTTACTATGAGTTCCTACAATTCCTACAATGAAGTATGCTTCTGACTGCAGCCATTTTCAGGAAGATTCTCGTCATGAGTAATTTATCTGGTAATTCTCTACTTTTTGACTGGGGCTCGGATGGTATTTCGCACCTCGTAAAAATGCTTTATCTGGCTAAGCAGAAGTAATTAATGACATCAAAATCTTTGAAGCGGCATGTATTATTGATGGGTTGTTTGTTACACATTTAAATAGATGCTTTCCTGTTTGTTCCATCAGGAGAAAATTTGGAAGATGCCTTAGATCGCAGTTGAGAGTTTATGTTTTTGTGGCTGCTAGTCAGTTATAATATTGCCGCAGCATGAAATAAAACTTGTTCTTGAACAGCAGAGTGTGTAACAGGGGTTCCAGCTGTGACAAACACTGGATGCTGAATGTTTTACTTTGGACTGGCAATGGACTTTTTAATCAGTAATTATCTGGTAACTTTGTGTCCCTTTTTTTGAAGGGCCAACATTATTATTATTTTTTGCAACTGCAGTATCTGCAGTGTGAATGACTTTGTGAGACCTTTATTTCACTTTTGGGTGAAGTAATTGGGTTGGCTAGGTTACTACATATGTGCTGATATATGGAGGTTTTTGCACTATTTTTTAATAATTTAACATCATTAAGGATTTTGCTCAGCTTTGAAGATTGCTTGTGAACTGTTTTGGTTTCCAGCTGTGAAAATTATCACATGTTGAATGATCCATTTTGGACTGGCAACAGACTTTTTATAAGCAATTTATCTGGTAACTTTGTGTCCCCTTTTTTGAAGGGTTAACATTATTATATTTTTGTTGTGACTACAGTATTTGTAGGTTAAATTATTTTGTGAGATCTTTATTTCACTTTTGGGTGAAGTAATTGGGTCAGGTACATTACTAGATATGTGCTGATATATGGTGTTTTTTCTATTTTTGAATAATTTAACATCAATAATGACTTCATTCAGCTTTGAAGACTGCTTGTGAACTGTCTATTATTTAAGGAACAGGTTAAAACAATGTTATAATTTAGTAGAATTCTGCTATACAAACAGGATGGGGTGATTATTTATATATTGTGTATGTTCTTTTCTGTAACGTGTACACCTTTAATAACATTATTTGATGTTTATGTGTTTATTAATACAATGACTGGAGTAATATTATTTTGTAAGTGGTATCTGACCTATGGTGGGTTAGATTCACTGTATTATAATATTGTATTGTCAACTGTGTTGAAGTTATAGGATGACTAGTTTGAGGTGTATTATTTGACCATGGATTTGATTTAAATTTTGGTAGGCCTATTGGCAGATAAGGATGATTGAAATGTTTTTGATTTATCTAATGATGCTGAGGTTAATCAATTACAGGGTGGGGCAGATAGGGCTTCATGTGTAGACATCTTTAAATGCTTATCTGTGATCATGAAAGAACTAAGAATGCATGTATGGAATTTAAGGATTTTATAGCCTATTCTAATAAAAATATTACTTCACGAGGTCTGTGAGTTAAAATTCAGCCTTATGATAGGGGGATAGATGATTTGTTACTTCAGGAATTGCAGTAAGCCCAACAGATTTTTATTATTTATTTATTATTTTACATTTGTTTACCAGGAAATTCTGACTGGACTAGGTCCATTTTCAGCGGTGGCCCGGGGAGAAAAGCTCCAACATCAAGTTATACAAATACAGTACATCCAGCATAATACACAAAACAGGTTTCGTCATGTATGCTGAGCATAGTAATATAACAAGAAATTAATAAAAACACTCCAGGTAAAAGAAGATATAGAACATGGGTAAAACGACAATGTCAGTTATATATTGGTAAGAGAAGAAAATATATCAAGTAAGATTCTACAGTTAAAAGTACCCTTTCAGATGAGTAAGCCTACATGGGATCAGAGCTCCAGCATGTGATCAGAGAGGAATTTGGGGAGTTAGTAGTATGGGTAGGGTTAAGTGATACAAGGGCATAACCAGGTACTAAAAAGGTGCGATTTGAGGGAGTTTTTGAATATGGATCTGGAGGGGGCAGTAGACATGGATAGGGGAAGAGAGTTCCAATTTCTGGCAATGGTGTGGGAGTAGAGCACTTTCCCTGCATTATTGTTAGCCCTGGTGATGGAGAGGAGAGATTTTTCATAAGATCTTAGGTACTGGTTTGCAGTATAGATAGTAAGTAGGTTGTATAATGAGGGGTTGTTTTCAGGATATTTGAGAATATTGTAGGCTGTGCCCAGATGGTGATAGTTAAGTAGCTGTGGTAGCTGAAGCCATTTTAGTTCTTTTAGAGCAGCACAGTGATAGGTTCTATAGGTTGAGTTAGTAGCAAACTTGGCTATTTTATTGTAGCATGATTCTAGTTTGTCTAGGTCGCATTGTCTGATTTGGGTAAAGATTGGTGCTGCGTATAATAGAGTTGAGAGGAGGTGGCTTTGTGCAAGAGTGACTCTTGCTTTTTGTGAGAGAAAGGACTTATGCCTGTAGAGGGAGCCTAGTTTTTTGTGTACTAGTTTCATGGTATGTGAGATGTGAACATCAAAGTAGAGATTATTGTCTATTTCAATGCCCAGACGTTTGGTGTGGTTAGAAGGGGAGACGGTGGTGCAATCCTTAGATGTTATGGTAAAGGAGAGATTTTTTTTTTATCTATTAGGGTTAAATAGTAGCAGTTTTGTCTTTTTGGAATTTAGAATTAGTTGGATACCCGATATCCATTTTTCTACTGAGATAAAGGTATCTTGAGTGAGTGTATGTAGGGTGGTGGGAGATGAGGCAGAGCAGATCAGGGTTGAATCATCCGCATTTTGTATGAGTGTGGCATGTTGTGTAGATAATTTGAGGTTATTTGTGAAAATAGAGAACAGCAGCGGGCCCAGTATAGAGCCCTGTGGGACACCTATGGTGGCTGGAAGTTGTGTAGACAGAGTTCCTTTCCCCTGGACTGATTGTTGCCTGTCAGACAAGTAGCTTCTGAACCAGGCTATAGTAGAGGAGGTGAAGGATAATGATGTTAGTGAGTCTAGTAGAATGGAGTGGGAGACCATATCAAATGCTTTTGAGAGGTCTAGGAAAATGGCTGATTCATATTTGTTATCATTCCTGTGAAGGTTTATATAATTAGTGAAGGATAGAAGGGCTGTGGTAGTGCTGTGATGTGGACGGAAACCGTGTTGTGTGGTAGATAGTAGATTGTGTGCGTTAAGAAATGTCATCACTTGCAAGTGGATGCATTTCTCAAGAATTTTGGATAAGGGGCAATGGATGGCAATAGGTCAGTAGTTAGAGAATTCATAAGAATTACCTCCTTTATGGAGAGGAATGATGTGAGATACTTTTCAGAGTTTGGTATGTAGGATTCTAGTATGGAGTAGTTGATAAGGATGGAGACAGGATATGATAGGGAGTCACTAGCCATTTTTAGGTATGCAGCAGGTATTTTATCAGCTGCCAGTGTGGTTGGCTTTAGTTTTAGGAGGATTTTTTTGATAGTTGAGGTGGGCACTTGTGATAGGCTGAAAGAGGGGGTGGTGTGGGATAGATTAGGTTGTGATTAAGGTAGACTGCTTTTGGTTATTTAACTGGACAGGGCTAAGATGGATTTAGTAAAATGGCTATTAAATTGAGAAGCTATGTCTAGGGTATTGTTAGTAGAGATGGTTGCTGGGGTTGTGGTTTTGCCTGGCTTTAGTAGGGAGTTAATGGCATGCCAGAATTTTTTTAACAGATTTAAATTTTAGATTTACATTTTTTTAATTTTTTAACAGATGGCTTCAATGTCATTCGTTGAGATTTTGATTTCTTTTGTTGAAAGAAAAATTATAGGTCTTACTAATACCATTATGTAATTGTGTGATATGGTTAAGCCTTATAAACAAGAGGTAGATTATTCTGAGCAAACGTCAATATTACCTAAGAATTTAATATTAGGTAAAAAAGATTTGAAATCTCGTATGATTAGAACATTTTGAAAGGGATTTAATGGATTACTCTGTAAGTAAACCTTCTGAGCATAAAAAAAACAGAACAATTTGTTGAAAATAAAACTTCAGCTTCAGGGACTTTTAGGTGTAAGAGAAAGAGATCTATCCTGAAAAAGCTAATGTTTCCTCAGATACTTCTGCAGATGAATTTTTGTCTGCCGCAGATACCAAAATACTAACACCCTCGCAGTCTCCCTTAACAAAGAAAGTGAATAGTAATGCCCCTTTCGGAGAAATAGAAGGGCAGACATAAAAATAAAGGCAGGGGTGGCAAGTTTAGATACAATACTACGGATGATGGTACAGAAGAGAATTTAGATCAGAATGCACACAATATATCTTCTTTGCAGTTATCACAAGCTGAAAGTGAACTGTTAAATAAAGGATTAGATTTTATTCCTAATTATTCTGTCTGAATATACCTTTGCTCAAGATGTTATGTCTTTCTGTAGACCATTGAATTTAAGATTGTTTTCTGCTCAACTACCATCTGCAGGTTTATGGTTTCAAATTTATATCATCCTCATTTATACCACCTCTGAATAAAAATGTTGCAATTTTTCAGAGTTTAGTTCTGAAAGATTTACATTTTTTATATAATTTAAACAGGAATATAAACAAAAGTAATTTGTCTGGATTACAGTGACAGGCTTTATATAAGTTAAGTCAGAAAAAAGACATTGTTATCAATACGACAGATAAAGGGGATGCAGTGCTTGTTAGTAATTGGGATGTGTATTATATTGAAGCTGTCAGCCAACTATCTGATTATAGATTTTACCAACAGATGCATTTGGATCCTACACCTATGTTTAAGAAAGGCAAAGATAAGTTCCTACAAACAGCGGTAAATGAAGGTATTATTTCAAAAGAAACAGTCTACCATCTTAGGGTACTTGATCCAGCTAAACATATATTGTATATGTTACCCAAAATTGACAAAAATTTGGAGAAGCCCCCAGGCAGACCCATTGTATTGGGTAATGGTTCATTGACTGAACCTCTTTCAGTTTTTTTGTCCAAGTATCTTAAGCCATTATTGAAATATATGCATTCTCGTATTCAGGATACAACTGAATTTCTTAATATAGTGGAAGATATGCAAATTGAAGAGGGATGGTTATTATGTACCCTGGATTTTTCTGCCCTCCACACAAACATCCTTCATTGGATAGGCCTATTGGCACTTGAGTTCTGGTTGAATTGGGCAGGTGTGTATTGTCCAGGATTTGATACACTTTTATTGTGCTTAACCGAACATGTCCTTACCAAAACTATATTCTATTTTGGTAATCAGTGTTATTTACAATTAAAGGGAATTGCCATGGGTCCTTCATTTGTGCAATTATATGCCAATCTGTTCATAGGGTATGCGAAATAACAGCTTATTTATGATAATTCTCACTATTTATTTTTGAGTTATATGGATATCTGGTGAATATATCTGGATGACTGCTGTTGATGTGGAGGCTGGACTCAATGTATTTAAAGGAATTTGTTGATTACTTGAATGAGAATAAATGGGGCATTCAATTTATGGTAAATTATTATCCTAAGGCTATTACTTTTTGGATGTACAAGTTAAAGTATTGCATGATGGCACCTTGCACAGTTTTGTATTTAGGAAATATTCAAAATTTAATACTTTATTACATGCCACCAGTTATCATACCAAACATATATTACATGCCACCAGTTATCATACCAAACATATAATTAATAACATCCACAAGTCACAATTTTTGAGGCTTAGGAGGATATATTCATCTGGTCAGGGCCTAAAAAATCAAGAACAAGATCTGGTTTGGAGGTTTTGTGATAGAGCATATTCTTTAAATGTTGTTAATCAAGCTCTTACATCAATAAATGAGATTTCTAGATTTTCTTTGTTAAAATATCAAGTGACAAATAAGACTGTAAAGTAACCTAATTAGGTTTATTACTAGTTTTGGATAATACAACATTTAATAAGAATGCAATATATATAAACATTGGGATATTGTGTTGATGGATGATAGACTTAAGGAACTTATACCTTCCAAATGCCTCTTTTCTTATAGAAAAGGGAAAATGATGGTCGGCTGGTTTAATCATTATAAAAAGATTTACAACATGGGTAAGGAGAAATATCAGCCTAGCTTAGATGGACAAAGAGTAGTGGGCTGTTATCCTTGTGGACACTGTAATTTTTGTAGATTTGTTAATAAGAATAAATTTCACTTCAAAAAATAGTTCTACAGTACTTGACATTTTAGTATATGGAAATTGCAGTACTGACTGGGTGGTATACTTGGCAACTTGTTCTTGTTCAGCATTCTAGTAAAAAACTTTTCTAAAGCAAACTTCACCTTACTTAAGACAGAGGCAGTAAGTTTCACAGCCCCCACGCTAAAGGATAATGCTGCCCAAGATGCAGAAACCTTTACAAATGCACTTTATGAGCAGCTAGAAGGATGCATGAATCATGCCATCCCTAGCAAAACCAAGACTCATTCCTCTAAGAGAAGGAAACCAGTCTGGTGGACCCCTGCCATAAACAGGCTATACAATAGAAGGAGGAAACTAGTTCAGAAAAAAAGCAAATCACAAGAAGGAAAGACATCCCTGATCAGAATCAGTAAGAAACTAAGGTCCCTCATAAAATCATCCAAGGCTAACTTCTAAAGAAAAATAGACAAGGATTCAAAAGATAACCACAAAGCCTTCTTTGGCTATGTTAAGAATCTAAGTGGCAACTCGCAGATATGCACTGAACTAGTGCAAAATAGCACAAAATATACTGATCCTACTGATATTGCCAACATCCTGGCAGATAGATTCAGTGCAAACTTCACCCCCCTCTCACCCCCAAAAGGGCCCACAACAATACCGGAAAAGTGTAGTGTCCCGGAAATCACAGATGCACAGGTGAAAACATCCCTTTCAAAAGCCGAAAACACAGCATCAATAGGGCCAGATGGTATCCCTGGCTGCATCTTCAATGAACTACAAAATGAACTACTCCCTCACCAAAACACGCTGTTCAACCTCAGCCTCCCCACAGGCTACATGCCCATAGAATGGCACACAGCAACGGTTATTCCACTCCACAAAGGAGGGGCCACAAATTACCCTGGTAACTATCGCCCCATAAGCCTGACTAGCCTGGTCTGCAAGGCTATGGAGCGCATCATCATGGAACTCATTAACAAAGACATTGGGAACCTTCAAACACTTGACCCAACCCAGTTCGGCTTTGTTAAGGGCAGATCATGCCTACTAAACCTGGTTGACTTCTTCAAGACAGTCACTAAGGTCATAGATGAGGGAAAGGTGGTTCACAGAGCCTACCTTGACCTCAACAAGGCTTTCAACACCATTCCACCTCAGGTATTATAGAAAAACTCACCAGCCTGAACATAAACCCCTACTTCATGAGATGGGTTGTCAACTGGCTAACAGACAGAACTTACGCCGTAAGAATAGCGGGCTCCAGATCCGACTCTAAACCAGTCACAAGTGGTGTCCCACAAGGCTCGGTCCTGGGACCCCTATTATTTGGCATATACTTTTCAGAGGTACAGGCAAACACAGGAGGACTATGGCTAACCAAGTTTGCTGATGACTGCAAACTGGGAGCCATAATTGACTCTCCAGCTGAGACAGACATCCTCCAAAAAGGCCTTACTGAGAAGGACACCTGGTGCCAAAGTCATGGCCTCAAGCTAAATGCCAAAAAATGCATAGTCATCCTGTTTGGGAAAAACAAAACACCCACAAATTACCACACAGTTGGCAGCCCCCTTAATACAGAAGAGGTAATAAGAGATCTCAGGACCCAGGTAGATAGTAATCTCTCCTTTGACAATCATATTGCCAAAGTAGTTAGGAAATCCTTCTATGTGGCACATCTAATTACTAAAGGGTTCACATCTAGAAATAAAGAGGTTATAGTGCCCCGCTACTCGTCACTCATCAGACCCATCATAGAGTACAATGCCCTATTTGGGATGCATCTCACAAGACACTTCCAACAGCTGGAAAGACCACAAAAGTACCTCATCAAGAGGATTACTGGCCTCAAACATATGTCCCATGCAGCCTGACCGAAAAAAAACTCTGGCTGTACTCAGTGGCATATCGCTTACTCAGAGGTGATGGACATGCTCCACCTAAAGAAATCCAAGTCACTGTGAAACATGTGCACTAAACCTCACCACAACAATAAATAGAACATGCTGGAGGGATAGATTCCTGTCACAGAGACTCCCCATGCTTTGGAACAAAATTCCAAACTACATTAGGCAGAGCCCCACACTAACACTCTTCAAGAGAAACCTTGATGAGTGGATGGGTAACAGAAAATACTGGGATCACTTCATTGGCTCTGCTTGACAGAGGATCAGTTAAATAATCAATGCAGCGGCGAAAGTCAACACACTCTGGCTAGGCTTATAAATGCCCTCAGGCAGATAGCCTAGTACCTACCTATGAACCTATGTCGGGCAAACCTCAAATCCTTTAAAATTAAGAATATCTGAACATTTGAGTGAAATCTGGTGTGCAAAATCCATGACTGCTTTATATAAACATACTCTGAAACATGTTTCAGGATGATTTATGTTTAGTTTGCTGAAAAACTAGTAATATAGTGGGATGGCATTCGTTGTTAAATCATAAGGAACAAATGTGGATCATAAAGCTAAGGTCATTATTTGTACCAGGTCTTAATGAGCAGTTGCGATACCCAATATGTGTTTAGGGAACTGTATTTAAATGTTCTTGGGTGGCAGTGTTATACTGTACTGATGAAGGCTTATAGCCAAAACTGGTATGCTTAACACTAATCATGTTTTTGGATGTCTTTATTATAATAGCATGTATATGTGATATTAAAGCTTTTTGTTGTAGAGCTGACAGAGGGTATTGGCCTTTTTTGTCTGAGAATTTACGATTACGGATTCAATTGCCCAGATTGTGTCTGGAGAGGGCAAATGAGATGCTCTATTTGACATGAAATTGGATTCCATTCCAAAGGTGTGGTAACTCTGGGAGACAAATTTATCCCTCATCAGGTTCTATTAATGTCACATACCAGGTTGAGGTCTTTAGAGCAAGTAACCCGTGTACCATTTGACTTGTGGATATGCAGCATTTCCAATAAATCAGGGTAATAGATTGTCTTATATGCAAGGCATAGATTGCCTCTGAGTAATCTGTATGAAACAGAATAAAGTGACAGTGATTTCAGATGATCCACATAGGATAGATGATGAAGAACTTGAATTTTCCTTGATGGGATCCTTTATGGAATCTCCATTTGCTGCATATGCTTGGAAAGGTACACACCAAAAGGGGCATTGTACTCAATTATTGGTCTGATGAGTGAGGGGAACAGAGAGTTTATAACTTTTTGTTTTCTGAATGGAATGCTCTTACTTATGAGATGAGCAATATAGAATGCCCTTCTTACCACTGTGGATACATGGTGATCATAGGTAAGTTAATAATTTACTTCTTCACTGCCTGTTCTTCCTTTTACATTGCTGCTGCCAATCATCTGTGCAAATTAACATTCAGCACTGCCAAATTCTGGTTTTGTATGTTTTAATAGCAAAATGTCTCAGCTAAACCTTACTATGTTTTAGACCTTTCTCGTTCCAGTCCTAATCACTAGCAGCTCATAGACAAAAACCCTGCTAGAAAAAAGTAGTTTACAGTAAACAATGATAAAGAATAATATAATAAAAAGTAGCTCTAGAGCATTTGCTTAACTCATTGAAGATGTCATCACGAAAGCCTACTCACAAAAATTTTTACATGACACACTGAGTACACACACCCCAGGATTCACTAATCCTCTGTGTAAGACTAGATTAGTCTTACACAGAAACGCCAGTCTAAGAGTAAGATGGCAGAGCGCCATGTATATTAATGAGGGTGCACTGCCTTAACTCTAAGGCTAACACGGAGCATGCACGAATGCAGGGGGCGTGTCGGACTGCAGAGCAGTCCAAAAATCCACCCTCCTGCAAGTCTCTCAATCAGGAAATGTCAACTTACATGAGCAAGTCTGCTCAAATGTGTACATACCCAACACTACACTCCCACACATTCTAAACCCCTGTATAATTATAAAATGTAAAACAATATATTTTTTTTTATTATTCCCGATATAGCTGCTCGTGTTTGCGCGGGTTTGCCCATTGCTTAGCTACAGTTAGCGGTTCAGACATCGAAGAGGATAATAAGAAACGTATATGCAAATTAAGCAAAATAGCGATAGCATAGTGGTAGAGCCTTTGCACAAAGAGGAGGCATTTCCGGTTCGAGTTCCACCACTCCCCTTTCTATTTTCTGTTGGAAATCTGTATATAAAAATAATTCCTGACATTTGTCATTTAAATTTTAGTAAAAAGCATTGAAATGGCCTATGTAGTAGTGAATACATTATATATATATATATATATATATATATATATATATATATATATATATGTATGTATTAGAAAGTGAAATGGTTAGGCATACTGATGGATGCATAAGTAACGTATCTTAAGCAATGTGAAGCATTGCTAAGCAAAGTTTACCAGTATTAAGCATATTTAAATATAATTGCTCGTACCTAAGCAATGCTTTAACTAGAGCAATAGCTTTGTGCGGAGCTGTGCATCGTGCAAACAAGCTCAAACAGAAGATGTTTGCGCGTAGCTGTGCACTGCTCTAACCAGTGCAACATCGGGCAATGGTTGGCAATGTAGAGCAATGTAGAGCAATGCAGAGCAACATAGAGCAATGTCAGGCAACGTAGAGCAACATAGAGCAACGTCAGGCAAAGTTGAGCAAAGTCGGTAAAACACAGCCACACCTCCTAACTGGTCTGGCCAGTAGTACAATAAAAAGCAATGACAGGCCTCGAATCCAGGATACTGTGCACCATAATCACAGTACTGAACCACTAAGCCATGACAGCTTTTCATAAGCATGCACTTTCAACACACACATACATATCAATGGAAGTTTACCCATTGCTAAGCAGGTGTGCATTCAGCTGAGTTTTTTCAAAACTGGCCAATCACAAATAAGTGCAGGAAATGATGCATATTTAAGCTCCATAGGCAGAAATACTTGCCATACCTGGTTGTAGCTCCCATCTGCAGTTTTCGAGCGCAACGTTGGGGCAATGAGGATTCAAAAGTAATGGTCTGGCTCCTTGTCTATAATCATGAGGACAGACTCCTGTGGGGCCAGTACCAGGCCAACCAATACAAAGCGGAAGCCTGGGACCATCTAGCTCATGAACTCACCAGTGCCACAGGTGTCCCTCGGACTGGTAAGCAGGTCAGACACCACCACGCAGACCTGAAGAGACACAAGGCGGATCAACTGGACCAGTGAATCCAGGAGGCCCGTGGGATGGAAAATGCCCCACTACTGAGTAAGTAGCCATGGAATTATGTATGTAAGAATTGCAATTCTAGTCTATACTATGGATAGGTATGTCTCAATATCACTTCATTGACTTCACAGCTACAGGTGTCCATGCTGCGAATCAGCAAGCCTATGCAGATAGGCTGCTAAGGCTGCACCACCAGGCAAATTAGTAATTATTCAGCTTGTACTGTTATGTAAAATAAATGAGAGAGCCTGAAAAAAGTGTTTTAACACAATAAAAAAGGGTATAATAATTCTCTAATAATTATTCTGCATGTACTGTTATATAAAATAAATGAGAGAGCCTCTAGAAAAGTGTTATAATTCTTTAATAAAGGAATAATTCCTGGAGTCTGTCTGTGTCATTTTCTTTGATATGTTGTTGTACTCTTGCCTTATAGAAATAGTACTGTTGTATTAAGCGCTATTAGCACACAGTTGGGTAGGCCCATATAAAGTGGATGAAGGGAGTGCCAGTAGCTTTTAAGCATATTTACAGTCCTCAACTGTTGGTTCATGCCAAGCATGTACAGGTTAATCTGGCACATGAGTAGCTTGGTATTGTGTTCCCCAGAAATGTCATTGTGCTGGCAGAAATGTAGGGAGCTGTTAGCATATAACTGATAATTTCACCTAAACATATCTAGATAACTATAGGAAAGTAGAGTTGTCAGTGTACCTCAGCAGTAGTGTGTCTGAGCCACTCACAAAATATGTAGCACTAACATCTGCATCCCAGACAGTTTGTATGTCATATACAGCCCATGTATAGAAAGATCTAGCAAAACCCATTTCCCAATTTAAGGACAATTGTGTAGTGTAATAATACATGTAGGGGACATATAACTGCAGTTAATAGGAATGTAGTGTAAACTAGAAGGATATATAAGTTGTTAATGGAGCTATCATTTTCCACCCTACTGTATGTGCATAAAAAATGCAATTCCATACCTCAATGGGTATGTCTAATCTCAAAACATTTGTTGGGACATATGTCCTATTGGTTTATAAATATCTGCATTTATTTTGATGCATGTGCCCTGTTCAAATACCACAATATTGGTGGCCTGTTGCCATCAATTAAACCTGCATGCTGTTGTAATGTTGTTCCATATATGCATGTGTCATGCTTGCTATTCAACTATTGGAACTCTGGTATGTTGGGTTAATGGGAATACTTCTGCATGCTGTTATAACTAATTAGGAATGCTGTTGACTGTTAGTAACCCATATTTCCATTAAATCCTCCCAAACATAAAACGTATGGGAAGGCCGGTCCCAGCGGACCCACCTGTGCCACCTCAGCTGGTGATGGCACCTGGCACCAGCAGGTCTGGTGCCCAGCCTGGGACCTCCTCTATGCCACCTTCGGGTGGAAGCACTGCAGGGGATGGGGCTTGTCCCCCCATGCAAGTGTGGGTGGAGAATGGCCATCTATCACCCTCCGAATGGTCCGGGCTGTGGTGCATAGGGAGCTCGAGTGTTCTGTCGCTGATCCTCTATGCCAGCTTGAGGCACGAGTGGTGCAACTCATGGGTGAGCCTGCCCCTCCTACGCAGCCACCAGCACAGCCACCCTCTGGGCTGTGAAGGTGCAGTGGTGACTGCCCATGGGGGTGGATCTCAGTTCCACTTTTGCCATCTGTGGGCTCATGGGCTTGCGATTTCCAAACATCCTTCCCCGTCAATGGTGTTCACCCACCACATGTGTCATATTCCACCCCAGTATGCATCTTGTTTGTCTTGTCTGTTTACCTCCCCAACCTACCTCCCCAAATATACCTACATCCCCTACCCCACATCCCACTCTCACCTGAAAAAAGGGCAATCTGCTCCCAAAAAAAAAATTGCGCCCCATACATAACTGCCCATTTTGCACACATGTCCACTGAACACATAAACTGATATTTAATTGGCAGTATAACATGCTTTGTTGTCCTCACCCTTTTCTCAGGGGTGGAAGGTTTCATATTTCCCTCCACATTTATTGCATATGCACAGCTGCTGCTGTTAAAGAAACGGGCAGCTATGGACCTTCCCTACACCCGTCCTGCACATCCCAAGCTGTTTTCCCTACTGTCTTTCCCTCTTTGTGCCCCTTTTTCACCACTTTCCTATCTCCCCATTTTCTTTTCTTTCAAAGAAATGAGTGCGGGGGTTAAAGGGAGTAAGCACTATTAAGCAGTAGTTAGCGGGTTTGCGCAAGTGTGCGCTTGTGTGCGCTTAGCTAAGCATTGCTAAGCATTGCTAAGTATCACACAAACCCGTGGAAACCTGCTTACAACTGCTTAAAAGTGTCTTAGTCACTCTGTATGTCAGGGCCCTTGTTCTGCTCAGCACAAAATAAAACACCTCTGTCAGTCTCGAACCCCGGACCTTGGACACACTAGACTGCATGAAGTACCACTAAGCCACAGTAGACATACAAGTTGGTGCTGAAATAAATATATCATGCATCAGAATGAGTGAATGTAAAGGAAAAATAGGAATGCCGTAACACAAATCTTGTTCTGTGGATCTTTACCAGCAGTTGTGGAATTGCATTACATGACTGTGAAAAGAGAACCAGCCATTCTATCAGGAAATAATGTTACAGCAGCACTTTACAACCCCCACACAGTATCATAGCAGGACAAACACTGGCATATCTGATTAGGGCAGAGGCCATAGTTCCCAACTGTGACTAATTTTCAGGGATGTCCCTGATTTAGAAACTCATTTTAGCTGTGTCCCTCTGAATCCCTCTGAAAAGTACTGACATTAGGCAGAAAGGTCGTGAATTACACTTAATGAATAATGACAATAAGTAAGAGTTAGACACTGCTTGCACTTCAGAAAAGGTGTATTAATCCATATGCTCTGGTTCTTTCAAAGTCTCAACTTAATGTCCCTAATATTTTAAAGGTGTACCTTACTTTTACCTACTTTTCCCTGACTCTGTTCAAATATGTACCTGAGTGTTTGAGAGGCCTGGCAGAGGTAGAAACACACAGGCATATCAGCTTTTCTGCTGTTACACACTGTGCAAATAGCTTTGAAAAGAGTTCCACAAGCATACCCTTATGTAGGAGTACAACACTGAACTACCAAAGGATGTAGCCATGTACTGGTAGCAACCAACAATGCCATTGTTCCAGTGCTGAAAAGACCGATGTGGTGCACAGACAAAGAATAACAGGCTAACATCTGGCTACCATCTGGATAGGTCCACAGTTGGGAGCTACACAGACAACTTGCCTTGATAAACTAACAGGTACACAGCAACCCTTTAAGTCCAGCAAGATAAAATTCACACAATAATACATAATGCTCTCTGTACTTCTGCACCCCTACCCAAATGTACAATATACCTGTGTGTTCAGGGTCTACCAAGGGTGTAGGTAGGCATACTCAGTACTGAAATTTGTCCAATTTTCTTGAGCAGCCTGTGCTAATGTCAACACTAAAAAAGCACAAACTGTTCAGAAGTGAGTAAATTAATATTCACAGTAGAGCAGTTCACAAACAGTTTATGTGCCAAAAGAATACATCTCAATAACTACTTTGGTATGGCAGTTAATTGTATAATTAGAAAAGAAAGTACATACTCCCATGTATCTTGTGTTAGCATTTGGAGGGGTGAGTACAATTCTACACTGACAAGTGTGTCCTGGAAGCAGCAACACTCAGGTCTGAGTACAACATTCAAATCACTGGCTACACCCCTGGCTTCAGATATAAGAACTATACCAACCTTCTGACTTAAACAATGATGTCCACAGCAAACAAGCATGATCCCCATTTTAGAAAGCTGAAAGGGCTATGCCTACCTGAGTTAGCAATTTATAGCATTGGGTTGCTATGACAGTGATTACTGCAATTACCACACAGCAGGCTGCATGCAATTAGCAAATGGTGGCCACCAATTGGTGCAGAGGCCATCACATGCACATGTGCAGATACCTATAAAAGCAGGCTGTAATTGCTGCCCACAAACTCAATAACTCTATTGCAGAGACTGAGAGAGAGACAGTAAAAAGCAAAAGGAAAACAGAAAATATATAATACCAACTCATACAAAGGAAAGGTATGTAACAGATATGTATTTACTGGCATGTAGTAGATGTTTTTGAAGAGTACTCTACATAATGTGAACCATTCATATGTGGCAGTAGTATGTATCTATGCACAGATGTCCTGCTTAACTACTGCCATGGACAATTCAGTGTGTAGCTGTGTGCAGTGTGACATAACTTTGAAATATGTAACTCAGCATTAAATGTCAAATATCTGATCTATGTTATCTGTGTTCTGTCTAGTAGTGTGGACAATGGCTGACTGGGGGATTAGCGCAAACATTTACATAAACATGGTTGTGACAGAGTAACACATGCATGACAGTCATATTAAAGTTTAGCTTAGCATTGGCAACTGCTGTACCAGGCTAGTATGCTAATCTAGCATTTGTAGCTATACATACCCCCTCTAATGTTACTGTCTGTTCACATGTGACACCTGTTCATGTTGCAACAATGCCCAACAGTTCAGCTGTGAGGTCCAGGGACTTACAACAGTGTGGACCTTGTGTATGTATGGCACACACATACAGAGAGATATATATGTGTCATATATATTAACATCTGTATATGTGCATAGAGCAAGGGACATATTGCAACTGTTTGTGAAGGGTAGACATATATATGTTGGTGAAGGTTGTTATGTGCATATTTGTGTATAGGTTTTAGTGTGTGACAAACAAGACAGCATACAGTGCTGGTATATAACATGTGGTGGTTAAACACTGTGTGTGTTTTGTTCAGTTTGCAGTTTTGCAGCCAGTGAGGCCTGCTAAAGCTACCTGGGCTGAGAACACTTTCAATATGTTTTTCACAAGACTGTGCGATATTATTCCATTACTGTATACCTCACATCCTTTGTATAATTGATATTCCCACCATGAAAGGTGGACTGTATATGTGCCTGTATGTATATGTATATGTACACTAATGGATGTGTATATATATATATATATATATATATATATATATATAGAGAGAGAGAGAGAGAGAGTCATATATAGTCATATACACCCACATCTACTTGTTGCAATAGATTCTATGTAACATTGATTGAGTGTGATGGTCAATGTGTTGGTGAATGTGTCAAAGATGTGTATTTGTGGGATAGCTTAGTGGGACACAGTTTCTGTCATGGTATTATGTGTCCTTGCTTTGATCCCAGCAAAAGCTGTGTATGCTGTTGCTAGGCAGATAAAGCACTATGGCATACAGTCTGATGTAGTCCCTTGGTGTTAACTGAGGTGTGTCAATGGAGGCTAAAGCACTACATGTATGCTTATTGATTGGTACTGATGTTGAATCCAAATCCTGTATGAACTGTAGTACTACTTGAAGCTGTAGGCCTAAACAGCAAAGTATGGTGTATGTCCACATTGCTTGGAACCACTGTTTTGTGTGGTCCCTGTAGTCCTCACAGATTACATTCCTCAGGCTTAAGGTTTTGTAAGTACTGACACACAGTACTGTATGGTACACACGCTTATCTGGGTTGCCATACCTTTGTGTCTTGTAATTATGTCTGATATGCGTGTGGGTATGCCTGTACCATGTCCTCTGTCATATGTGTGTTACAAGATATAACTGCATATCTGGCAACGTTGATAGTTTACTACAGCAGTATGCCACCTATATCCACAATTGTGCACATATTTTGGCCACGGGTTTGCCATCAGCAAGTTGTGTGGTATAATGGTAATACTGTAACTGGACTTTACAAACATTGCGATGGATGACATATTTCTTGATGCATTTGCTTGATCTATACCTTCTGTGGCTAGGTGGTGCATTGTGTCACATACAGTGTGCTATGTACTGTTGTATATTCTTATATAGTGATTTTATTTTGTTGCTGTGCAGAACATGGTTTATTATATAGAGAGTGCCAGGCACTTTCAAGCAGTTGTAGGGTGAGCACTAATAAGTGATATTGAAAGTGTTTCTCAGTCAGCTAATAGGTTGCTATATATGGCAGTTCAGTGATATCTGTACTGTAGGATGTTAAGTGTGCCATATGACTTGCTCAGACATATTTTTTCTTTGTCTTCCAGGGATCATGGCCCACCATCATAATCCCAGCTACAGTACTGCTGAGGATGACATTATTATCAGCTGTCGGACTCAGCAGTACAGCCTACTATTCTCGAGAACCAGCCTAGACCAGCATGAGCATACTGCACTGTGGCAAGATGTTGTCCGGAGGGTAAATTACATAGGCATGCATAACTGGACATATGAGGAGGCACGCCATCACTGAAGTGATTTACTGAGACATGTCCGCAGTGTGCTTCTGATGTCCGTAGACAACAGCTTGCAACAGGTGGTGGGGTTAACATCCACCCCTCCTCACCCGAGTGGAGGAGCTGCTCCTGAGCCTGGTGGCACCTGCCCAACAAAAACAACAGCAGACATTTACCTTGATGGAGTTTGAGGCCACCCAGCAAGAACACATGGAGCGTGCAGGTAACATGGCATATCTGTAGACTACTGTAACCTCTATTGGTACTTCATGCTATGCGAGATGTGTACTGTTTAGTTAGAAGATGTGGAGCCTGTTTTTGTGCAATACTGATCATTTGGAACATACTCTGTAGGCCTGTGAATGTAAACTGTTGTACTACTGTAAGATTGCAAACCCACAGTAGCAATGCCGCAGTTGTCAACACTGACAAACTGTCTCATATCCATGTAGGTCCTTCTGGTGTGACAGCAAGGCAGCAGACACATGCTGGTGAGTGTGTTCTACATTTATTATTGCAAATAAAAAAGTGTATGTCATAGTTAAGGTGTAGGCCATGTACACATGTAACACACCTATGCATAATGCATGCTGTGCATGTTTGCTGTGAGACTACGCACATCTCAGTAATGTGATTAGCTGCCTCAAACACATGCCATACACAGACCATCTCAAACAAATCTGGCTACACTGTAGTGAACATTGGATAGGCAGAGCCGATACGCATATACACAACATACACAACTATGTCATACACAGAACATGTTAAAATGCTACACATGAAGTATTCACAAACCCTCTGTAAAGTCACACTCCAGTATCCCAAATGTCATCCACACAGCACACATAATATACCTGAGGGGTAGAGGCCTATCATGGGGCAGTGAAGCACACTGCAACACACACAACACATTCATGTTAGGCAATGCTCCTTATTGGCCTCCTTACAAACCCATGTAAAAACTGGCTGTGAAATGGTGAATGTAGTCATGGTAGTGCAGTTCTGGTACAGCATGATAGGTGCTGGTTTTGGACACATTTGTAGCCTTGAGTGACCACATGATGCTTTATAATGATGGCTTATGGTACTACACCCCATCCAGTAATTGTAACCACAGTACTGCACATAGCTTTCATTGCTCTACACCTCAATGTTGTGTGTGTGTAAACATATGTACCTATAAACAATATGCATACCAGTCGCCATTTGCACAACCGGCACATATATGTCTTGTAATGCTATTGAGTGGCTAGGTCATATGACACACATTGAGTATGTGTGATGTTTAAATATGCATTTGTGTTTTAGCATGCCATGTCACGGATGACACTGGCATGTTCACAATATGATCTACACTCACCATAACTACTGTACATTGGCTATGTGGACCAATGGTATTCCATCAGTTATACATGCACCACTGATCTTGTGTGTATACACATCATGCATGAGCTAAAACTGTGTCCACAATTATTTGCTAAAGACACAGAGGCTCTAATCAGAATTGGATATCTATGTGACACACAGATACACATCCAGCCATGGTATGTATACCTGTGAGTGATGGTGCACAGTACATTAAAGAGTTTTTAATACTTGCATAGCAATGTTGTGTCCACGTATACATTGCGTTCCAGGGGGAGGCCAATCACCGACCAACAAAACACATGCATCAAAGCCATGTATACTGGTAGTAACAAGGACTGTCTACACTCGCACTGCATGCTGTTGAGCAACACATGTCCTGCATGCTGACATGTGTGATATGACTGTTTGGCTTGTGACACTGTACCCCACTATCAACTGCTATTGAGTATGTTCTGAGATTGCTGGTGGTGTGTGTGTGTGTGTGTGTGTGTGTGTGTGTGTGTGTGTGTGTGTGTGTGTGTGCATGTGTGTGTGTCTGCTTTAGTGAGGAGTGTATTTGTGTGCATGTGTGCATGTGTTCATGTGTGCATGTGTTCATGTGTGCATGTGTTTTGACATCATGTACAGGTCTTAAAGTGTGTTTCCTGTTTTACTCTCACAGGTGCTGAGGTTGGGCTGGATCAGTGCAGCAGGGAACCTGATGTCACTGACACAAATAGTGATAATAAGGATAGGTGTGTTGAAGCACAGGAATGTTTGTCAGGGTCTGTTGTTTGGCCACCAATTGACAGTACACAAGCCTCCACCCCATGCATGCACACAGTCATGCTGCCTGTACATCCATCATCACCAATGCCCTTAGCAGTGGGACAGTGTACAGTCGGCAATGGCCAGGACAGTGTGGTATCTATGGCACATGCATCAGGACACAGCAGCCATAGCTGGATGTCTGGAACGGTACCACATAGGCAGATGTCCAGGGGTTCTAGTCAGAGCACTGCTGTTCATCATGCCCCTGGCAGAAGTACCACAACTCTAACAACCACACGCGTGTTCCAGGCTGTCATGGAGGCATAGGCATGTACGGAGCAGTACACTAGACAGGGACTAAGGGCACAGAGGGCTCATAACACCTCTGTAAATGACAGTATCCATGATCTAGCAGGTGCCATACGTAATTACACTGAGGTCATTGATAGACGTTGGGGTGAGACATTAGATGTCCTCCACAATGTCATGTCCATGCATCAGGACAGTGCAGGATGGTTTGGACTTTGACATGGATGTATGCCAGCAACATCATCAGCTGGCAGACGCTGTGGATGTCCATCAAGTCATAGCCACTCCCATAGTGCCAGTAATAGCACCAGCAATGTTGGGGGGGCTGTCCATAGACCGTCCTAGAAGACCACGTGCACGTGGCTCTGGCCAGTCCCAGCAGGGACCTGGATCCAGTGAACATATGTCAACCTCTGAGGATAGTACCCAGTCTAGATTAGTACCTGATACTGTCTGTAGCACCCCTGCAAGGCACAGGTTCCGTATCCTTGGCTAGAGATGGTGATCTGTAAAGCCTGCCAGGTACAGTCTGTAGCTGTCCCACAAATCCCCGTATATGGCAGCCACATGGTGGAACTGTGTGCATGCAGACAGCCACACATAAACCAGACACCTAGGGCAAACCCATACCCGCACACAGTACATCCACATTGGTCCATAACAGTACTCTTGGCCCTCACATACACACTCACTCACACACACACACACGTCAATTGTATGGCTCAATGTAGGCCTCTAGCAAACCAACAACAAACCCTGTGCATATGATAAAAAATGTGCCACCTCCTGTCATCTGTAACATTGATGGAGGAACAGGCTAACATGGTGCTGATGCACAGGGTGACTTTATAACAGAATAGCAATGTTAGCATGTTGTCAGCAGTAAAGTGTAATGATATCCTTGAAGGTGTAGCTGAGCAGGCATGATGCATTAAAGCTATAATTATCAATGTAGTATTGTTTACACCAGTGTTTATTCCAATTGTGTGTTGTCTGCCCATGTGCCACTTGGCTGATGTGCGTAGTTTTGTCAGCATGTGTCAGAGAGTGTACAGTAAGTGTGTGATGTGTGCAGCACAGATTTGCAGGTGTACATTTGTGAACATGGTTGAGGTGCACTGTCTGCATATACATGCATATTGGACACATGGGCAGGGTGACATGCCCTGTATTAGACAGTGTTAACACTCCACAGTTTCTATTGGTGGCCAGTATGCATTGTACTACACACATTTTGGAACTTGAGTACAAGTGTGTGTATGACACGGTTTGACACTGTGCTGTGGGTGATACTTTTGTTACTATCTGTCATTGGTTTGCATTCTGGTAGTATACATAACCTCAACAGCCTGACCATAAACAATTGTTAGATGATGTCTTGACAACTGATACAGAGATGTAGAACACACAGTAACATTTGCAGCCTTCAAGTACTATTCTATGACAGTAACCAGTGGTATTCACCTTCACTCAGTCATGGGACCACTCCTGTTTGCCATATAGCTTTCTTCGATACAAGCAAACACAGTAGGGATATGTCTGGCCATGTTTGGCAATGCATACTGTGGGCTATAATGCATTTTCCAGATAACACACACATCCTCCAAAAGGATATCATACAGACTGATACCTGGTGTCAAACCCACGCTGTAAAGCTATAAGCCAAATAAAGCATAGTCATCCACTTTTACAAAACATAGTATCCCCAGAGTACACATAGGTAGTAGCACCCAAAATGTTGAACAGGTACCGATGTATACATAGAGCCATGTGTTACGTCATCTCTCCTTTGATAATCAAATTTCCAAAGAGTTTTGGAAATCCCCCTGTGGATCACATAAGCAATAAGGGGTCTGCATGCATATCCACAAAGTTTGTTGCACACCTATAATAACTAGCCATCTTTGACAGACTTTGATGCTTTTGAACAGGTTTCAAATATACCTTAGGCATAAACCCTCACTCACACTATTCAATAGAAACAGTAATGAGTGTATGTGAAACGGATGATGTAGGCCAGGGATCACTGCAGTGACTAGGCTTGTCACAAGCATACAGATGTGACCTAAGGTCTGGAAAGTGGCAGCACACTCTGGCAAAGAACAGATGTGTTCATGGAGAAAGCAGGGTTCCCACCTATGAAATAATTGAGGTCACATGTATGTGTATGTATTTGCCATACAGCTACCTGACGTGTAATGCACATACTGTTGTCATTGTGATATGTCATACAGTAGTAAAAGCAAAACTCACATCACATTGAGCAACAGTGTCCTACATGTGGAGCACACACAGTCAGTCTCCAAGTGCAGGATTCAAACCCCTACCTAATTACTGTATGATATTAGAGCAGTATGCATTAACACGACACGCTATACACATTACTAGGAGCTCTCTTTTCCACAGGTATATCTGTAGGATGGTGACATCATCAGACTTGACAAAGATAAGTATACCACTTTTAAGGTGTTTTGGTAGTCTCCAAAAAGGTTGCTACTCTCCAAGGAGACACACACACACACTCTCAAACAGTTGTCAAGTGCAGGATTCAAACCCCTACCTAACGACTTTATGATACTACAGTAGTACGCATTTACACGACGTGCTATACACATTACTGGGTGTTCTCTTTTCCACAGGTATATTTGTAGGATGGTGACATCATCAGACTAGACAAAGTGGGTTACATTAGGTGGGCTACATAGAAGGAATTTCTAAACACTTTGGCAATGTGATAATCGAAGGAGAATTTACTATCTACCTGGGTCCCCAGGGCCATAAATAATTCTCTGTACATACTGGATTACCACCTATGTGGTAATTTGTGTGCACTTTGTTTTATCCAAAGGGGATGACTATGCATTTTTTGGCATTCTGCTTGAGGGCATTGTTTTGACACCAGGACTCTGTCTCTGTAAGACCCTACTGGAGGATGTCTGTGTCAGCCGTAGAGTCTATTATGGACCACAGTTAGCAGTCATCTGCAAACATATTCAGCCATACTCCTCCCGTGCTTGCCTGTACCTCTGAGCAGTATCTACTGAACAGATGGGGTCCCAGGACCAAGACCTATGGGATGCCATTTGTGACTGGTTTAGAGTCAGACATGGCACCCGCAACTCTGAAAATGTGTGTCTGATCTGTGAGCCAGTTGTCCACCCATCCTGTGACATAGGTGTTAATGTTCAAGTTGGTAAGCTTGTCCATGATGCCAGAGTGGAGAATGGTGTCAAAGGCCTTACTGAAGTCCAGGTGGGCTGTGTGGACTACTTTCACCTCCATCTGTGTCCCTGGTAACTGTTTCAAAGAAGTCAACTAGGTTTAGGAGGCAGGATCTGCTTTAACAAAGCCAAGTTGGGTAGAGTCCAGTGTCTGGAGGTTCCCACTGTCTCTGTGTATGGGTTCCATGATAATTTGCTCCATAGCTTTGCAGACCAGGCTGAGTAGGCCTGTAGGGCAATAGTTTCCAGGTTCTGTTGTGGCACGATCTTTGTGGAGCTGAATGACTGTTGCTGTATGCCATTCTTTGGGTACATAGTCTATGGTAAGGTTGAGTCTGGACAGTGAATGTAGGTGAGGGTGTAGTTCCTTTTGGGGCTGGTGTAAGATGCAGCCTGGGACACCATCCAGTCCCATTGATGCTGTGTTCTTAGCTTTGGAGAGGGCTGTTTTTACCTGCATGTCCATGAAGTCTGGGGCTCTACATTCTTCTGGGATGGACACAGGCCCTTTTGGGGGTGATGGGGAGGGGGGGAGTTTGCACTGAACTTGTCCACCAGGATGTGGGCAATGTCAGCTGGTTCAGTGTATTTTTTGCCATTTTGTAGTAGCTGACAGCATATTTGAGAGTTGCCATCTAAATGTTTGGTATAGCTAAGGAAGGCTTTGTGGTTGTTATTCTTACATTCCTTGGCAATTTGTCTTTAGAAATTGGCCTTGGATTATTTTATGAGCGATCATTGTTTCTTCCTAATAATGATCAGTGATGCCTTTCCTTTTGTGAAGTTTGCACTATCATGTGTTCGTTTCCTCCTTCTGTTGTATAGCTTATTTATGGACAATGACCACCAGATTGGTTTCTTATTTTTGGAGGAGTGCGTCTTGGTTTTGTTTAGGATGTCTCGATCCATGCATCCATTGAGATGCTCATAGAATGCACTTGTAAATGATTCTGCAGATTGTATAGCATTATCCTATAGCAAGGGGGCTTTGGAACTTTCCACTTTGGTCTTGAGAAGTGTGCGGTTTGCTGTTGAAAATTTCTTCACAGTGGTCTTCTTGATTGGGGGAGGGTCGGGATGTGGATGTCCAGTGTGATTACTTTATGATCTGATATTACCAGTGAGGGGTTTGTCTCTGTTGTGGAATAGTGGCATCCCATGTTGGTGATGATCAGGTCCAGTATGTTGTCACCTCTAGTGGACGTGGTGACCAGCTGTTCCAGGGCGTTTGAGTTTTTAAACTCTAAGAATCATTGGGCAAAGGACGTTGTACACAAGTAATTCTCCCAGGCAATGTTTGGGTCATTGTAATCTCTTCATATAATGGTGTTTGGTAGGACCTTTGTATTTTCCACTGCTCTCAGGAATACTGAGTGAGGTTCCTGAGACAAGGTAGGTGATCTGTAGCAGGCTACAATCTGATAAGCAGCTTTGTCCAATGTTAGCTGCACTTGCATGGCCTCCAAGGCCTCATGCTGTGCCACTAACCTGAAGGTGTTGGTATCCATAAGGTAAATGGATACACCCCTTCCTTTTGTATTTCACTCTGGGTTTTGGGGCCGAAGATCAGAGGGATTGTGAGTGTTTTATGTGGAGCATGTCCAACAGCTCTGTGTTTGACATAGCTTTGTATGTTAGGCAGAGATCACCTCTGAGTAGCCGATATGTGAGAGAGTACAGCTGGAGCATTTTGAGATGGTCTGTGTAAGGCATGTATTTCAGGCTGCTAATGCTCTTTATGAGGTATTTCTGCAGGCTTTCCAGTTGTTGTAGATGTCTTGTGAGGTACATAGCAAAAGGGGTGTTGTACTCTATTATGGATCTAGTGAGTGATGAGTAGAGGGGACAATGTCCTCTTCTACTCTGCATGAGACACCTTTTGTGATGAAGTGTGCCACGCAGAAGGATTTCCTGACTAATGTGGGGATGTGATTATTACAGCTGTGTCTACTGTCCACCTGTGACCCAAGGTCTCTTATCACACTTTCAGTGTTAAGTATACTACCGCCTATGTTGTAGTTCATGGCTACAGGGTTTTTACCAAAGGGGATGACAATGCAGTTTTTGGCATTGAGCTTGAGGCCATGGCTTTGACACCAGGCATCTGTCTCAGTGAGGTCCTTTTGTAGGATGTCCACATCTTTAGTAGTTTCAATTATGGCTTCTAGTTTGCAGTCATCTGGAAACTTCATTAGCCACCGAGCTTCCATGTTAAAGTTTACTTCAGGGAAGTAGATAAAAAACAGGACAGGACCCAGGTCTGAACCCTGTGGTACTGCACTTGTCACTGGTCCAAAGTCGTACTTGGAGTCTGCTACTTTCACAGTGTGTGTTCTGTCAGTGAGCCAGTTGGCAACCCATTTTGTGACATAGCAATTTATACCTTGATTAGTGGGTTTATCTATAATTCCTGAGTGGGGGATGATGTTAAAATCCATGGCAAGATCTACATAGGCTGTGTGAACCACCTTAGCCTTGTCTACGGTTCTGGTGACTGCTTCAATGATGTCTGTCAGGTTTAGGAGACATGATCTGCCTTTTACAAACCCAACATGGTTGTGGTCCAGAGTTTGGAGATTACCAATGTCTTTTTTTATAAGTTATATGATAATACAGTCCATGGCCTTACAGAGCAGGCTCATCAGGCTAGTGGCGCGCTAGTTCCTGGGGTCCGTGGTGGCTCCCCCCTTGTGTAGTGGGATAACAGTCGCTGTGCGCCATTCAGCAGGCACAAAGCCTGAGGTGAGGCTATGATTGAACATGGTACGTAGGTGTGGTGCCTGTTCGTTCTGTAGTTTGTGTAGAACACAGCCTGTGATGTTATCTGGTCCCATGGATGCTCTGTTCCTGGCTTTGGAAAGTGGTTTTTACCTGTGCAGCTGTGATGACAGCAACTTTGCAGTCTTCTGTTATAGAAATGTGCTCTTTCATGGGTGAGAGGGGGGTAAAGTTAGTACTGATCCTATCTGCCAGGATGTTGGCAATATCAGTTGGGTCTGTATATTTAGTGCCATTGAGCTGTAACTCAGAGCAGATCTGAGTGTTGCCATTGAGATTCTCGACATAGCTATAGAATGTTTTGTGGTTGTCTTCAGAATCAGTGTCAATTTTGTTTTCATAACTAGCTTTAGAGGGTTTTAGCAGGGATCACAGCTTCTTACTGATGTTGACCATGGAGCTCCTCCCCTCATGAGATTTTACCCTCTTTTGCAACAGTTTCTTCCTTCTGTTGTGCAGTTTGTTTATGGCAGGGGAACACCAGATTGGTTTCCTTTTCTTGGAGGATAGCGTCTTGGTTCTGTTTGGGATAGCACAATGCATGCAGTCATGTAAGTACTTATAAAGTGCAATTGTGAAGGATTCAGTAGTCGTAACTGTACTGTCCATCTGCATGGGTGTCCTGCAGTTCAGCACTTCTGTCTTAAGAAGCATGAAGTTGGCTTTGGAGACATTTTTTAACATGGTTTCCTTAATGGGGGTGTGGGTCCAGAATGCGGATATGTAGGGTAATTAGCTTATGGTCAGATGGGACCAATGAGGCACTGACTTCAGGTGTGGAACACTGGTCACGCAGGACAAACCAAATCCCGTAACCAACACAAATAACCAGGGGCGGCTCGTGGCATCGGGCTTCCGGACTGCAGCCCCCTCAGCTAGACAGCTGAGTAGTTTATTTTCTTTTTTTAATGTAAAAAAAAAAAAATCTTTTTTTCTATTTTTCTACTTTAAATTTCGAGTCCGCAGTAATGGCATGCGCGCATTGGCTTCAAGTGCAACAGCGCTTTTTTAATTCTTGCTGCAATGTTTTCATTGCAGCCCGGAGGAGCAAAGAAGGCATCATTGTGATGCCCAGAACTTCCCAGAAGTCTATGCGGTTGAGACACAAACCGCATAGATATGGAAGGGGCTCGGACTGCGACGTCCGCAGGCATGTCATGACGTGCTTGCTGGGCAAATGCTGCTGATTGGTTGTCGCTCTCTTCCTGGGCTTTATGTGCTGGGAAAAGAGCGAGAATCAGTCAGTTCAGTTTAGTTTAGGAAGCTTTCTTTTTGTGATCAGATCATCATTGTATTTTATTTTTTTTTTCATTTCTATTTGGATTTTGGAATTGTTTTTTTTGGGTGCCTGGGTGGATTATCGTTTGGACAGCACCTCTGTGGATTGGTAGAGCAGAAGAAAGAAGAAGAAAGAAGAAGAAAGTACAGAGTGAAGGGACGGGTACGGATGTAAGTATGTTGCCTGCAGTTTGTTTATAGCAAAGAAGGTGATGTCAGTAGCAACAAGTTATAAGAGATTACAGTAGCTCCTTTTTTTATTCTGGTTTGGGTGATCACACATTGCAGGTGATTAAAAGAAGTGGCTATTTGAGTAGGGGCAGTCTGTGGAGGAAAGCTGAGGACAGATAAAGTTATGATCATTGCCATGGTACATTGGGGTAGGAATAATGTACAGTATATGAAAGCTACAAGGTGAAGCATTTACTGTGATAATTTGTTCTTTCATTTTTTTTTTTATTACTAGCTACATTGGTGGGGACAGATGGTAGTCATGTGTGAAACCTCAGGATCTGGCTTTGTCTAGGGGTAGTGCTGTATGTTGAAATTTATTGTGAAGACCATTATGCATTTTACTTTTTTCACTCCTGTACGTTAGAAATGTGTACCAAAAGCAGCAGTTTTTTGGGGGGGGAGGGTGGGCTATGTATGAAAGCACAAGGCAGTTGCAAAACTATCATGGTCCTAATCAAACATGAGATGCACCCAAAAAGTGACAGTGCTTTCTAGGTAGGGTTCTAACAACGGGGTAGTTAAACAATCAGAGTTGAATTGCTGGAGGAAATTGTATGTAATAACAGCTGGTTGAAATGTTATGTATGCGTTTAGTAGCAGGTTAAAGTACATGAACATTGCACATTTCATTTATTGCATATCTTATATATATATATATATATATATATATATATATATGTGATAAAAAGGGGCATAGATAATTGTATTACTACAAAATGCAGTGATGGATTCATGGCTTATTTGTTTTGGGGGGAACTGTATGTGTGTGTCTTAGCAATGTTGCTGTTTGACCATTTCACAGTTGGAGGGAGTATACCTTCTCAAAAAAAGTATGTACAAAAGGAGCTGAATAAAGTAGGTGTTTTTAGAAACACGGAAGAGGCTACCACCGTTTTGGTTTTAGAATTGTTAGTTTAATGCAGATGCCATTGGTCATTTTCTAAAATGTTGGTAACTTTAATACAAGTGACAAGACTCTGTTCGTCTGTCCAAATTATATTGACCACTATCTCACTCTCTCCCTTCCCCGTAGTATGTTTCACTCTCCCTCCTCATCTATTCAAAACTAATACTCCTTATCATAGTCCAAGTCTTCCAACTGTTCTTACTTTCTGAATTTCTTTATATCTCATTTTTAAAACTAACAATGCAATCATAGTTGCTCTACTAGAAGTGTACTGTATAACATTACCAACCACCCCCCTTTCTAATATTACCATAGATAAGCTGTTTCTCCTCTTAATTGTTTTTTAATTGCTAGAAATTGCAGACAATCTTAGTTTTTGTACTGTTCTCTGTTTCATGTAAGCATGTTTTTATTTAGAATGAATAGCATTGTGTACACCTGTGCAAGCCATGTACATGCTTTTTCTAAATGTTTTATGCAAGTAGTCATGAAGCTTATTTTTCAGGTATGTACACTTTTGTATTTTTTCTAATATCGTATGGCTGTGTTTTTTACGTATCTGTAAAATGTATCAAAACTGGTGAAAATGTTTGTCAGTTGCACATAAACTTTATATTTAAGTATGTATTATAAAACAATGTTTTATGACACAAGAACACATCACTTTGTTCCCAAATGTAGCATTTGAAGTGCCAGTACAGAAAAAGAAAAGAACGATGGGAAATAGGAAATACACCGCTGGGAGCACTTCTGTGGCTCTGCTCGACAGGGGCGCAGGCAAATAACTTTCTTGGGTGGCTTAAGCCAGGGAACCTTGTTGGCTAGGCTTACTTAGGCCCTTGGGCCGATAGCCTTGTACCTACCTATGAATCTATGATGACTTGAACATACTTATGCAACTCTCCTCTTAAAATAGTATAAGGATTCAAAGAAAATGTATGCTCATTTGAATTAAGGCTCTAAAAAATCCACACTGAAGTAAGTATTGTGTGTGTGTGTGTGTGTGTGTGTGTGTGTGTGTGTGTGTGTGTGTGTGTGTGTGTGTGTGTGTGTGTGTGTGTGTGTGGTCAGACAGCAGGTCTTTTTTTGGATAAGAAACATTTTTACAAGTGGAGGAGGTATCACAGAGATTGCTACTTTCAGCATGTTACTTGGTACTTTTATAAATCTGAATATAAATTATAATTAGAACTGCAGTGCAAGGAGAAGTGGTTTGAGCTGAGTGCTGCTTGTTTTTTTTTTTATACTTAATTTTTGACTGGCATTCCAGTAATGTATTTAAAAGTAATTTATTTTTTCATGCCTCACAACCTTTTTGTTTCCATCTAGATATTAAGTAAGCTGTCATGTAGCCAATGTATTGAATTATTTTTTTCTTCTACACTTTATTTTGTCTTGATTGGACTCTTGTAATGATGGTTTGGCAACCAGGGCAACGTATTTATTTAAAGTTCTAGTTGTTGTGGTTTTGAGCATAGCTCCACCCCTTTCTAGTTGGCCACACCTCTTCTCATTGGCCCCACACTTTCAGCTGTCTCCTGCAGCCCCCCCTTTGATTTGAAGTCACCAGCCGCCACTGCAAATAACCACAAAGTGAGCTAAATGCTACTCATTGCCATTAGTCTCGGCCTCCAGATGCACAGACTTGAGGCACTTCTCATTATGGAGAATATTGATATCTGTGCAGTAACAAAAACCTAGTTCAAGGCTCCAGACAGCAAACCAGCACTACCAGGATACTACTCATTCCATACCTTCCAGCATCAGAACCTGAATCATAGCACATAGGGTGAGGATGTATCCATATTCATGAAGGATACCTACACCTCTCTCTACATGCTCTCTACAGGATATGTACACATAGAATGTTGCACAGCAACGTTCTTCACACTCCACAGGGGTGGGGCCACAAAAACCCCTTGGCATTCATGCTCTATGAGCCTGACGATTGTGTTCTGCAAGGCAATGGAGCCAATCATAATGGAAGTCAACAATACAGAGATTGGGAACCTTCATACAGTTGAGCACACCCAGTTTGGCTTCGTGAAATGCAGACCACGCCTGCTGAACTGGGAGGATTTCTTTGATAGTTACCCAGGCTACAGATTACTGAAATTAGCTCAACACAGCCTACCTATACCCTAGTAAGGCCACCACACCAGACAGGAGGCGTCCCAGAACTGAGCCATGAGGGACAGCAGTTGTTACCAGCTTGAACAGGAGACCACAATTCTTACCTTGTGGGATCTATCTGTGCCTCAGTTGGCAATCCTTCAGATGACATACATATTTATGCACAGGTTGTTGATTTTGTGGATACGGCCTGTGTCTGGGATGTTGGAAAAGGACTTTTCAAGGTCTATGTGGGATGTGAATAGCTAATTTCATTGATATATGTCCAGGGTGACTGCCTTGAAAACAGTCTAGCAGGTTTGGGAACCATGATCTGCCCCTGACCAAACCAAAATTGGTAGGGTTGGGTGTTTGTAGGCTCCCAATAGCTCTGTTTATGAGTTCCATCATGGTGGACTCCGTGGCCTTGCAGATCAGGCTTAATAGGCTTATAAGACAATAGTTCCCAAGGTCTGTTGTGCACCAACACTTGTGGAGTGTGCCAAACGTTGCTGTAACGCATTCAATAGTTTCATATCCTGTACAGAGGGTGAGTCTCAACAGACTGTTCAGGTGCAGGATCTTGTTGTTTTGGATTTCACATATGACACAGCTAGGGAAACTATGTCATCCCATAGACGCCGTGTTTTTAGGTTTGGAAAGTGCTGTTTAACCATTGTATATGTGATTTCTGGGTTTTCACAATCTCCAGGTATGATAATGGGCCCTTTTGTATGTGAGAGGGGGGTAAATATGTATGAACCTGTCTGACAAGATTTTGGCAATGTCAGTCATGTACATGTATTCATTTACAGTTTGCACTGACTCAGAACATATATGAGTTTACATTGATATTTATGACATAGCGAAAGAAAGCTTCATGGTTCTCTATGGGCTCTTTGACAATATTTTTGCCAGAACATGGATTGGATAATGTTAGGAGTGCTCATTATTTATTGATGATGCTGATCAGAGATTTATTGATCTTCTTTGAATTTTCACTTTCTTTGAACAACTTAACCACTTGTAGTACATAGTTTGATTATGACAGGAGTCCAATATATTATATGGGTCTGTTTTCATATAACTGTGTGTGCAAGGCAGGATTGGTGAATAGTGACAAGTTTCTGGGTAAGAACTGCAACTGCCAGATATGTGTGTCCCACTGCTGTACTCAGACATGGCCTAAGTGTGTGAGCATGCCCAGTATGGCCTTTCACTATGTTGTTGACTGACATTTGCTTCGTTTATTTAAGTGTGTGAGCATGCCCAGTATGACCTTTCAGTATGTTGCTGACTGACATTTGCTAAATTTGTTGAAGTGTGTGAGCACACCCAGTATGACCATTCAGTATGTTGCCGACTGAAATTTGCTAAATTCATTTAAGTGTGTGAGCATGCCCAGTATGGACATATATACTATATGTGTGTGAAAAATCAAGTTGTTTTTTACTTCAGGGCTCACCTTTGTGTTGTACATCGACAGGAAGCACGCTGTGCCTGCAGGGCTTCCATGAGTCACTTTGCATAGACTTATCAACATTTCTAAATACAGAGGGGATAGCTATTATTTGTACGTTTCTACCCGGGGATGCACACCTGATTGTTACTGTGGGTGTACATAGGATGAGGGGTTCACCTGACACTTATACACATTTGCTAGGCCTGCACTGCTATGTCAGGTACTCCATTTCAATCTGTACTGTTGCCTATCGTACTGGCTTGAGGCATACTACTGTACTACAGATCTTAGCTTCCAATTTCATGTATATTAGTTTGTGACTTCATAGCCTACCCAACCCACATCACACTGCCTGGCCTGCTGTTATCTGTCTGCATAGGCCTGGGGGGGGGGGGGATTTCAGAGGGCATGATATAGCATTTGTTTGTGTTTGCATTAGTCTACAATTGTCCTGCTGTGTCTGTGCCAGTGAAATGCTGTCAAGGCTTAGTGGTTCAGTACTGTGACTATAATGCACAGTATCGTGAATCGGAGCCCTGTCACTGCTTTTTATTTTCCTGCTGGGCAGACCTGACTGGTTAAGAAACAGTAAAGCAGGTGTGAGCATGTTTACCCGACTTTGCTAGACTTTGCCTGACTTTGTCCAACGTTGCCCAACATTGCCTAACGTTGCCCGACATTACGCTAGTTTGCGTGGTGCGCAGCTCTGCGCAATTGTGCTTAAATATGCTAAATAGTAGTAAAATGTGCTTATCACTGCATTACATTGCTTAAAATAGGGCAACCATGCCTCACGTGGTGCTGCAGGGCTGCCTATGTCAGATGCACATAGTACACTCCCTAAACATGTTTGAAAACAGGTAGTGTCAAGTTAGGCATCCCTTTTATTGTATGTGCGAGTCAGAGAGAGGTGTTGTTTCCAGGGTTCCTACTGAGTCAGTGTATGTGCTATGTGTGGCCTCTTTGCCAAGGCCAAGGCATACTGGGCATGCCTCCTTCTGCCTACTGGGGCAGGCTCAGGTTGGTCCTCCTCTGAGTCACGCTGTGCCTGTGCAGGCTTTGGCAATGGTGGGGGGCAGTTTGGCCATTCCCCATGCTGTTCCTGCTACAGCTGTTTTTGCAGGATTGTATTGTGTAGCATGGCACACACCATGACAATTTGGGTACATGTAGTTGGTGAGTACTGCAAGGCTCCACCAGATGTGTCCAGGCACCGGAACCATGACTTGAGCATCCCAAACACATGCTCAATAATGTTTCTTGTTTGTGCTTGTGCCTCATTATGGAGTTCTTGTTTGGGTGTGTGTGCATTTCTGATGGATGTCATCAGCCACTGCTCCAGTGCGTATCCTGCATCTCCCACTAGGTGACCGTCAGCGATGTCCCCATTGGCAAATCTCTGGTACTGCTGTGTTAGATGCCAGATGTGGGAATCATGATAACTTCCAAGGCAGCCAGCACAGACATTCATTATTATGCCCTGGGCATCACACACAACCTGGCAGTTAATGGAGGGGAAGCCCTTGCGGTTGATGTAGATGCTACCCTGCTCACCGGGTGGTGCTTTGATGTGTATGTGCGTGCAGTCTATTGCACCCACTACCTCAGGGTATTCTGCTATTTGGTGGAAAAGATGCATATTGCTAGCCAATGCCTCACTGGAATTGACATGTACTGACATGGCATCTAGGTACTGGTGCAGTACCCTGGATGCTGATGCCTGTGAAACCCCCATCACATCACCAGTTGGTCTCTGGAAGGTACCTGTAGCTAGTATTCGTAGGCCAACACATACCGTGGTCTCCACTGGGATGGGTTCCCCTCTGCTGGTTCTGTGTGTGAGGCGTGGCCTGCACAGCTCAACAATTTGCTGCAGGAGGCCTCTGTCCCCTCTATACCTCTCCACTATCTCCAGCTCATGTAGCCACTGGTAGGTTACCCTGGGTCTGTACACTCTTCTCCATATCCACACTGTGGGTTGCTCAGCAGCTTTCATAACATCACCACCCTCAGCATCTTGCACATGTTGGTTTATGATAACAACAGCAGCCCCTAACATTTTGTCTGACTTAAGCTTTTTAAGTTTTCACTCTTTGTATACTGCAGTGTTGCAGACTTCTTGGGAAAAAACAGGGTAGACTGCTGTTTACAGAGTTTAAAGTGCTGGGCTGGGCTGGGCTAGTCTACTGCCTGTGTAATTGGCTGATTCTGATATATTTCCCAAAGCAGCTCTGCTAGTTCTCCTTGGTTAACTTCCTACTACTTCTTTTCCTTCCTTTTTCCTTTTCTGTTTCCACAAGGGGCAGCGCCGTGCAAACAAGCGCACAATGCGCACATACGGTGTAAGCATGTTTGCCAAAAATTTCAGATATATCCACGGCATACACCTTTGGTTTCTTGTTTTCAGCTAGGACAACTGTAGACACGCCTCTTGCAATCCTGAGCAACTCAGGGTAAACACAAGCCACTGTGCTCCAATCAGCTTACAATCTTTCATACTCCCCTCATGATGTCACCTATCTTTACTCCTACACTTACACTCTAGGGACATGGCTCACATGCCGGGAAAAATTGGGATTTACTATCCTTATCCTCATTTGAATGCCCATTTGTGGCTATTTTTCACGTCAACTAGATGCATCCATTATTTGAGCTGCTATAGTTTTGTTTAGCTATTTGCGGAGTACATTTCTACAAATAACACTACTCTTCCTCGGACAGGTTAGTGTTTCCTGGATCACAAATTTACCTCATTTGCATAGCTTTCAGCAGCAAATGAGGTAATTTGCATACCATAACACTGACCATGCTAGAGTAGCTATTGCTGGATAGCTCGGCAGACATATTGGCTGTCTGCCATCTTACACAACTCTTAGACTACATCCAAGCCTTCGTAAATCCGGCCCACAGTCTTTTAAACTATGCACTTCTACACATTATTACACAAGAAATGTATTATTTTTACTCTGAGGATCTTATACCTCATAGGAAGAACAGTCACTGATAAGCACTGTAACATTTGCTACCTTTCAGCAATAAGCATGGGTTTTGGACCACCCACAACTCACTGTCATGTGAGTATTATCAGCTCAATCATAGATTCATAGCTTGTTACTAGGCTAACGACTCAGGAGGTCTTTCTATTCCTAGACAAGTTTTCCTGAAATAATATTGATGTACTGTATTGAGGGCCAGGCATTTATAAGATACCTCCATTCATAAAGGGACATGGGTTCCAGGCCCGGTGTAAATTTCCTATTCCCCATACAATGGTCTAACTTGAGCTTAAACTAAATAATAGACAAACTCAGCTTCACATGGATGGGAAGCTTGTTCCATAGGAGGGGCAGTCTTTGGGTGGTTCCTGTTACATGAGTGAATGCTAGAAATAGTGAATGCTCATTTGTCAAACCCAAATGCATGAAACCGCAGAATATCGAAGGAACGGAGCAGCAATTTTTCTTCACAGGGAAAAATTTGCTGGGCCGTTCTTCGGACTTTGCTGTTTTCTTCACTGTGGTGCCATCTTGAAGGTGGTATATTTAAGGTGGGAGGGGCACAACCCCCCATTGGGGGGTGTGGGGGGTGAAGCCTCCCACTTTATGTTGCCTGTACATGTTTTTTTGGATCAGCAAATTTTTTCCCTGGGAAAAAAATTCACTGATCCATTCCTTCGAAATTTTGTGGTTTTGTGCATTTGGGTTTGATAATAGAGCATTCACTATTTTAAGTGTTTGATCATAAAATATGAACCTGTCTTTGGGGCACATATCTGTCACTCCAGCATGTTCTGTTCAAGTCAGAGATAAAATTCAGGTCCTTTGGCCTTGCATTTCTGGTACTATTTGACTTACGAATATGCAGGAGCTTCATAAGTGTGGGGATTGCAGATGGCTTGTAAGCCAGGCATATATCACCTCTCAGCCATCTATAGGAGAATGAGTAGAGGGAAAGGGCTTTAAGGCACTCTGCATAAGGTAGGTTTGTTATGCCATGTATTATTTTAGTAAGGAGTCCCTGAGGTAGCTACAGTTGCTGCATATGCCTGGTCAGGTATATACCTAATGGAGCATTGCACTCTATGACTGATCTGATAAGGGCAAAGTTCATTGGGATAATGACATCTTTGGACCTAGATGCCATGCTGTTACTTATAACTTACGCAACATAAAAGGATTTCCTCACCACTGTGGCCACGTGGTGGTCAAAGGTAAGTCTAATGAGTATGTACCTCACCAGATCACTAACCACTGGGTTGACTCTTAGGATCACATTAGCAACAGGATAATTAATCAGGATGGCTGACTTCTCAAATGGTACAATTATGCATTTCTTAGCACTGAGTTTAAGTCCATGGCTCTGGCACCATTTGTTAGTCAGAGCTAGGCTTTCTTGAAGAATGCTAATGTCTGCAGGGGAGTCGATGATAACTTCAAGCATGCAATCATCTGCAATATTTGTTACTAATAAACCTTCAGCACTTGCTTCCATTTCAGAGAATTAGATGCCAAAAAAGGAGTAGGCCTAGTACTGAGCCCTGGGGGACTCCACTAGTGACTGGCCTCTTGGTGGATGTGGCCTCACCTATTTTGATCTCCTGGATCCTATCAGTGAGTCAGTTGGCTATCCAGACAGTTGGCAATTCATTATGATGCAAGCACTAAAGAAAAAAAAACATTGCCCATCTCAAGACAATTAAATCCTACCCTCTTTCACAACAACACAGTCACCTCTTGTCCGTTGACCCAAATTACCACAGTCTGACAAAAAAATCTATGTCACCTCTGTATACATACCCCCTCCTTTTGAAATTATAATAGAACATGTCAGATATGATCATCAGTATAAAACAACATAATAAGTTAATTATCAAGGGAGATAAAAAAAATAACATTTTTGGTCCATTGAAATACTATCCCTACATATCAATTAGTCTGAAGTGGTCAATACAGGTAGAAGCTTCCACATTCCTACCAACAAACTTTCACTATTTGATGTTAAGCTCACAAAATTTCCAGAAAACTGTAAAGCAGTCCAAATTCTTTCCTACTCATTAAACGGCTACTGGCTAGTAGTACCAAACTGGTTGGTTAAGTCAACCAAGCCAACAGATGATTACGTAATTTAGAGAATAGTATCAGAAAATACAGAGGGTACTCTCCTGACTGAGCTGGCTGCTAAAAATTGTATACCCCTCTAATTATTAAATTGTCCCATTTAAGCACTCTATTTTTTATCAACAATTTGACTGTTATCAAAACAAAAAAACAAATAAAAAAGACAGTACATCTGCTGAAAAACAGAAGACCAAGGGCCCTAAATTCCTTTGGCTAACTACATAAATTGTCTTCACCCTATTAAACCAGGACACAGTCTGGAAAAACTGTAAACAAGACTACTACAACATGGACAAGCATGAATAGTACCTGTATCTCAGATGGTTAGCCTAACTCAGTATTAATTAAGTCAGACTACTTTAGCTACCAACAGAAAACCTAGTTTAGCTGTCCAAAACAGTTAAAACCATATCAAACCACAACATATATAGCCCAAAAATAACCTTAAAGACTTACATACTTCAACAATTAGTGGATCAAGCTCAATGTTACTGAACACACCACCAAGTCCTACTACCATATTCAGTAATGTTCAGATTCTCACACCCAACCAATGACTGCACACTCACATGGACTACTAATACAGTTACATTAATGCCATTCCAAAACAAAATAAAATAGTAATAATAATAATAATAACAATAATAATAGCAATAATAATAGTAACAATAATAATAATAATAATAATAATAATAATAATAATAATAATAATAATAACAATAATAGTGATAATAATAATAGTAATAATAACAGCAATAATAATAATAATAATAACAATAATAATATTTTGTCTACACTTGCAAGCCAATAGATAAACTCACTGAAGGAAATAAATATCCTGCATTCTATCAAATTACCACAACAGCATCAGCTGTTGCTCAGTCCACTATGGTTCAC
>NC_056744.1:1738531539-1738609039 GCF_019279795.1 Protopterus annectens
TTTCTTAAATAATCTCTTTGTGTAATGGCGCCATGGTGTTCTTTCGTGTTGTTTCTTGGCTCTGCTCTTTGAAGCTATATTGCACATGCATATGTGACTTGCCTCCCCAGGCTTATGTAGTACATCACTGGTTTAGCAAGCAAGCAATGGAAAAGGACGATCTGTGTTTTTATTTTTTTTGAAAGAAAACAAAGTGGAACCTCCTGACATTTTAGAGGTACATGAGAGACAGGAAAATACAAGGAAAATCAGGTATGTTTTAGTTTGTAGAATCTACCTGATTTTTTTTTATTTTCTGTGGTCTCATACATACTTCTCGATCTTTTATTTTAAAACATGTGAATATGTGTGCATTTTATGAAGAAAAAAAACTCTGAAACTGAAATGTTTGTCATTACTTAGTGACATTTTTTCTCAGTGATTTGTCAGAGGAAAAAAAAAAACTAATTTTATGAGGAACGAAGTCACTAAATGAAGACATGCATTTCTGTTTCAGAGTTTCTTTCATTCAAACTAATGCATGTCTAGCGCATATTAATAGCAAAAAAGTCTGGCCGCCCAATGGTACTTTAGCAGCTGGACTTTCATCATTGGTATATTTTTGATTTACAGTGGGAATGCTGGTTGGCTTACCAATCAGTGTGCTCCTTTTTGAATGTTAATGCCGAGTCACTGTATAATGAAAAATATTGCCCTCCTAACCTCTGGACAAAATTGTTTAAGTAGCTTTAAAACTTAAGCCAAAAGATAACAGAAACATGATTCAAACCAATATGTAACTGCTGCCTTTTTTGAAGAGTTATTAACATTAAATAATTCTACAAAATTCAGCTGGCAGAAGAAAAAGAATGCGAGTCTATCCTATTTACCTGACTGTTTTAGGTAGACTAAGAAAGTCCCTATCACATATTAAAGCCACTTTCTTCAAGAATCCCAAGCAGATTTAAAAGCATTGGTGGTCTAAGCTTTACCAAACATTTTGTCAATTGTTCCCACTCATCAGACACACATTCTGTAACACCAAGGTTTTCTACATTAAAATTAAACATTGTTCTTTGATCTACAAGTTTTACCATCTCTTGTCAGTCCTGTCCTTCTTTCTTAGTTTTATCACATCAGATTGCTGCCCCAGTATTTTGTATAACCATGTTACATCCCACATCCTCAAAGATGAAAATCCAATGTTGTAACTTGTCTCTGTGAAGAGAACATCTTAACCATTATGCCAACCCCAAGTCAAGAATTTAGAAAAAAAAATACTCACACTTTCAGACTACAGGAGCCTTTCTTCTAGGCTTGATATGCTATTATGGCATAAATCTATAGAAGGTGCTTTCATTATTGCAAGACTGGAAAAACAAATTGAGCAACAAAAAAGCTGCACAAAGAAAATCTGAGCTGAATCTGACTGGGTTAGTTTACAAGCGAAAAAAAAAAAAAGAAACATGGGTTTGTTTTAAGTCTTTAGGATAATACTAACAAAAAAGCTTTAAAAAGAAAATTATTATAGGAATGTTTATCCAGAAATTTTTCAGCTAAGCTAATAATAGCATAAGGAAACGATTGTTTAATGTTTCTTGTGTGTGTGTGTGTGTGTGTGTGTGTGTGTGTGTGTGTGTGTGTGTGTGTGTATGTGTGTGTGTGAGTGCACGTGTGAGTGTGTGTATAAGTGTGCATGTGAGTGTGTGCGTGTGTGTGCTTGCATTTTGAATTAATTTATGAAAACTTACAAACTTTCTATAACTTATATTGTGGTTTGCTTTTTGTGTTAAGACTATAGTGTACTTTTTTATTATAACATGCTAGCAATTAAAATATTCCCTGTATCAAACATCAAGATATCAAATAAAATAAAATCAAATAACAATCAGTCAATAAATAAATAAAGAAGTGTCTGATTGTATAAATGGTGCATTAAGCCAAAACAGAAATATGACTGGAAAGAATCCAAGAAAAATGCAGATGGAGGATATTCCAAATTCTAAAAGAAATCTCCAAGAAGGCATTGAGCATTCAGGATGAAAAATATTTTTATAGGTTGCTTTGTAATAATTAATTTTTCCCTTTCCAGGGGATTGTCTTCTTGAGATTTTCTGTATTATAACCTGAAATTTCCTTAGTTAAGAGTAATATGCCTGAGATAAATTGGATATCTACATATCAGAAAAGACATCGTCATTGGTCATGTAAGGTGTATGTCAAGGACATCCTCTGGTATCATAAATATTTACAGTTATGACTATTGATGGATAATTCTCAGGTACTTACCAATATGAATTTACACCTTCAGGTTTTATGCGTGATGGGGTAGGGATGGAGCTTTCCTTACTTACTTCTAAGCATATTACTAAGTCTCCAAACCATTAGTGGAGGTATTCCTTCACATCTGGCACCCCAAGCTACTGCAGTTAATGAATGTGAGGGAGACAAAGCCAATACAATAATATTGGAACAGTATGCATTTTGGGTATCTGTCAGATGTTACTGGGTTATTTTTTTTATCAAATACATTTCTTCTTTCACAGGACCTACTGTTCTGAAATACAACGACTGTATCCAAAAAAATGTATTGATGTTGTGAAGGTAAATTACTCTTCTTTATACAGTTTTTTTATGTAAAAGCATACTAATTAGTCACTTTTTGGCTTTACTATTCTCTCATCTTAGCTGGGAAAGTGTATAAAGATGTAAGACTGTCAAATTAAATAGGATGCTATTTCTGAAGGATGGAGAACTTGAACTCTTCCTATAGTTAATGCCAATGATAACTTCTAAAAATATGATGTGTTGCCCTAAGCTCTAGGATTATCTGCACTCTGTAGACATCAAATATCACAAATGATTAAGTAAATATCAATAATATGTATAAAAGTCGTAACTTCAAAGTATAATGAAAATCATATATGCATGATGCTGTTACTGTATGCCACTCTAATACATGTCTGTTTTTTCCTGCTAATGAAGTTGAACTTCTGTTGGCTTAAGGAGAAATCTTCTGGAAAATGCTACAACTACTGCCACATATGCTTTGTGAGTTTCTTCTAATCCTTGCATCTTCATAATATTATATTTGCAAAGTAATCATGTTCATGAAACACTACATGCAAATTCAAGAAAAGATGTTGCTACCGAGTTAAATTGCTGTGGCCCGTATTTGAATAATTCACCTTCCACCTGTATAACTTGCAACTCTATGCAGTCACTTTACTAGGAAAATAAGTCATCCATCATATATGCAAACAGTCAGTATAGATTAGTCAGTGTAAGACAGTCAAATCATCAGCAGCAGCATCAAGTCCCTTTTTCCTTTTTCTCTACATAGGCTCAGGGTGTGGAATCAATCATCACTACCGCTCTTGACTCATTGCCACTGTCCTACCTTCTCTTGATTCATTGCCACTGTCCTACCTTCTTTGACAGTCATGTCTGACACTTGCAGATCTTCTCTCACGCGATCTATCCCTTGACTTGACATTCTCATTTCCTCTTGCCTTCCTCCTCTTCACCCAAATTTTCTGCACATGTGACAAAATCCCCAAAATCAGTTCTGCTCACCCTTCTTAGAAACTAGGGCTGCTTTGGCTTCTGTTCCTTTTTTCTTTATTCTTCTTCCAGTATCTCAGTGTGCAGCTGGCCATCTAGCTCATTCTCTTCATTGTCATCACAACTAGTTCTTCAATTGCTCTATCTTTAGTGTCCATGTTTTGGTGTCATATAAAAGCACCACTGTTTTGTTCACTTTTCTGCTTCTGCACATTTTTGTGGCTATCTAACCCAGCTGAAAAGGGCTAACAAATTCCATGTATCCAACTGTACAACTATGAATGATTAGCATGTTAAACAGCTGCCATCCCCACACACAGCACCGATGTTCATGAACAAAAATCACTGACAACATATATTTTTATTGATACTGTCTTCTAAAGATGGCAGGTCACTGAGGTCAAACAACCACATTTGCATCTCTACATAACAGTTTCATTCTGACCTCAGTTGCAACCAGATGTAGCTCTGCCTCTTTCTTTGCAAAAGTCTTCTTCCTATCCTAAGCAGACTTAAACTGCAAATAATCATTTAGGCCAGAAACAATGGTGGAAGCTAAGAAAACACAGACAAAGAAAACATGGCTGGCAATATGAAGGTCCAACACATATGGTTCTACATGAAGACTTCTGCCAGCTTCTTGTTAATTCAAACATTAGACGTCCAATATTCTGAGTGCATAAGAGAGGCAAAAAAAAACACTATGCAAGTGCTTACTATATTCACTTCATTACCAACAGAAAACAATGAATATGTAATCATAACTGTCAATATCTGACATGTATATCATGCATACCATCGATATTCTCACTGTATACATGTGTGCAAGTGTGTGCTTGCATGTCTGCGTGTGCATTCATATACCTACATGTCTATATGGATGTACTTTGGAACACTGAAGTACACAAGTATTGAAAGGCTACACATTGATCCTGAAAGATCAAATGCCAAAATACAAAAAACTTAAGCCCCCCTTCCACACCCACACTCCCTGCTAATTTTACATAACAACTCCAAGATCACTCTATATTGGGAAAAAGGGCAAATTGCCTATTCCACACAGTTCACAATCTCGCACAGACTGAATGCAGTCAGAAGTAATCAAATGAGTTTCGATTGCTTCTGCCAGTATAAAAAATGTTGACATTACAAACATTCGATTGTATGTATGATTTCCATATATTTGTCTCTCTAGCTTTATCTGTGTATCTATCTATATATATTATATGTCTCTGTATACATGTATATGCATGCATGTGTGTGTGTTTCTATGTGTAAGTATATATGCATATTTTGCCAAGAGAATAGATAGTGTTGACACCTTACAGCTAGACGTTTCCTAGTTTGATTCTTGGATGGAGACCGTTCTGTGTGGAGTCTGGATAACTTCCCTGTGTTCCCTCTGGGTGGTCTGGTTTCCTCCCACATTTCAAAGACATGCAGTAGGTGGACTGGACACTCTAAACTGGCCATACATATGACTGTTTGTGCGAGTGTCTGATGTAGAAGAACTACTGCAGCAGGGCTAGCCACTTGGCGGTGCAAACCTTGGCTCCAGATGATTGTTATTGCTGAAGTAACACTGTGACCCCATGAACAGCAATGGGAAAAGGAGTTGTGGATGGTTAACAAAATTGAATCTTTTTTGCCTGCATTTCTCCTTGACTTACTGCTTGGATCTCTGGCTGCCTATATCTCATCTGATTTCAGATTTACAATTATAATATGCTGGCAGCTGCACAGTTTTTCTTCATTTTAATTTTCCTTTACAGATAAATACATGTAGGCAGAGTTCATATAGTTATCTGCTGATCATATTATACACTGTAGACAAATGCTTAATGAAATATTTTCCAATAACTAAATACATTCATAGATTGCATACATAAGTTATAGTAAATAAAATCATAAGCAGCAATGTAATATATATCACTGTGACTGAAATACAAAAAAGAAATTGTGATAGTGTAAAGTATGAGATGAAACATAAGAAACGTCTTTATAGTGCTATGTTATACAGTAACTGCAACTCTGACCCAGCTGTGTTGATAGAATCTCTGTAATTTAACACTTAAATATTTTTAAAGAACCAGATAATAATTCAAAAACAGCTACAGAACTGTCAGGTAAATATAGATAGAGGTGACCTTACAGAATATAACATAAAGAATTTAACAAGTTTGACAGTGTGGCAACTGATCTAACACCGTGGATTTCTGCCATTTCTAAAAGATAGCAGAATGCACAATGTATCTGAAGACAGAGGCAATAAAAATATATTCCTAGAAGTTTTCATTAAAAGAAAAAAAAATACATAAGTTATAGCAAACTGTACCAGACAGAGGAAATTCAATCTGGAGAATAAAAGGATGCTATAATCTCTCTGTTCCATATTTTCATTGATTCAGGAACGTATCATAATTAGTATGTTAACCAGTAATCTCGGATTTTCCATCATTTAATAATTAAACTAAGCATTCTTCTACATATATACAGGAGACATATCATATAAGGAGACAGAAATTATATAAATAAATAAGCATTATATTTAATATTTTCATATCATTATGCTTAGTCATTTAATGTAGGCATAATCTGTTTTTAATGCATGACCTGTTATATCATTAATCAGAAATACTGAATGCATTTAGATAATTAACAGTCATACATAAGAAAATTGAATGTTCAATGTTCTTTGTAGACTCAGGACTGCAAGGTAACTTCCATAATGTGTTAAATGATATTTAAAGGGAAAATGATCAATAGATGTATTCAGAGAGCTAGGAATAACATCAATCATAGTAAAAAAAAAAACTGTAGCAACCTACAGAGAAAATGGAAATATCTATAAGAAATTAATTTAAGGGTTTTTGTTACATGAAACCAATTACGTAGAGAATGCAGTATTTGCATTCATGCATGAAGTGGCCTCCAGCTACTGAAGTAATAAATAAATATTAATATATCATATTCAAAGAAATTAGTTGGTAACAAGCAGAGAGCAAGGAAAAAGGGCTGGAAAAATATGTTTTTGTCAATTAACATCTAAAGCTGTGGTATGACAAAGAAGCAAGCAGTTAACATAGTTTTATGTTCACAATGACAGAGACATATAACTCCTTGCCCATCTCTACTCAAATACACATACACCCAGAAACATGGGTATGCAAGCATGAGTGTGTTTGTGAGTATGTTTGTGAGCTTTCAGACACAATGGGCCAGAATACCAGAAGTATTAAAATACTCTGAGCAGAGGAAGATGATAAAATGTTAATCGAACAGTTATTAATCCTGATTCTTATGGCAAAAATGTACAAGTGGTACAGCTGCATTCATCTTTAATCTAGAAGGATTATATGTCCAGCATGATACATCAGTACAGTCTTACCTTTACCAAACAGATGGCTGACAACAGTGCAATACTTGTATATCCAGCATCAATACTTGTATATCCAGCATGATACAACTGTACAGTCTTACCTTTACCAAACAGATGGCTGACGACAGTGCATCAGTACAGATGGCAAAATGCACTTTCCACAAATTACATCGCTGCGATTGGGGTTTGCACTTACCTTAGAGATCTGTGATCTCTGGGCTGATTATATTAATCTCATGGGTACAGGAGGTATACAGGAATTGTTTTCAGTCACATAGTCTGGATATGAAAACCAAGCAAGTATGTTACTTCTCAGCACCATTTTTTAAATACATTTTTTGTAGTCCACCTCTGGAAATCATGACAATATGCACTTTTGTCAAATAGAGACCTCCTGCACTCCAAAATAAAGCAATAGTTAGAACAGAAAAAGCCTTTCACTAGTCCTCCACCTTCAGGGTCTTCACTATTTTTTCAGATTCTGAGCATAATTAAATTCATCATAGACTGTAAGAGAGTGATATAAAAGTATAAAGATTGTAATATAAATGCATATTTGCATCTTGTTGTTTATTAATATATATGCACTCTTTTTAAATGGCTATAAATTACTTCAAGTGTTGTAAAAGAGATAATGAAGTCAGTTAGAGACTTTCACTCCTTATCTATATGGGTGACACTCTTTATCTGACAGAACACTAGGGCTCTCATAGCCAATGAGTTAATCCAATCCCTTAGGTGGGATGATGTCATCATTATAAACTGTGCAGTAATAAAATGGCGAAAAACTTCCACAACTGACCAAGTTGAGTTATCCGGCTATATTTCTTTGGAACAATCTGAACTCTGTCACCATGCCCAGTGCATTGCAGACTGGCTGCAAGGCATCTTTAAAGGATGTTTCTCCCAGGGACCTGGTGTTCCATCAATCAAACAGGAAGCTGCTAACCACTTCTGATGCAATGGCATGCTTAGGAAAGTTGTATCTTGTCAATGTGCTCCTCACAAGGGTACAGTTCCCACTTGTTTAGAATATAGTGAGCATCAGATTTATCCAGGGCTATGCAATCCATATAAATTTTACAGCCTGCAGGTAGACAGAAACCTGATTCCTTTCTTAGGAAAATCAGATGATTATCTATATTTCCATTTAATGTCCATGACCCCTTCTGATCATAGGTCATTCCTTCATCTGCAGAGAAGCCTCCAGAACAGCAACCTAACAAAATAGCTTGAACCTTGTATTCAGTCCAGTCAGTGGATAGTATTATGTCAAGGATTTTTGGGCTTATGAAGGTTCCAGTTCTTGCCAACTATCGAGAACCTGTTTACATTCAGCTGTATACTGGAGGTTGTATTCATTCATTTGGTGGCAATGTTTTTTATGTTATATGCCAAAAAAAGTTTTTGGCAAAATTTTGGTGGATCAAGTTATGTTATGTCAAAAGCTCCCTGTCAAATATGTAATGCCGTCATTCATTTTAGCAAAATTAATTTGGAATGGTTCCTTTTGATTGGCTGCTATTGAAATTGCCCAGCATTTTTTAAACTGAAGGGTAGCCAGGGAAGCAAGGCAGATTGTTATATCTGTGACTAATCATCTGAATTTAGGAAGACTTGATCCAGACTTTTCTCATAGGAATGGCTTTTACTTGAATGAGTTGAGTTTGGATTTGTTTAACCTACAGTTCTACTTATGGGCCAACTACAATTCATTGACTAAGCAGTTGGTTGACAGGTGTGCAAAATTTCACAATTCTAAGGGTAGGAAAATATGCCTTTTCCCTGACATTGTGTGATCTGAGAGTTAATATGTATAATTAACATGAAGTGTGGGGAGCTCACTCTATGGGGTAGGGGCGCATGAAGGCTTTTCTCCCTACAACAAACTATGTTTTATTACAATTTTTAAGTTGAAGTTTTGCAGACACTAAGATTGTCAGTTGTGTGTGTGTGTAGTATTGTGTTGATGTTTGCAAAGTTGACATTTTGTGGTTGACTTTGTAAATGGCAGTATTTGGGTAAGTCATTTTATTTTGGCTCATCCTTATATAACTACATATATATATGCATATATATATATATATATATATATATATATATATATGTATGGATATATATATATATATATATATATATATATATATATATATATGTATGGATATATATATATATATATATATATATATATATCTATATATATACAGAGAGAGAGAGAGTGGAGCATAACAAAGATGCTGAATAGATTGACAAAGTAAAAGAAATTGTAAGGAATTCAAGTGCACAGGATATAAAATGGGATAAAGTAATGGCCAGAGAAATTGATCGTCAATTTTGTGTGTGTGTGTGTGTGTGTGTGTGTGTGTGTGTGTGTGTGTGTGTGTGTGTGTGTGTGTGTAGTATTGTGTTGATGTTGGCAAAGTCGACATTTTGTGGTTGACTTTGTAAATGGCAGTATTTGGGTAAGTAATTTTATTTCAGCTCATCCTTATATAACTATATATATAACTGTATATATATATATATATATATATATATATATATATATATATATATATATATACATATACAGAGAGAGAGAGAGAGTGGAGCATAAGAAAGATGCTGAATAGATTGAAGAAGTAAAAGAAACTGTAAGGAATGCAAGTGCACAGGATATAAAATGGGATAAGGTAATGGCCAGAGAAATTGAAACAAAATTAAAGAAAGCTCCTAACTGGAAAACCTCAGGCCTAAATGCATTACCTAACTTCTGGCTAAAAGTGTTAACATCCTTACACAGAGATTTAGCCCTGAGTTTAAACTACTTATATGCATATCCCGAACAGACACCAACCTGGTTAGCAACAGGAGAAATGATACTCCTTCTCAACAGTGAACCTGCAAACTATCCTAAAATCTTGTAGAGCCATAACTTGCCTTTCTACAATGTATAACGTTTATACTTGAATTAATGCAGACAGAGTTTATAGTCATTCAAAAAAACTCAATCATGGCAATAGAACAAAAGGCTAACAAAAGAAAGGCATATGGAACAAAGGATTATTTGTTGTTAAATAAATGTCATAATGGAGAACTGTAAAGAGGGGAAGAATCTAAGTATGGCATGCATAGATTACAAAACAATGTTTTGACAGCATTCCACATTCTTGGATCTGCTTAAAGACATATAAGATACACTCTACATTGATTAATTACATTACAGTGACCATGAAACAGTGTCAAACCACTCTGCAGCTAAGCCATGATAAAAGACAAATTATTATCCCAGGGAGAAAAATTCCAAGGGCAAAATTCCAAGGCGATTGTTTGTCACCACCGTTCTTTCATCTTGCCCATAACCCATTAAGTTGTCTACTTAACAGATTAGGTCATGGTTACAATTTGGCTCTCAGAAAGCAACAAATTGTATTATCATCTTTTTTTTGTAGATGATTTAAAACTGTAAAGTTGATCATATGAGGAACCAAAACAAGTGGACAAAACTTTCTCATGTGATGTAAGACTGACATCTGGTCCTGATAAATGTGCAAAAGCAACATTTAAAGCAGGAAAAATGCAGCACTAAGAGAATATCAATCTAGGACAGGAATGTGATACAAAGGAAATGGAGCAGAAGGGATTGTACAAATCTTTGGGAACTGATGAAAGATCAACAGGAAAATGTGTATAAATGCAATCAAAACTAAGTAAGGAATATTATAGAAGACTAAAATGAATACTGTGAACAGCCCTCACATCTAGGAACAATTCGCTCTTCTTGTTTTATCGTACAGCTGCGGTGCTATTGACTGGGCCCAAAAGATATTGAATCAGTTGGACAGAAAAACAAGAAAAATTCTTCACACTTATTAAATGACATATAAAATTAGTCTATACCAAGATTATCTATTCCTTGTTCTAAACAAGGTATGGGCCTCCTCAAAACTGTTTACATGTATAGATCTTCAATCATAGGACTGCATACATATCTGTTGACCTCATTAGAACCAAAATAGTGAACGTTTAAAAACATGAGGAGAACAACTTTAAGTTGACTTCCCTTCTTAAATTGGCAGAAGCATATTGGTGTGAAGCAGGAATGCATATCAGCCAGAAGTAGACAAAAATCAGGCATCAAATGAATAAGCCAAAAAACAAAAGAAAGAATATAAGGAGAAGGCTCAGATGAGAGGGAAAGAAATGTGTAAAAGGCATAAATGTACCTGCAAGTACAGAAAACACCTCAAACAACTTCATATCCACAAGAATCCCACACAAGAATGGTTAAGGAGAGGTGAGTTTAAACCAAAAGATGAAAACTTAATTTTGGCAGTCCAGGACAGTGGAATATGTACAGTTTGGTTTACAAAGTACATTGAACATGTGGGAGAAATAGACAAATGCAGGTTCTATAAAACAGAACTGGAAACAGTCACGCATCTTGTTGATGGGTGTGATATACTAATGGCAGAGGAACGGTACACGGAAAGTCATAATAATGTGGCAAGACTGTTGCATCAAGGATGGCACAAACATTACAATTTTGAAGTAACTGAGAAGCATTGGAAACATTAGCTACAAGGCATTAAGAGACTGATGAAGCAAATATCACACAGGATTACCCACTACCAGCAGTTCAAAAGTAGATGCAAGAAAACCAGATATAGAAGTCCATAAAAAGAAAGCAAAAGTAGTATTTGTCATTGAAATTGCAACACCTAGTGATTGAAGTGTTATGGGCAGAGAGACATCAATTCATAAAATACCAGGGATTTCAGCCAGAAATGAAGGTAATGTGGAAGAAGGATACCCAGACAGTTCCAGTAGGAGTAGGAGCAATGGGTCTTGTAAAACAGAATTTACAGTCACATTTAGATATGCTACTGATACATGTACGTCCATATGAATTGCAGAAATGAGGTTTGGTAACAGACCAATTAGTCCAGGGACATCTTCAGGTGGGGGGACAGACTGAAATAGTAATGGGTTTTAGGAGAGTAAGAGAAGAAGCTAGTTGGGGGGGTGAATATTGAAGTAGGATGATTGTGAGGAAGTGAGGTAAGTGTAGGAATACGTTTTGTGAGTGTAATGGGTAAGAAATCACATTTTGGTGTGAACTTGCTAAAGCAAGGTCTTGTCCCAGATGACCTCTAGTTATTCCAGGAGAGCAGGTAGACCTCAGATTAATGGTAGATCGTGCATTGGTCAGTGGCTGGTGACTTATATTTAATATATATATTTTTTAATTACTAGTCGCAGGCCTTAATCACACACCATAGTCACATTTCAGCAGGATCAGCTGCATAGTGCTTCTAATTTACTTCATGACCATCTGCAGTTGCAGTTTGTATGTATATCCAGTTTTATGACATTATCTACCTGAAAGGAGCTGACTGCTCTTCTTACAGTTAGTACCTGTCATCTTGTCCATGGGAAGCTAAATCACAATGTGACTCCAAATGCTAAGTTGGTATAGGGAAAATTAAATAAACATGAACATATAACGGCTAGGGTAAGTAAGGGTAATTTCCAGGACCTGGGTCACTGTGATGGCTTGCAGTCGTGGTCTATGGTTTGAGGAACTGAGAGCTGTGGTTTGATGTTGTTGGTTCATTGGTGGTGGGTGGTTTTCTGAGAAGTGCATTATTAGTGGGAGACATTTTAGTTTTCTTTTGTTCGTCTCCTTTAAGATTCAGTATGGCGCATTGTTGAGGGTTGAAGTCAGCACATGATGGTATACATTTGAGTTTCAGGCTTGTTGCTGTTGTTTTTTGAGATGAATGCCATGATGAGAAAGTGGGAGCCATCCAGGAATAGCGACTATTGCTTTCACATGATCAGTGAGTCTGTGCCGGTCATGGAGGAGTTGGCACACTTTGGAAGTGACAATTGGATCGCCTCCCCCCTTTCATGCATGGATTTTAGGTAAGCAAGTCTCTCATCTGTCCAGGTTCATGGAGCTGTCTAATCAGAGTTTTGCTCTGTTCTTCATAGAGATTTTTGTCTGGCGGATCGCTGGGATGAATTAAGGAGTGAAGTCACTAAGTGCTGACATACGTTGAGTTTCAGACTTTATATCCATTTGAAATGCAATGTAAGTCAAACCCATTGGTGTAGTGTACGGGGGGTGGCAGATGGTGCAGAGTATTAAGGCTCTAAGCCTTTAATAGACAGATTCTATGATACATTCAGACTGTCTGAACGTGGAACTATGAAGAAAGAGAATATCATTTCTAATGAGTTATGATTGGACCTATGTTGTTCTCAGTTGTTCTGATTAGCTGTGACTTAGAAAAACTATCCTTACCCCTGTGAGGAACTTTATAGCATGCGTGCTTGACTAATTGCCTCAAAAAAATACATTATGCTTAACAGGTTCTATAGATTAAATGAAGTTTGGCAGCAAACTAAGTTGTCCCGGGACATCTTCATGGGGGGGTTAGATTAATATTAGGGGGAGTTAAGTGGGTTAGGGAGGTGAAAGGGTTAAGTGGAGGTACGGGTGATTGGGAGGAAATGAGATAATGATGGGGAGGGGCTTAAGAGGTTTAGTCTAGTGTAGTTGGGTTAAGCAGGCACATTTTGGCATGAACTTGCTACCCACCCACCTTCCTTCTTTTCTTTGGTGGAGAGTAGGTTTATTTATCAATGGGGTTAGGCAGAGAAGAGGGATAGGCTTGCCCTCTTCTGTTCCCCCTCTGATGTCTGAATGTTCATTTCAAGGATCTAGGGAAAGGAAATGAGTAGTTGGTGGAAGCTTGCTGAATAGATAAGCAAGCTGATGTAAGGATGGTGCTTATTTGGTGGTAGATAATTCAATGGATGGTGTATGAAGTGAGTTGGGATGCTGCTTCATAAGTAAAGTAAGCAAGTAAAGGTATTGACCCTGCTTGATGGGCAGGGTGAGTAGGTACGCTGCCCTGATTAACATTACAATGAATGGTGTATGAAGTGAGATGGGACGCTGCTTCATAAGTAAAGTAAGTGAGTGGAGGTATGGGCGCTGCTTACTGGGGCAGGGTGAGTAGGTACACTGCCCTGATTTACATTACAAGGATGCTATGCTGTATTTGGAATCAATTATATCATGAATAGTTGTAATTAAAAAAGTTGGTGATCAAAGCTATGTTATGGAAATTTAATAAAAGTCATCAAATGTCATTTGGTGTGATGTGTGTTATTGAAGGGGACAGGGACAACTGTCTCTAAGAAATGTTGATGGTTGTTACAAAATTTATGGTTGAGGTTAAGTGATCCAGGAATCTCTCCTATTAGTATAGTTTATTCTGACATTTGCATTATGATGATGTAATTACAAACATAATTAATCAAACATACTAAATTGTTTGTAGCTTCATAAGTTCCATATAAATTCCCCTTGTAGTTTTTATATGACATAAAACAAGGACAAGAATATTTCTGCCTGTTCTCTTTGGAGCTGGAGAAACACATTGATTTTCCCAGTAAATATTCTTTGTGTATAGTCCAAATATTTAATTTGTGAATTTAAATAATTGTAGACTACACCAATATATTTAAACATTTGCTTTACAAGTGAATACAGTAAGCACATCAGGCCTACTTGGTCAGGGTGAGAATGTGCTTTTTTTCTTTTCTTTTCTTTTTTTTTTTTTTACAGTCATAATTGAGAATGTAAAATATACACATATTGGGTGGGGGTGAGGATGATCAGCAGAGATTTGGGAGGGCACACGAGTGGAGTATTTTCAGTATCTTCTTAACTGTACACATTCTGTGAGTGTTGTGATCTTTGCAACACACTGTAGGGGACTGATGACATTAAGTAATGACATTCAAATGAGTTTTGACTTCAAGTTCGTAGAAGGGGTCATGGTGGTGGAGGTGAATTTTAACTTACACACTGTGTCATGTCTAAGTTGGTGAGTGCAATTCTAATAATCTCCAATAGCAGATGTAGCCACAGTTATTACCCCTCACCAGTATCAACGCAGTGTAACAATTGTCCAATTATAGTGTTAACCAGATGAACTGCAAATTCTGGGGTTGTTGCTTTGGCATGGGCTTCTGGCTTTGAGAGTTTTGAGGAGTCATGATTGACTTATTGTGGACTGAGAGTCAGTTGTTAACAGGTGCCAATTACGCATGTGTGGGAGTGTGATAACCATTGCACAAGAAGTAGCCTGCATTACACGCATACAGGGTTAGTAATGTCAGTAGATCAGAGGCTGAAATCATGACCAAAAGACACTATAGATTTTATAAGTTTAGAGTATACCTCTCAACTGTCCAGTTCTTTGCAGAATGTCCAGATTTTGCCTGGGATTGTAGTCACCAAATAATGACGTATATTTCAGTTTCAAATGTCAAGTCATTCAGGTAATGTATTTTCCTCTTTGGCTTGACTACCTTTTGGTTATTTTGGGGTACTGGATCTACATCACTTTGAAAGGGCAAACGGGGTAGTGGGGTTAATTTGGCAACTGTAACACTGCAGAGCACTGTTTAAAATGGTTCACATTTTCACAGAAGGTGCAGGTTGGCTCATAGTTGGGTCAGTTTCTCTTAAAATGGGAGGACTGTAGTCGGGAAACAATGGCAGATAGGTTCTTAGATGTAATATATGCAGGTAGTGGGTGCTTCAAATTTATGCTAATACAAGACCAGTTAGTCTACCAGCTTTTGAGGGTGGCAATTTTCTGAGTTTGTAAGAGGAACATTTAATAAGTGTCCCTATTCAGTCTTTGCTCACCGTGATTTGTAGACTTGCCCACCTTGTTCAAAGAGATCAGTACAAGCTGAGAAGTACGATAGGAGTGGTTAGGGATTCATAAAATAAATGAGGAAATAACTTTTAAAACGTTAATTATGGCATTGTAGCTTTGCTTGTGGTATGGCAAGGGGGCTTGTCAATGGTCACAGGTCCAGCTTTCAGGCTAAAGTTTGGCCAGATGGTGAGGAACTAGCAGTCTACGATAGCAGGGGTAGCCACATTTAAGGCTATTATCCTCCACCACTCCACCATGTCATCAGCAGGGTGGACAGTAGCTCAGTGTTGTAACTATTAATTAAAACATTTGACTTTGTATTACGGAATTAGGGGTGAAGCCTTTTAGAGAAGGTAGTTATTAAACTGATAGGGGACATGTCCTGGGAATCGCTGTGTGTCTCATTTGGGCTACAAATCAGGGTAGGAACAAATTGGTGTGGTATATACAAGAATCTTTCAGGAGTTGATAGCTCCACAAAAAGTAGGGGTGGTACATCTCTATAGTGAGCTGCCTAGGACTTCCTTTCTTCTAGCAAAGAAGAAATTCATACAGAGTTCCAGTTGTCTTTTATTTTGCAGATGGCAGAAGTGCAGAGTTGCAGCAGTTAGTGGCCCGTGACAAGTGGATTTGATAGCAGTGGGCCCAGTGAGAACAGAAGATGAAGAAAAGGTCAACGGAGCAGAGCATCTGAATATGGAAAGGTTTTTTTGGCTTGAATAGAAGCTGCAGGAAGGAGTTCAGCAGATGCAAGGTAATATTTTGATTTTGTGTATGGAGCAGTAGGAGTGAATTGAAAGGCTACATTACCTTTAGCTGGGTCAGGTTGAAGGATATTATCATGGGAGCACACCACATTGCATAGGAGACATGTGTATTTACTTCTTCTTCTTTCGGCTTTTCCCAGTTAGGGGTCGCCACAGTGGATCACCTGTCTGCTCATTATTGGCAGTGGAGTTTTACAGTGTCCCATTGCCAGCCTGGCGCCCAACCTTCCACAGAAGGTGCACACAAGCACATACACACACACTCACACCTAAGGCCAATTTAGAGTGTCCAATCCACCTACAGCATGTCTTTGGGATGTGGGAGGAAACCGGAGCACCCAGAGGAAACCCGCGCGACCACAGGGAGGACATGCAGACTCCACACAGAAGGCACCCCATCTAAGAATCAAACCAGAGAACCTCTTGCTGTGAGGCAGCAATGTTAACTGCTGCACCACCGTGGCTGCCCAGATGTTTGTATTTACTACACCAAGTAATTGCTTAGGACTGAAGGAAGATATTAGGTGGGGAATTTGGGTAGAGATTTGTATTCATACAGATACACCCGGTACCTGGATTGGCCTTTGTTGGGAAGCTTTAGATGGGAGGGCTTGCATGATGGCTTCAAACATCATGTCACCAAGTCAGGGTAGCTCAGCATTGGCTTTGCTGGAGTGTGGGTTTGATACTCAAGCAGTACACTTTGTGCATGGCCTCTAACTACATGGAGAGCACCACAACAAAATTAGGGATGGGCCCAAGTGTTTGCTGTCTCCAGGGAGTGAAGGACATGCTATGGATCAGAGGTAGTGTTGTGGTTGGTAGTGTCAGGGCAGGTAGTGAACATTGACTGTTGTAGTGGGTAAGTTGGTGCAGTAGCCATGAGCAGTGGCAGCTAGGTGGTTTTAGAGCATGGGTAAGGGGATTTATTTGAGAATGAATTTTTCATTTCCTAGGTCAAAGATTATGACAGCGACAGGGGATTAGTATGCTTGGGGAAAGAAATGTAGTTGGCTAGGTTACTAGCTAGGACTGTCACTAGGAAGTAGCCGGTTTGGGGTGGGGATTAAGGTTAGCTCTTAGTGTGGTGGCCAGGACTGTCATTAGGAAGGATTGACTTTTGGGAGTGTTTAAGGTTATACAGGTGTTTAGGGGTTTCAAAGCAATCAGCACATTAATCAGGACCACAGTATTGTGGCAGTCACCTTTCAGGTATGACATGTTGCCGGAGTACTTCATTGCTGGGCATCATAGGTGAGCTTTCAGGAATTAGTTCATTGAGGAATCGGGTAAAGGAGCATACTGCTAAATGTACAGTTTTCCCCAGAAGGTCCAAATTTTGAACTCATATTTTTGGGCCATTTTTCATAAAATTTTGGTTTTATGGCAACTTGTGTCAAATCATTAAAGTTTGAAGTTAGAGAATTCCCTTCAGAAAATTCATGCTACTGCAAACCTGTTTTATCTTTCTAAAGTTTGTGACAGCAACATTTAAAATTGCCCCTATTTTGGGCTTTGTCCCATGTTTGTTTATGGCTTCCTCCAGTTTTCTTTGTCTAAGAAGCTGAGAGATATGTAAGGGAGCTGTATATTTTTGGTTACAGGAAGAGCAGCATTAAGACATGCCTAGTGAGTGGGAGGCAGTGTAAGAATGAGCAGTGAATTTGTGGCCATGGCAGGATGGTTCATGATTGAGCTGTTTCAGGAGAATTGCATTGGTAGGCCACAGGGGCATACATGGGAGCTACATGGGAGCTAGAAAGCACATAGTTTGATGTGTAGATGCAGGTGGTACACCTGATCTGCTGGCATTACAGTTCAGGGAATGATTAGGTTGCATTTCTGGGCGGTAATGTTATGTTGGCCAAGACTTTAAATGGATTAATTAGAAGGGTAATCAGTTTGCACATATGATGTGCAGAGCTTTCGGTGTGTTGTTTTTCTGGGAGAGAGATTTTCCACTCAGTTTGTGTGCATTGGTGAACCATTGGATTTAGTGAGGGAGGAGAATTCAATTAAAAAAAAAATCTCTTTTGACCATTCTTATATCAGTTTGGGAAGCTAAAGAGGGCTGTAGTTAGGCCAGGCAGCATGCAGTTGGGCTTCTCTTGTTTCAGGTGGCATTGCGGCCTTTACAGTCTTTGTGGTACATTTGCAAGGTTACAATGTGGGAAAAATTCTGGAGTTACAGTTGGAAGGTTAAGAGAGGAGTAATGATTTAAATAGGTTATATCAAGATATGGGTACTGTAAGGTAGGGCGTAGTACAGTGGTTTAGGCTTTGGGGGAGGGCTCATCAGTTTAAGTTTAGCTATTTAGACTACTGGTTGCTTTGGCAATTTGTATGTTATGGCAATGGGAGGTTGATGGCAGGAATCCAGTTTGGTTCAGAGGATATGGTGTACACCAAATGACTTTGGTTCGACCTTTAGGTATGGTTAGGTTTGTTTTGGTGGGTTTGTTGGAAGTTTTGGAATGAAGGAGGGGGAACAGCCTGGTCCAGCTGGTGGGAGGAGAAGAGGGCCAGGCTTGTCCCTCTTCTAATCCCCCTCTGGTGTTGGAGGTTCATTTCAATGAATTGGGAAATACAAGTGAGTGGTTGGATGCTGCTTGATAAGTAAAGTAAGCAAATGGAGGTAAGGATGCTGCTTACTTGATCAGGGTGAGTGGGGTCATGTTGCCCTAAGTTACCTGTTATATGGATGATTATGCTGTGATTAATAAATGAAAATATTAGTTGGTCAATGAAGTTATGTTTATGGAATTTTAATAAAGGTGGTCAATTGTCATTTGGTGTGATGTGTGTTTATTGAAGAAGACCTGGACAAATAAGGTTTGGTAACAGACCAATTTGTCCAGGGACATCTTCAGGTGGAGATTTAGATTGAAATAGTAATGGGCTTTAGGGGAGTAAGAGAAGAAGCTAGTTGGTGGGGTTAAATAGGAAAGTAGGATGATTGGGAGGAAGTGAGGTATGTGTAGGGAGGGATTAAATAAGATTTGTGAGAGTGTAATTGGGTAAGGAATCACAATTTGGTGTGAACTTGTTACCCAACTTCTCCCCCTGTTTGTAGCATTGGGGATTGTGTGGTATAATTTTTGGGAGGCGGGGAAGATGGCCAGGCTTGTTCCTCTTCTGTTCCTCCTATGGTGTTGGAGGTTCATTTCAATGAGTTGGGAAATGCGAGTGGTTGGACTTGATAAATAAAAGTAAGTGAGCGGAGGTAAGAATGATGCTTACATGGTCAGGGTGAGCAGTGCCACACTGTCGTAAGTTAACTGTTACATGGATGTTTATGCTGTGCTTAATAAATGAAAGTATTAGTTGGTCAATGAAGTTATGTTTATGGAATTTTAATAAAGATTGTCAATTGTCATTTGATGTGATGTGTGTTTATTGAAGGGGGCTTGGAAACTTAGTCAATTCTGGGCACATTTTAAGTGCTGTGAAGAGCACTTCTGGCTAACATCAAAGATGAAAAGAATACTAGAATTTGGGTCTATTCCTGTCATGGTATTATAAACCTCAAAAACATGGATAAATTAAACCATACATAGATAGAAAGTTAGATAGCCAGATAGATAGACATATTTACAGTTACATCTCATTTGCTAAAGCTAATTTCATGTATAAAAAAAATAAAAACAGTGGTTCATTTGGTGTAAAAATCATGTGATCTAAACAACAAATGAACAAACCAAATTAAACTTAGTTTGAAGAAAATGGTCGTTGGCTTGGTTTTGAGGGATTTGAATTATAATGCAAATTAGTGCTAATCATTATTAGTTCATTTCTAAAACACGCTGTTAAGTCATACATCCACATCTAGAAGTTTGCATGTGCTCCAGCAGTAAGTCAGTGTTGCAGGATTATTTTTTTTTCATGGTTGTGCAATTGTACACTTAGTATATTTAAGTTATGGCATGCATAGGGACTTGCCCACTGCAAAAATGCTTGTGGTAATATATTTAATTTATATATTTCAGTGAAATGAGTTTCAATATTCTGTGGCTAAGCTCAAATGAGTTTTTGAGTTCTCAATCAAATGAAGCACTGTTTTTATTTTTAGATTAACTGAGTTTTTGATAAAATGTACCACTGTGAGTGTGTGTGTGTGTGTGTGTGTGTGTGTGTGTGTGTGTGTGTGTATAGGATGCAAAGAGGAACAATGCTAGGAACTCCTTGTGGGCTATAAAAGAAAGGATAATATGTGCCATTCTAGGTGCCGAGTGCTGCTTCAGCCTTGTTTTCCCCCTACTACTCCACCCTGCATTTCTGAGCTGCAGGTAGTTGTTGTACTCCTCCAAGGGGTGGAGAATTCAGGCAGAAATAACTATAAGCAATGGTGGAGTTGAGGAAGCAGGTGATACGCCACCTGCTTTTTGGGTAGACCTTGCAAGTTTTTGGTGTTTAACAGAGTTTCTGACACTGTTGGATGCAATCTGGATACACTATAGAATCTGATTAAGTTATGTGTTTGACTCTTTCAATAAATGATTGCAATGTCTTTTCTTGTTTTTTTTTTTTTTTTGTCTTTAGGGGGAGGTAGGATGTCTGCAAATATGCCCTCATCTAAATATTTCAACTTCCTTTTCTATTAATCATCTGATCACCAGCCATATCAGTATCAGAATAATACACTGTCTGATATACATCTATATTATTTTGAAAAAAATAATTTCAATAAGTTCTCATTGGGCAATATCTAATTGCATCTCTGAACCAGAGAGTAAAGAGCCATCAACGCAAAAATGCCTCTCTTTGGTACATTTGGTATATTTTTATTAGTGCTCCTTTTCATGGCCTTTTTCCCAGATTCCCCAACTACAAACTTCATAGCACTGTTTTACATAAAAAAAAAATTTTTAAATCCCCCTAAAATACACTTTTAGGCAAGGAATGTCATTGTAACTCACAAGTTAAAATAAACTGTCTGAGTCTTAGTTTTACATTAATTAAAATAGTGCAATGAGTCTCTTTAATGTAAAAAATAAATAAATAAACAAATAAATAAAACAGTGTTCCATGAAAGCATTTTATATTCATAAGGTGTATCATATAGTTGTGAAACTTCAAATGCTGACTATAGCATTTAATGGCTACACTCAACAAAAGTTCATAATACTGTAAGCATAAATATTTTCAGACTCAGATGCTATACTGTAATTGATTTATTAGAAAAAATGAAAAAGAAAAGAATAGAAATAAAAGATTTATGTCTTTTAAGAATACTTTGAGGGGCAGCAAGTCCTGAGATGCTTGCCAGTATCCAAACTCTAAACTGAAAAGATACTTCTCCCATATGATACTCATAGCACGGCAGTAGGTGCTCCTTCCACTACTTATGCAAAAGTCTTGCATCCAGTGACAACTCTGTTAATTATAGATGATTCCTCTTAGATAGAAATTACAAGCAGTGGAGTTTATGCTTCTCTCTCCATTCTCTGTGGTGCGGTATCTTCTATATGTTGGTGCGGTGCACCAAAATAAGGTGCATCGGTACTTAAGTAGAGGAGGTATGCATTAATACTGCATCAAGGTTTTAAGATAACATGTGACCCATATCTCTGCATAATGCAGCTCATTTTATTCCATGGTAAGTGAACCAGGTACAGCCATTGTCTTACATCTACCACTTACAAATACTGCATAACCAGGTGCAGCATATGTTTTAAATATATTATTTATAAATGTTAGCGAACATTTTAGCAACAATGCTAAGGAAACTGAATCACAGTTCTAAACTATCCTGTTTCATATAATCCTATGTTAATTACTCATTTACTGAACAAACCTATTCCATTATGAAGTATGTATTTGAGGTGAAATTATGTTAAAATAATCCAAAAACCTACCCAAAGTGTTTTAAAGTTTTATACACCGCTTTTGGATTTAAAAGGCAGTCTGACACATTTTTGTATCTGGTATAGAACATGAGCACAACTGCAATATTTAGCAGTGCATTGTTAGTATCCCAGGGGAAAATGCAGTAAATAATAACATTCTGTGCATGCACCTATTATATAACTTACAGTTAGCAGCTAATACTATATTCTAGAGAAACTGTGCAAATATAAGGAAACTGTAATAACGGGATTACACACAATAACCTGCATCATACTTGAATTGCTAGCCTTTGAAATCTGCCTCAAGAGAACCATATACATTATCAAATATCATTACATCTGTTGTACTTGCTTACCTCAATATCTTGTTCACTTCTTGTCTCAGTAATCGCATAACTACTGGCTTTGAAGGATATATTACACATCATAAAGCCATTACAATTTTCATTAACTTTGTTCAACACTGTGACATTTCAGAAAAGGACATATAAAGTGTAAGACTCATTCAACCTACCTGATCTCTTTCAAATATTCTTCACTTTCATTTCCAGTTGTCACTCTAAGGGAATATCAAGCTTCACAGGTCAGTTGTAAATAATGTCTAGCTTCAATTACTTATTCCATGTCATGTCCTCAACCTGTAGCAAAGAACTTTTATTTATGTAAAACAGAACCTCCTATGATATGAACGAGAGGCACAAACCCTGGATCTCAATTTTTCCCCTAGTCCATTTCTGCTCTTTTATAGCTCTTCCTTCCCTTTAGCTTACTGACTAACTGACTGGAGTACTATTCTGACAGGTACAGCATGAATATTTCCAAGCCAATGTCTGCAAAATGCAGTCCATCTTACCTATACAATCCTGCCTTCTGTACGCCTTTCATTAACAAAATATATCAGCAAATGCCCCATTAAATGGACCTGATTGAATATCTTCCCATTCACATTTGTCAGATTCTTCATATCCACTGGCAGTATGTATTGAGTATGCCCTCATTTCCACTGAAAATTCCCTTATAGACCAAATTATCACATCGTGAGCACTGTGCCTAGAATGTTCTGAAATTTCTTAGCATCTTAAGTAGTTACTGGATGACAAAGATATATTTGTTTTTTAATTACTAATTTCATTTTTGTTGATCGGGTCAATCACACTAAGGCAGATGACCTTTTCTTGGGAGATGTCTAATACATTTGAAAAGACTGTGGCAAATCTGATCATGGAACCAAGAAGAAAATTCCTTTATTTTCCAGTAGAAAGTATTTAGACCAACAATATGGAGGAGATTGGTGGTGGTCATGCTAATGAGTTACAGCTTTAGTTTCAATGTAGAGATGATAGCAATTGACCCTGAAGTGATGTACTAAAACATCTGCATAAGATCACATCATGGTAGCTCAAATATTTATTTGTTTCCATTTGTTTACAGGGAGAGTCCGACAGGGCCAGAACTGCCCGTCTTCAGTGGAAGACCAGGGAGAAAAACTCCACAGATGCAATGTTATACTAGCACAAAGACAATTTAAGGAATACATATAGTGCACAATATAACAAACTTAAAATACATAAAATATACAAAAGAAAATGCATACAATACATGTATAGAAATTCAAGACAAAGCATAATACATAAAATCAACAAAAGAAAATGTATACAGTACATGTGCAGAAATACAAGCAATATCAAGGTTAAAGAATTTGTTTTGGTATAGTGAAACTTGACAAACTTTCAGGACCAAATGAAAGAAAGAAAAAGCTAAGGGTGACAAATTGTATTGACAAATAAAGAAAGACTGACACTGGCAGCTCAGAGGGAGAAGAAGGAACAAGATGAAGGAGAAACTAAATACAGAAAAGGGAAGAGAGCAGGTGAAAGGGGAGAGCTAATGACAGGTGTATGCAATTATTAATCAGGTCTAGTGCAGGAGCACTTTCATTAATTTATGCTTTATTATCACTGTCTTTACCCCATAAAACCAGATCATCTGCATACAGAGCAATACTCTTCTGAGGCATCACCGATCTCAGATAATGCATCCAACAATCAGGTCTTGATCTACTGGAAATAATGCTACTGCAGAAAAAATAGGCTTACTTTACAACCCTGACACAACCCTTATTGCAGCCTTAATCAAACAATTACCTATATACAACATAGCTAATATGTACATAGTACTCTAAAAATTGTACCCTATGATTTTTCCAAAGTGTATAGAAACACCCAAGAAAACTACAATGTGCATCTGTTGCACCCATTGAAAGCTCATGCTACTACCTGCCTTTTAAATATTCCACACATGTATCTCCCATACCATTCATGCTCACATCTTTGAAAAAAAAAATGATCCATGAAACTCTGCTATACAGTTACTAAAATCATTTTTCCCTTAGTCCTTAAGTTTAGGTGAAAAAAATGTGGGATTTTAGCTATTATTTTATGATGTATCAAAGATGTTTTTCCTAAATGCTTAGCCTCCACAATTGAGCAAACAATGCATACTAAAGTATTTAGATTGATAGAATGAAATAATGTATATGCATTTGTAAATATACATAATGATTTGTACAGACTAATTTTGAGGCAAAACAAGCATTTCTCATGCTCATCACTACACACATCATAAATTCAATACTAATAAAATAACAACTGCTAATATAACATTTCAGTTTACCAATATATATCCGTATTGTTGTCTGTATATGTTATTTGGCAGAGGTTTTACACCAGATGCCCTTCCTGACGTAACCCTTCCCATTTATCTGGGCTTGGGACCGGCATGAAGAAATGCACTGGCTTGTTCAACCCCAGTGGCTGGGTGAAACAGATGATCTGCTGTGGTGACCCCTAACGGGAACGGCCAAAAGTGAAGAAGAAGAGCATACCAATATATACTATTATATCCATACTAGTTACAAATGTTTTCACTAAAATAATAAGTGTACTACAATCTTTGTCTCTTTGTAGAGTCTATTAAGTTTGCAACTACAGTTTTACTAAGTCTACTGCATTAATTACATGTTTTTGCTGATTTAACTAAATGTATCTATCACCTCCACAAGGTTGCAGTCTCACAGAATGTAAAAAGGGAGTCTGTGCCACAGACTACAATACTATTTTTTTGATGATGGGAAGGCAAAGACAGAACATTTGGAGGGTGACAGACAGATAGGTGGAGTTATGGATTGGAGTGTGCACACACAGAGAAAAGTTGACCAAGGCTTGAATGAGCAAAGTAATGGAGGATTTAAATAAGTGTAATGTAAGGTGAGCTCTAAACTAGCCTAGCCTCTTTCTACAACAGATAGAAATGAGTACACAAGCTGTGTTTGGGCTCTCTCTTTGACCATTTGGAAGCAGGACACTCAGATATTCTGAAGATGGTGATGCCTAGCCTTTGTAAGAAACACAAGCCCCTGGTGAGGAGTTGGGTTCATGTTTATCAATTGTTTCTTAAATGGCAAGCTGCAATGAAGTATACACTATAAAACAGACATATGTATGCATATATGGTTATATTTCACTACATTGCCAAATGACTCAAACAGCATGCACTACACTGACCACAAATGGTTGAATTTCACACAAATGAAAAAAAGGAAACATTTTAAGCCGCAGTGGCAATCCCCCCATGACCACCTGCTAATTACATACCCCATGACTGCAAAACAATAGAGAAATGCAAAATACCAACACCCAGTTTGTAGTGAGCCAACAAAACAAATGCCAGTATCCTGCTTTGAACTATCAGTTTAACAAAATAATTCTCCTAACTAAACATTTAATGTAACAAATATACTGAAACCATACATATTAATATATATGCCAAAAAACTCAGTTAAATATTGAAGAAATAGATAATATATAATAAAACTTCAATGTAATAACTAGAAGAAAACAAATAAAATAAAAATAAAAATTCAAATAAAAGTCCGAGAGCCAATAATTAGCGCTTTCATCCAGGTTTAATGTACTTCTTCTTTCTGAAGAAGTCCAGTACATTAAACCTGGATGAAAGCACTAATTATTGGCTCTCGGACTTTTATTTGAATTTTTATTTTTATTTTATTTGTTTTCTTCTAGTTATTATATTAATATATGTATAATTACATTTCACAAGCTTACTGACCAATTAAACTGACATACACTGCATCAGCCACAAATGGTTGGGACTCAAACAATCAAGAAAAAAGAAAAGTTTCATGCATGGGGGTCAATCCCCAAAGTAGCATCACATCCCCTGGTAATTTTATATATACCAACTCCAAGACTGAAAACCAGCTGGGAAAGGAAAAACTCACAATTTTCACTGTGTAGTGATCCTCCAAAGAAATGCCACCATCCTGCAAGGAAATGACAGTTAAATTAAAAAAGCTTCTTTTGTAAAAACTTGACTTACAGTAAAACATATTGAACCCTTATGTGTGTCTAATTACATATAGATATATAATGTGTGTATGTACGTGTGTAAATATATACATGCATGTGCGTGTATGTGGATTACACTCAAGTGGTCTAATTATCATTCAAACTAATCACAAGTGGTTTAAAAAATAATCTAACCTCCCTTGTTCTAATGCTATTCTCCAGCTAATTTTACCAGTTATAAGTCTGATAATAAGGAAATATAATGATTTTTGATCGATGGTATTAGTTTTCTTAAAGATTTATAAGTAATATTGCAGTTTGCTTTATCACAGTGTTCAGGACTGTGAAAGCCAATGGTGGAATCATAACGTTTTTTTTATTTTTTTCTACTCTAGGGTGACCATGGAGTTCTTATATATAAAGATATAGATAATATATGTATATATATATATATATATATATATATATATATATATATATGTGTGTGTGTGTGTGTGTGTATAGTTTAATTGAATACTACTTATATCAACATGTATAATGCAGAATCAAATGGATTGACATTATGAATGTCAATGTTATACTATGCATGCACTGAGAATTAATCTCGATGTATGCAAAACTTTAAAAAAAACACAACGAAAGCATCATTTTTTGTAGACGGGCAAGACATGCACCCTTCATATGGAAGAAGCTGTGGCCCCCACACCTGCTGCTAATTATATATTCTACCTTTTAGATCGCATAATGCCAGGGGCTAGGATATTGTTGAGCTCGCACACCTGTCAACTGTCAATATTCTGCTTACTTGACCAGACTGTGTCAGTTAAACAGAGTTGACCAAAGGTTTGACCTTATTCAGCTCTCCCAGATATATATATATATATATATATATATATATATATATATATATAGAGAGAGAGAGAGAGATGTGTGGGTGGCGGGGGTACTTTATTAATTTATTTATTTTAATGGTGTCTGAGCTATGCTGTGTAAAATAAGTGTGTCTTAATTTGGTCTGCATTGACCAGTTCTGCTTAGATATTCTGATTTTGGATTAAATGACACACGTCTGTGTGTGTGTATTGTGTTTGTGTGTGTGCAACATATACATATATATATATATATATATATATATATATATATATATATATATATATACACACACACACACACACACACACACACACACACACACACACAAACAATTATATACGTATGTGTGTGTGTGTGTGTGCCTACACACTGAAATGTATCATTTTCCTTAGGGTCATAAAACCTCTCTTTTACTGATGTTCTCTTGTTTCTTATATGCTTGCTATCATCTACCTTATTTTATCTACTTGTTTTATGTCACTTGGCAGGTTTGAGGATTTCTTTGTCGAATAGAACCCCTCTTTTAGTCAGTATAACACAACTAGAGACATTTCACCTCTTTAATCCTGCCATACAATCTTCCAGTGTCCTCTTTTTTCATAATGTTTCCTGAAAGAAAGCATTGTCTGCATGTAACTCATTCATAAATGAAGTGCTAGTTATTCATTTAACAGGCCTCTCAGTATCGCTAACAATACATGATACCACATTCAAAAACATCAATATTTTCCTTGAAGTCTGTAGATCATGAACTTATCCCTGTAATGAAAATCCATCTCATCTGGTAAGTATTTATTTCCTAAATTACAATAGGAGTTTCTGACACTACAAACACAAAGATTTGTGGAACATATTTTACCATATGTTAAGATAAACCTATGATGTATTTGTATCAAATGAGGAACTTGGGGGGCATCCTGTAGCAATGTTGGCCTAGCTATCCAAAGTAGTTCCTCAAGGAGATCTTTAAATTCAAGAAGTGCAAAACAGATTGTCAGCAGTGTATTCTCAAACTATCACACCCCTAATTTTTCACGCAGTTCAGTCCCTCACTAAAGAAACTAAGTTTGTTTATATTCAACTCAAAGCTATTTAAGTACATTGAAATAATTACAGATTCACTCTGTTAAATAAATCTGCTATGCTTAACTACTTTAAAAAATTATTTTATCTTCAACAGCTATCAAACAAAATTGCAATCCTTTTTAACAATTTAACAAAATGGTGACTATATATACTGTACAGTTTATTTTCTTACTGTCTATTCTCTACCACTAATATGTTCATTTGCGCAATAAATTATATAGTCTTAACTTGAAGAAAATGTGCACACACACACATACACACACACACACACACACACACACACACACACACACACACACACACACACACACACACACACACATGCACCCACCCACACCCACATTGCTGAAACAGCAATATTCTGATCAACTCTTCTATCTTTGTCCCTTGTTATATTCCATTACGATAGGTCCCATATCTAATATATCTGGTGGATCAAGAAGACAAAATAAGAAATGTATTCTGTGAAAAAACTGATTTGTCCTGAGCCACTTGAAGTGGCTAGATTAATTAGGGTAGGGTATAAAAGGGGAGTTTAAAGGTGGAAGGGAGAGAGGTTGGGGGTTGTAGGGAAGGAGTTGGTAGTTTGGTTGAATAGTGGTCTAGAAAGGTTTAACTTGGAGGTAAGAGGGCTAGAGAGGATGTGAGGTAAGTGTAAGAGATTTAAGGTATTTTATGTGAGTGTAGCAGAGCTAGGAGATTAGATTTAGGTGCAAACTTGCAGAGAAAAATGCTACGTCTGATATGACCTTGTAGGTATTTTAGAGAACAGATAGGCCTCAGGTAATAGTTGAGCAAGGTAATACTTAGTGAATGATTTTTTTTCTTTCTCTCCTCTCTGTCTGTAGGCTGACTAGGTAAGTTGTGTTGGGTGTGTACTTGACTGGTTACTACTTTTCCATTTGTTGTACAGTTTAGTTTATTCATTTTAATTAACTTTATGAGGGGCCACGGCTTTGCTGATGCCTTGTGGATAATGGCTTTGGGTTCCGTTTGTTTGGTGTTGGTTGCATGGTAGTTGCATTGTGTTGTAGCATCTTTCATCTGGGTTTCTTTCCATGTTTGACAGAATGGTTGTTTTGTGTTGTGTGAGCTTTGTAGGTTGACTTCAGTTTTGCAGTCTTCCTGGTCTTCTTGCTATGATTTACAATTATAACATTTGGGACATGACAAATCTTTTAATATGTAAAATATAAAACTTCCTATGTTCCCCTCCCACCTCTAGTCAAAATGCTTCTTTCATCTGTAGATTTGTAAACATCGTGGGCTGTACTATGATTTTCATTTAAATAACAGTAGACAGCCTCAGTCTGAAATGATACATTAAACTTTCCTTTCATGCGCACTGTTAAACCACTAATAATGTCATCATTTCAGGGTTCAGATAAACCTGCTCTTGAAAACAAGAAACAAAATAAGCAGCATGTTTAAAGGTATGAGATGTATCATCTAAAACAGATTCAGGGAAACCAACGAATAGTAACATGCAAATACGACTAATAAAAAACTACATAAAATGCATGATCCAAGAACTAAGATACTTAAGATATCCCGCCTTTATTTAAAAATAACAGGATGTTATTTTTAAGTAAAGGCGGGATATCTTAAGTATTTTAATTCTCGTATCATGCATTTTATGTACTTTTTAAAAACGATTCAGCTCCAGAGTGCATTATTGATCAAATCTCAGCAGCTAGTCAGTAGGAGCAGGTTTTATGGATTGCGAGATTCGCACGAGTGAAGGCCCTTGGACAAACATGCTTGTAGCATGATCAATGGTTGAAGGGAAGTGTTGGTCTAGGAGCATTTTACTGTAGGCCAAGAAGAGTCAGTTCAGTTAGGGGAAATCAATTTGTTCAGCTGCACGGATGTTACAGTATCAATATATATTAAAAAAAAAAAAAAAAAAAAGCAAAACTTTCCTTAGCGTTAATTGGTGGATAGAGGGCTCACTTATGGCGGTGCCATACAAGACCTGTGGTGGAGTGCAGCAGCAAAATGTCTTTTTTTCTCTGGAAGGGACTCCCCAGCTGCATGAGCATATTCACAGGTGAATGTGATGTCTGTGAATAACAGCAGTTAGTCGCACGTGCACATAGAGCAATTAACGGTAGAGGGAGCCCCTTCCCTTTCTCGCCACAGTTTAGAATTTCACATTATGCCTAGGATCTGGATGGATGTTGCTGTTCTGTTTTGATCTGGGATAGGGTGATCAGCAGAGTTATGCACCACAAAAAAAAAAGTACATTTCACTTGCAATAGATCATAATAGTACTTAATGTGGGGCAATTAGCAGACATCAACAGAAGTTGACATAGGGTCACCGTTAGGCAGTTTGAGGTCAAGTTTAGATAGGGTAGAGTCACAGCAGGAGGTGAGTTCTGATTCTGGGATGCAACTTGGGTATTGGCTAACTACTCAGGCTTTCATTAATGCAGAAGAAGGTTTTTTTTTTTATCTTTCACATTCCAGCATTGGTCAAGGAGAAGATCTGGAAGGGACTGTAATGATATCTTTGAGTTCATTGATGCATAAGGGGTCCAGTATTTGCTGGAAGCTGAAATGCTGAATGACAAGGACCTTTTTGCAGCTTTACAGTCTTTGGGACTTCAAGTCAGGACATGGGACAATTTGGTGTTAGGTTTTGTGTATGACATGACAGTTTGGCTGTAGAAGAACAATCTGATGGCCTTACCTCTCCTGGCTTATTTTTCTATGATTCAAGAGGCACAAATGCTGCATATGGGGAATGTGTGAATATGGGATGACCAATGATTTCATAAACAGTAAGTGGTAGATCAGTCACTGCGATGAGAAGTTAAACACCCAGGCATTTGGTTACCCACTATGATGGATAATGCTATGTGAGCCTCCAGATGGGTGAAAATTGGGGGAAAAGTGTGAGGAGTGTGTTGGGCATTTAATGAAGGACATTGCACATGAGTGACTTGTAACATTTCACACATTTGTTCAAATTGTGTGGGAGTACATTCAGCTTTTCAATGTGTTTGCCAGGAAGATAGTTTTGTTAATGTGGTATCATTTGCGGCTGATCGGGAATCAGTTTCTCCTTCACCTCAAGGGGTGCAGGGGTTTCATGGAAGAGGTAATTTTTGAAAACAAAGGGGTGGATCAGCATTTTGGCGTAAGAGAGAAAGATCGGGTTTCCTATTCACCTGTTAATGTGCAGATCTTGAGACAAAAGGGACAGTTGAGGAGGATTTACTAAGGTGATTTTCCATAGGGTTTTCTATTAAGTTGAGGATTTTTGGGGATAGCTCGTTTTGTAAGAATCTGTGTTTGGTGTGGGGGAAGGAGGATGTCTTGAGGTGGGGAAGGAGCTGCATGCTGGCAGTCTGTTGAGACCATTTGGTTTCCCCCATTTGACAATTTTGAAGTTTTGCCATTGGGTTTGATTCCTAAAAAGTCACTGGGTGAATTTTGGTTGATTCACCACTTGTCCTATCTGGAAAGGAATGCAGTAAATTACATCATTGCCAAAGAGGATGCAAAGGCTAGTTATGCTTCACTGGATGATGCAGTGAAACCCATTAAGGGATTTACACATCCTTAGTTGGTAAAGGTAGATACTGAATTTGTCTTTTGAATATTATTGGTGCAGGAAGATGAATGGTTTTTACTGGGCATGAAGGTTGATGACAAATTTTATTTTGACAAGGCTATGCCAATGGAGTGTTCAGTGGCTTGTACAACCTTTGAGAAGTTTATCACTGCACTTCAATGCATTTGGCAGCAAGGAGGGGTACTAAGAAGGCAGTTCATTATTTGGATGATTTTTTTCTTGATTGGTGAAGGGTTTGCAGAAGTGCATGAGGACACGTGGGTGTTCCTGAAGATATGCGAGGACTTGGGAGTTCCGTTGGATATGCAGAAACTGGAGGGCACTGCCACGGCATTGTGCTTTCCGGGATTGTTGGTAGACACGGGCTGGGGGTCATTTTGTGTTCCAGTCAAGCAGATAGAGGGATTGAGGGATAAAATTGCTTGAGTGACTGGAAAAGAGAAGGTGCAGATTAGGGATTTCTTGGAGCTTTTACTGCTGATGAATTTTGTCTGCAGGATGGTACATCCTGCTCATACATTTTATAGGTCAGTTGTATTTTTGTTAAAGTGTTGGAGAAGCAAGCACCATTGTGTGAGAAATGGCAAGCTGGTGCAGGAAAATTTAGCATTGTGGTTGTCCTTTTTTGATCAATTTAATGGTATTTCATTTTGCCAGGGCGATTGGATTGGCTAAAGTGATTTGAAAATGTTCGCAGATGCCACCAGACGTATTGGCATGAGAGTATTTTTTGATGGTGATTTGTTTGTGGCTCATTGGCCTAACAACTGGAAGGATGAATGGAGGACGGATGTGGTTTTTCTGGAATTAATGTCTATTTGAGTAGTGTCAGTGGTATGGCTGGAGAGGCTGCATGGTAGACGGGTGACTTTTTATTCCAACAATATTGCTGTGGTGCGGGTGTCACAGTCAAAGATAGCAAAATCTAGATTGCTTCTGCTGATGTTATGAAAATTGGTTTTACAAAGTTTGCTGATAAATTTTTCTTTCACAGGAGTACATTTGGCTGGTGCAAGAAATGCGATTGCTGATGGTTTGTCTCATTTTCAGGTTTGCAGGTTTCAGCAATTAACCTCAGACGCAGCAAGAAAACCAATGCAGTTGCCAGAGGAGGTGTGGCAGATTGGACTGAAGTGAAGAAGTGGTTAATTCATCACTCTTAGGTAGTTTCAACAAGGAAGGCATATGTTGCGGCTTTTATCCGAGTTTGAGGAAGAGGGAATTTGGTCAGAGGTACTGCTACTATGATATTTAGCTCTGACGTGAGTAAAGTGGGGGGGTTGTCAGTTAAGATGGATTTGGCTGCAATCAACATATCTGCATAGGTGGCAGGGTTGCAGAACTTGAAAAAATCCAGGACAGTGGCTCATATTTTGAAAGGATAGGGTAGAGTTGTTGGGGGAATGGCTGATAGGTGATGGCCGATGACAAGGCAGGTTCTTAAGGTTTTGATGAGGGGCTTGAAGTTGGTGAAAGGAGGCTCAGTGTATTATAATCTAAAAGTGACATTGTGAATATGGAAGTATAATGGAGCATTTAGGGTGTCTGAGTTGTTGCTGTCCCTCGTATGGCAGGAAGTTATCATGTTTTTGATGTCAGTAGAAGTATATTTATGAAGATCCAAAACAGATCAAATTGGTAAAGGGGTGTAGATAGAGATGAGTCAATGTGCACAATGTGGTATGGTGGGCTAGAAAGTTATAGCTGTCACATGCTGGGAGTCCACATAAACTGTTTTTTTGGTCCCTGGGGGTCACTTCTGTGGCTCTGCTTGACCGGGGCACAGGAAAATAATTTTCTTGGGTGGCAAAAGCCAAAAAGCCAGGGTACCATTTGGCTAGGCTTATACAGGCCCTAGGGCCAATAGCCTAGTACCTACCTATGAACCTATAAAAGATGGTAGGATGATAACAGAAAACAGATTTGTGTGCCTGATAAGAAAGGCATTTGGGTTTTCAGGTAAGAGGTTCTCAACTTACTCATTTTACATTGGAAGGGCTTCTGATTTGTCTAGAAAAGTTAGGTCAGTGGAGGTCATTGTCCTTCTGTGGCCTTTTTCCTCTTATATTAGATCATTTATTAAATTAAATTAATGTATTAAATTGATAATTGTATCTATTTTTTTTAAAGAAACAGGTTGTCATTTTGGTTCATTCCTGTAATTACTTACTTATTCATATTTTAAGAACAGGTCATTACTGAGTGAGTGTACAACTGTTTGCAGTTTAGGGTTAATGTAAAGGCTAGGTTAGGTGATCGATATATATATATATATATATATATATATATATATATATATATATATATATGCTACACTTGTGCTACTGCATGTGGTGTGTGTCTGATTATCTGGTAATTTAATGGAAAGGATTTTTTGTAAGGTCAGGTATGCAGTTGGGTTAGTGGCAGAGACAATGTTTATGTTAGAGTTAGCACACATTACTTACTCATTACTAAAGTGGAGCAAGTGGCTTTTCCTTACTAATGTGTGCTAATCCTAACCTTGCCTCTGGCCCTAACCCTATCCCAACCCTAACCTTAGCTTAGCTTAGGAGATACCAATTCCATAGCACTATGAATCACAATGTGTTATTATTTCAAAATTCTACTTTAAAGGATCTGCATTTCAATCCAGTTATTTTCAGACTAAGTCTAGTAATGTTACCAAACAGGAGATGGCAGTAATTTCCAAGTTGGCTGAAAAATCATAACATTGTGATTCTAAAAGTGGACAAAGGAGGAGCTGTGGTTGTACAAAATTGGGATCAATATAATTTGGAAGCCAATAAGCAATTGAATGATCATAGGTACTATTTAAGACTGGATTATGATCCCATTAAGTTTTTTCAAAAACAAATTGATGACTTCCTCATATTAGCTGTGGAGGAAGGAATCATTACTGACAGGGTAAAAAAACAACTCACAGTTGTTGACCCCAGGGACCAATATATCTATTTCCTGCCTAAAATTCACAAAAATTTATATTGTCCCCCTGGCAGGCCAATTGTCTCTGGAAGAGGCTCTTTGACAGAGCCACTGTTGCAATATCTGACTAAATATTTGAAACCTTTGCTTGTGTGGGTTAGATCCAGACTTAAGGATACTACAGAATTTTTACAGGTCATCTCGGAAATACAACTTGAACCTGGTCGGTGGCTTTGTACATTATATGTCAAAGCTCTTTACACGAACATTCCACATTGGGCTGGTCTCGAAGCCCTTGAATATTGGCTATATAGGTCAGAATTGTACCAACCAGGTTTTATTACTCTTCTTCTTGGTTTGGCTGAGCATGTATTAACTAAAAATGTGTTTTTCTATCGTGAGGCATGTTTATTACAGATTAAAGGGACAGTAATGGGTGCCTCGTTTGCCCCCATATATACAGATATTTTTATGGCATATATTGAGGAACAAATTTTGTATGATCAATCTCATAATTTGTATATTGATCAGACTGATATTTGGAGATTACTGGATGACGGCTGGATAGTTTGGAGGTCAGATGAGGGATATCTTGGGGAATTTGTCGAATATCTTGATGGAATTATGTGGGGGATCGAATTTATGGTCAATTGCAACCAGGATAGAATCACCTTTCTGGATGTAATGGCTACCAGGGCCCCGGACAATACCCTCACTACTGAAGTATATAGTAAATTCCCTGAGTATAACTCTCTGCTCCATGCCTCCAGTTATCATCCTCCTCATATATGCAAAAATATCCCTAAATCACAGTATATGAGGGTAAAACATATATGCTCAGCCAAAGATTCATATTTACATTTCCAAAATGACCTAACTAACAGGTTTAAGGAAAGAGGTTACCCAACAGGACACATTACACAAGCATTGAATGTGGTTAACGAGATGAACAGGGATGAACTCTTACAATATAAACACAAGGAGTCTGACACCACAGCAAAACTTAGGTTTGTGACGACATATGGGCAGAACACAGGGGCACTTACTGATAGTGTTTGTCAGAACTGGAATATTCTTATGGCAAAAAATAGACTATCAGGGTTCCTTGGGGACAGGTGCTGTTTCTCATACAGAAATGGGAGAAATTTAGCATGATATTTCAATCATTATAAACAAAGTTGTCCTAAACTAAGGAAGAAAAAACAAAGTACCATTGAAGGGGGGTTTGTTAAGGGGAGCCATCCATGTGGGCGCTGTAGGCATTGTTGTAGAATGCTGAAAACCATGTGCTTTAGTAGTAAGAATACTAGCATAGTATTCAAAATTCCTTTTTTTTGCCAATTGTAGTTCGGGATGGGTTGTTTATTTAGCAATGTGTCAATGTTCAGCCTTTTATGTTGGACAAATGTCCATGGCTGTGAGGCATAGAATATCTGAGCATATGAGTGAAATTAGGAACCAGCGTGACACTAAAGCTCTTGATAAACACACTTTAACTCACAAGACAGCATGCCTCCAATTTACAGTTATAGATAAAATCATTGGTTTGCAACAAAATAAATCTGGGTGACATGAATTGCTCAATGTTAAGGAGAAAAAATGGATAATCAAACTAGGAGGGCTTTTTGCACCTGGGTTAAATGAACATCTGTGGTTGGCATTTGGATTGATGACACACTATAAATGGGGTGTATTTTTTTGGGTTTTTTCACATTGATAAAGGCTTTGTAATACACAAGCCAAAACCAGTCTGTTTGATACACTTTAATTATTTTTATTTAGGTCTACACTGTCTGCTGGTCATATATTTGGTCTAATTTCTTTAAAAAGTCATAACTTGTGTTTGCTATCAGAAGGGTCAACAGAATTAAACACACAGCCCTAATACATAGTTTTGGCAGTGAAAAGATTATTGTCCTCTCCTCATACTCCTGAATCTTACTAGAAAATGAATTAGAAAATTCAGTTAGAATGGTGGTGTTACAAGTTTATGTGTAATTAAGCCAGATGCAGTAAAATTTCCCCCAAAAAACTGCTTACAGATTGATTTTTGGAAATCCTCTTCTGACGTGGCTCAGGGCAGCTTAACATTGGCACTTTTTTATCTCTTTTCTCACTGTTGGGTACACTGGGACCAATCAACCCAAGTAGCACAAAACCTGAACTCCCTCACCCATTTGGGAATCAACAGAATTAACAGGTAATTTCTTTAAAAAGACATAACTCGTGTTTGCTATCAGGAGGGTTGAAAGAATTAAACACATGCCCCTAATACATAGATTTTTCCAGTAACAGGGCTCTCATCCACTCACTCACACCCCCGAATCAAACTAGAAAATTAATTAGAAAATTTGATCAGAATGGTGGTGTTACAAGTTCAAGTTTAATTAAGTCAGATGCAGTAAAATTTCCAAAAAAGAAACTGCTTACAGATTGTTTTTTTTTGCAGATCCTTTTCTGCCGTGGCGCTAACCCATTAAATTCACTATTGCTACACCCAGGCTCACTACGCTCCCCTACCCTACCCCTATTTCCCAGACAACCCCTCTATCCCTACATTTATAGATAGCCACTAAGCATGCCCCCCAATCTACTTCTTCCTATCAAAACTCCTTTCTCCTCCAGCCAATGAATACACACTTCTACAATTTTTTATCTTATCCAGTCAGAATAACTTCCCTATTACTACTTCCTACAGATACTTTCACTATACTTTATTTTTTTATTAGAGGGAACCACCTTCATAAAAAAATCCATTTCAACATATCACACCACATATTCATGCAACAATTATGTTACTCCTACACATAACGCTACTTTGTCTACTCATCATAACCTACCAGTTTACCTTCAATCACAAGCTACACATCACAAACTAATCTACACACCACAACAACCAACCTGAATTTATCCACCGTGCTCATATCACCACACCTTTTCAATAGCTCCTCCATAGAATTTTTTCCACTCAGATACACTGATTCACATACAAACACTACCCACTAAGTAAATTTGCTAGGCTATTAATCAAAATCTCACACTTATCTATAATTAAAGTCAATCACATTAAACTATGTGGGGACAAACATCCAAATCCATGCCCTCAACCCCAAACTGCTCAAACATTGGGAAACATTACATCACATACCACCATTAACCTAACTCACAATACCTCTCATCTATTAATCTTAAACATGAATCTAAGAAGCATCCTAAATAAGGTTCATGAATTTCACTCAACTCTTGAACTATACACTCCAGACATAGTTGTTATACCAGAAACATGGCTCAAACCACACATAAAAGATACTGAAATACTTACCCAGGGCTATAACTTACACAAATATGACAGAACACATGGTGACAGCATATATAAGGACACTCTTTAACTCGAACGTCTTACAGAGGAACCCACAGAACTTTCAAACTCAGAAATATTAATCACACACCTCCAATGCAAGCTCCAAACCTCCAGCATAATTATTCTTACCTACATCACCTCAAGTAACAATCCCTCCACTATCAAAAACCTAGTGTGTTGGAAACTATCATAATGGGAGATTTTAACTTAGATTAGACCACCTGCTCTTCAAAATTCCCCACTAACTTTATTAACCTCTTCAGCTTCTCTCAATTAATACTCACCCCAACCAGAATTTACACACATAGCAACAAAGAATCAATCCTTGACTTGACCATTACAAACAGGTTCTCACTTAGTCACTGTTCTGGCTGCCTGCCTGACAGTCTTTGCGACCATCATCCCACTTTCCTAGTTAGGCAGTAGATATGCCCTCAAAAAATATATACTTTTAAACATGTTAGGAAAAAAAAACATTTTTCCCCAGACATTTTCAACTCCCTCCTACTATCATGTGACTGGACCCCTCTTAAACATATACACATTGATTCAGCAGTGTAATAGTTAAATAAAACTTTTCTAGAAATACTGAACAGTCAAGCTCCCATTAGGAAGATCCATGTAAAGTCAACAAAGTATCATGGCTAACTAATTACACTAAGCAACTCCTTAAACAATGTGACAGAGCCTGGTATCAATATCAAGAAACCAAAAACCAAACCTCATTTGAATCATATCAACAATTACATAATCACACCAAAAAAAAAAAAAAGTCAAAATGATAAAAAGACTATTACACAACTATTTAACATAATCACCAAAACAACCCCCCAAAACTTTGGGGAGCCTCAAAATAACTCCTGAATCCTGGTCAATCAACAACTCTATCTCCTACCACCAGCAACAAAAAAGATGACACTGCATCACACTTCAACTTGAAATTCATTAACTCAATACTGACCCTCATAAATAGTGACAGCAACAAACTCCTATCATTACCATCTGGACCAGAACTTTGCCACAATTCTTTTACAATGAAACCTATGCAAACCAGTACCATTAAAAGATTTCTATGCAAACTTCAGCCCACAGCCCTTACTGCTGACCTATTACCAAATGAATTTCTTAGACTAGCAGCAGATGCAATCTCGTATCCTATTTCTATCTTAATCAATTGTTCTATCTCTGAAGACTACATCCCTAAGCTGTGGAAAATTCTCTACATAAAAGTGGCACCGCCACATATTTCTCAATCTTCTGTCCTATACCAATACTCCCACCAATAGCTATAATTTTTGAAAAATGTATATACGCTCAGCTAATTGACTATTTAATAAAAAAATAACCTACTTTCCAATTCCCAGTGTGGCTTTAAACCAAGGCACAGCATCACAACTGCCCCAATTAGTTTCACAAACACTATGAATGAGCTGAGATGCAAAGGCCAACATGTGTTTGCCATCTTTCTTGATATGTCTAAAGCATTTCACACAGTATCACATCGAAAATTACTTATGGAACTAGTATCCCTAAACCTCTCTCAACCAGCTCTATCTTGGTTTCACAGCTACTTGACTGACCAACAACAGGCAGCCAAGTGGCAAAATGACCTCTCAACTCAACTAGCTGCCTCAGGTGGTGTACAAGGTTCAGTCCTTGGCCCACTACTCTTCACCATATTTATTAATAAACTCTGCACTGCCACCCAACATGCTACCTTTGTACAATATGCAGATGACTCTACCCTTATCAGCTCAGCTCCATCCTTATCAGAACTCCATGAAAAAAACACAAATATCTTTCACAGACATAGAAAACTATCTCTCAACCTTCCAACTTATACTTAATCCAAACAAAATAAAACGAATACTATTCTCTAATACCAAATCATAAGGCCTCCTCCTTACATTCATTATATACTCCTCTAACAATACCAAACTATAGCCTGCAGAGCACACCAAACTCCTTGGGTTAACAATAGATAACAGCCTAAAACATGACAAATACATAGCACATTAAAAAGTTTCAAACTAGGCTTGACACTGTCTATAGAGCTAAACCCTACCTCACCAGCAAAACCCAAAACTCCACAGCTAGGTGACACCTGCTCTCCACCTTGCTCTATGCATCTCCCATCTTCACTAACCTCAGAAAAAATGATTTAAATAAACTTCAGACATGTTATAATACAATAGCTAGATTCACTATAAACAATCCAAACCACTCATACCATTGCATTGGCCTTCATAAACTAAATTTGACTGACCTACCCAATCTATTACCAACGAACCAACTAACAATTGCAAACTTGATCGTTCATCAACCCAGTAACTGTCCAGCACTTACAAACTTAATTCAGGTACACAACTCCAGAACATTGAGATCATCAGACTAACTGCTACTAAATGTAACTAAATCAAACAACAGCTTTGCAGATTCTCTCTTCTCAAATCAAATATCCAAAAAATGGAATTCCATTCCTCAACACATACATGACACCTCCAATTACTCCAAATTTAAGTTACATCTCAGGGTACACCTGGACAACAAATGACTATGCTCATGTTCTACACAAGACTGACCTCACACTAGTTATCCTCGACTTCTGAATAGTTCACTGAACCTTGCTATTCCAAATCCACTCTCTGCTTCTTTCTTATTTTACGATCTAAACTTATTCTTCCAGCCTAATTTTTGCATAGGTATCTCTCTATGAAATAATCTTTGCAACTTTCAAGAGCACTGTAATTAGACAAAAGTACAGGATAATGTTCCAATTTTTTTTATATACTCTAACTTGCATGTAGGTTATTGTATACAGATATTGTATATTGGTATTGTCACTTTTCTTTTCTGTATTTCCTATACTCCTGTGGACATTTTGTGTTGTATTTTCATTCTATTTTAATACTCTTTTTTCCTTATGTTAAGTTTTTTTTTTAATTTGATAAAAACATATTATCTATGTAATTGTGCTTTTACTTTGTGTATAGAGCTTTACTCTCCGGGCCTCCACTGAAAATGGGCTTCTGGCTCTCTTTGACTCTCCCAGTAAACAAATGCAAAATAAATAAATAAAATAAAGTTAAAGATCAATGAGACAATAAAGTCTTGATGCCTCACAAATATGTGCAATAATAGTAAAAGAAAACAATGATTCTGTTTGATAGCTTTATAGTAGACACAGATCAAAAGCCATGTTGTGATTATTTCATGGAAGGCAAAACTCAGGGACAAATGCTGTAGCACTCAAACACCAATAAATTTCTCATAGCTGGAATTTGAAGCAAGGCATTAGTTCCCTGAACTACTAAGGCTTGATCAATGAACAATCTTGTATTGGGCAGTAGTTTATAAGCCATATCTACTGCAGTATTAAATATGCTATCCTCATCTATTATGACAAAACATTTAAACTAAACAGCAATGTACACTTTATCTGTCATTAGGGCCTGTTCTTATTTTTCCTTTTAATTAATTTAACACATTGGAAAATACATTATAAGTGTTTCATTTAATAAGAGAAGCTTCATCTGTGTTTAACATGGAAAATATTGCATTCTGTTCCTATATTTCATTTGTTTATAGGTTATTCAGATCCTTTCTGCTGACTGCATTTAATATACAAATAGAAGTTGTTGCGTAGAACCCTTGTCTTTCCTACCACAAACATTAACAGTCTTCACATTATTAAACAATTGAGTACCATTTCATCATTTCACACAAACCAGAACAATACATTCTGATGGAAACCTACTGCAGATCAGTTAAGAGAAGAGATAAGAAACAGGAGACCTGAGCTGATTCAGCTCTTATTACATATTTTTGCTTCCTGATGATTAAATTTTAATCCTGTTTGATAAGCTACCTCCCAGCTCATTCCTCTGTTTTGAAATATTAAAATACAGACTAACCTCAATACTCATATTTTGATGTGCAAAATGAACTAGCATTTTTACACAGTCCTTTTATAAAAATAATAGCATTCGGTGCCAAGACAAAAATGCCTTCATAATTCTCCTCCTGCCAACAGATTAGATGTTTATCTATTATTCTTAAATCAGTGTGCTGTATAATATTTCACACACACGTGTATGGCACTAAAATGCATAAAGTTATAGTCTGTAAAAGGCAGACCTGCCATATCGGAAAAATGTACTTCTGTTCTGCTCATTTAAGTTATAAAGAAAACAATAATAACACCAAACTAATAGAATAGCTGAAGTGTTCACTCACTTTCTGATCAATAGCAAGGCCTCAACTAAGCATGGGTTATCTGTCACTCATAGATTAACCTGCCATTTTTATGACATTTCATTGCAGACATTTGCTGAACAGGTAAGCCCATTGATATGTGTCCCTTTGTCATGGCAACACAGGAGCAATACCTGCTTAAACAACTTCTTAAGAATTACACAGTAAGCAAATGGAGGTGAAAAATGAAACCCCATACCATGGTTACAGAAAACAGCTCATTAACAGGTCAGAGACTCAGTCGTATGTTCTAAATGCCAGACTAACATCCCCACACAGTTACAGATGTAAGCTTACTAATGATTGTGGACTTGAATTATATATTGAGTGCCACTTAAGAGATATAGTCAAAAAGACCTTTTTCCTAGTGTAGCTCATGCATGATTACTAACTTAAATCTCTTTCTTCACTATGAATGGCACTTATTTTAAAAATGCCTGCATTTCAAAAAGCAGCTGGAAAACTGCAATGTTATGTGTCTATTTCTTTCCATGTTTACAGCCATCTTAGTGTCTTTGTGTACCTCTTGAAACCATGATAAAGTGGATTTCCTTTTATATACTCTCCATCCAGTTTCTCCTCAGGAGCTACAAATCTGTTCCTGCATGTACTGAACATCTCTTCTATTCTTAGAAATATGTTGTTCTATAACATTTCATACAGTGTTGTAACATTAAGAAGGAAAATTATTTAATATCAACTAGAGTTCAACAAGTGGAAACAACAAGCAAGGGAAATGAAGAATACAGTATCAGAACTGAATGTCAAATACGTGGGGTTCAGTCAAAGACATACGCATTTGTTCTGCAGAATGGTATGTGTTACAGAGGGTTTAAGATACAGTTCTTTAGTCGAGACAAAGAGAAGAAATCCCCTCATATTGTAAACTGATAGGCCATTGTACAAACAGAGATATATGTCAACAGCAGCTTGAAGTAGGAGGACACAAAACATACAAAAGGATGGATTTTATCATATGCAGAGTCAACGCTATTCATTTGGTAAATGCAGCCACACAGTAAAATCAAGGAACATGACAGCAAAAGATAGTGACCATTCTCAGACATGGTATTGCATATTTCTATTGAAATCAAGTGACACAACTTGAATCATACCAGTGTGGACTAAGCAGGTAGTGATACAGGCTGGAAAATATCTGGTGCAATACAATCAGGTGTGGAATGGCTAAACCAGACACAGGGTAGACATAAGGTGGGTTGCGTCCCTATACAGACCATATATGCCTCTCAAAGCATGAGTACTAGTTTCTACAGGCTGACGTCCCATTAACCTAATGATCATTTACTTGTCACTAGCACATGTAGTGACAGTGAACTGTACATTTCAATGCTAATAGCATGTGATTAAGAGAATGTTGGAAAACTTTTTGAATAAGTGTTTATGCTCTAATAACAGAAGTTTGAAGAAAAAACTTTTTATTTGCAGTTATTTAAGGAGCGTTTTCATTATGAACAGCAACTATATAAATATATATATATATATATATATATATATATATATATATATATATAGATATATATATAGATAGATATATATGGGTCCACAACAGAAGAATGAAATGCTGGATCACCGATGACCACATCGCTGAGACGACATCGCCGACAGTAGACATCCCCAACAACGTTGAGTAATGCAGAATGGAAGTTAATCCCATTCCTTCACTGTAGTGCGATCTCGGAGTTAGTATATTTAAGTAGGGGGGGTGTGGGGGGTACAGGGGGGCTTGCCCTCTTGCTATGCATATTTTAATGTGTTTTTTGTGTGTATTATGGGAACGAAAATGTGTTCCATTCCATTATACCTTGACTTACCGTTGTCAGTGATGTCATCTCGGCGATGTGGTTGTCGGTGATCCAGCGTTTTGTTCTTCTGTTGTGGACATATATATATATATATATATATATATATATATATATATATATATATATATATATTTTATTTTTTTCTTTCACTTTCAAATTTTCTTTTTCATACTCACTGCTGCTGTGTTAATGGCACTGTATATTATATGGATCATTTTATGCTGTAATTTCTATCTAATCATGACCAGAAGACTGGACAACCATGCATGATGGGTATATAAAATGCAGATACAAATGTCTTGCTCTTTATGTACCATAACGTGCATTTGTGGTGGCTGTCAACAAAAAAAATGGGAAATCTTGTTTGAATGAACATGAAGATGCTTTAAGACTATAAGCACATCAATATGGAATTATCCAGTCTGGCTCTGTATTCTGGACAGCTGATGCAGAGTACACTGGGATATAAATCTCACTACAGTTTATTTTATTCACATGCTCATATACTGTCTCCTGAATGGATTCATGTTGACTCATCAAAGGGAATTTTGATAAACAGAAAAAAAATGAAAAGTGTTCATTGAAACCACCTCTAATGAACAACTCAACAATCTTTTTACAGGGGGCAAGCCACCCCATGGGGGGGGGGGGGTGCACCATTCAGAACAAGCAACATTGGAGAAAGACGCAAACTCCACATTCATTGAATGCAAATTCAGAGAACAGCACCCACTCTTTTTGCAGTCTACAAAATTATGTTTGATCACATAATAATATGCTTCCCTACTGAATCATACATTTACTGTAATTTACATGTCCATATGAACCTCCTACGTATCTGACAGTATGTCACAGTGCAAGTGTCTTTGAAGGACTATGCAGCCATATAAGGGGCAGGAATAGAACTGACACCAGTCAGAGTGCTCACAGGGTGGCAGGCCCATCCAGGCCATATTTAACTGATAAAATGCAGTACAGCTGGCAGGATGAATTGGACTGGCAAAGACAGACTATTGGTCTTTATGTCATGTCGGGTGAAAACTGCTTACATAGGAATTCTGCTGTAGGCTCAGGTTCATGAAATGACAGATTGATGCAATCTAGCCAACAGAACATCATTACAGTCTTTCAGAATGACAATAAGGCTCCATGTTCCTCACCTCTGTTGATATAATTTCATATGCAAGAGATCACAGGACACAGCTTAACAACATTTTCAGTATTCTGTAGAATGTACATAGCTGTGCAAAAATTCAAAGTACATCTGACAATGTGTTGTCATCTGGCATGTAGATGTTTCATGGGCCTGGATACTGCATTCCACTGAAATCACAAAAAAATGAATGAACAGTCCCCAGCTCATGTAGGATCACTTCTTTATTTATTTTATTATTTATTTTATTTTACATTTGTTAACCGGGATGGTCCGACTGGATACATGTCCTTTTTCAGCGGAGGCCCGGGGAGAAAAGCTCCAACAGAGTTACATTGATAATTAGGTACAGTAAATGAGCTGAAAGAACTTAACAAAAACATAGGCTATTTACATACAAGTACAATACTGCCATTACTATTTCTGAGATTACTACAAATGTAACATTAATAACATATTAGCAAGGACGGTAGGCAGTATAATGACATAGAGTTAGACAGGATACATATTTCTTTATCACAGTATACAAAGTACTTATCATCTTAGCTAGTTGTTTATGTTTTAGTTAATGGCACAGAGCTAGTCTGGGTTTGAGCAAGGACATAGCCAGTGTGACTTGAAGTGGAGTTTTAGATTATTTTTGAATTGACTTAGAGAAGTTGCAAGCGTGATGTTATTTGGGAGAGAGTTCCATATTTTACCAGTGGTGTTGGCAAATAGCGTCACCACCTAGGTTGAGAGATTTAGTTGTTTGGACAAGGAGTCTGTTTGCTGAGCGAAGGCAGCTTAGATTGGAGTAGGGAGTCATTAAGTTTTTAGTGCTGGGGTATTCTCAGGTTGTTTAAGGATTTTGAAGGCCTCTATGAGTTGGGACTGGTGAAGAAGGTGTGGGAATTCTATCCATCCACGCTTTTTCAGGTTAGTACAGTGGTGTGTTCTGTAGGGTAGGCCTGTAACGAACCTGGCAATGTGATTATAGCAGGATGAGAGCTTGGCCAGATCAGATTTGTTAAGGTAAGTGAGGACAGGAGAGGCATATAGTAGGGTAGAGAGAATGTGTGAACGGGCTGTGGCTGCCCTGGCATTCGGGGTAAGGAAGGCTTTAATTCTATATAGGGTCCCAAGTTTCTTGTTGACTGACTTAATGGCTTGGTTGATATGTATATCAAATCTGAGTTTATTGTCAAAGTTTACTCCTAATAGCTTTGTATAGGTGTCTGGGGAAATGATGGTCCCATTATTGGATTTTATAGTGAAGTTTTCAGTCGGAGATCTATTGGTTGGGTAGAAGAGAAGTAACTTGGTTTTGTTTGGATTTAAGATCAGGAGATGGTTGGCAAGCCAGTTTTCGACTTTGGTGAAGCTATGTTGGGTGGTAGTTAGTAGATTTGCAAGAGAGGCATTGGAACATATTATAGTCGAGTCATCTGCATATTGAATGCAGGTGGCTTCAGGGATGACTGTTTGGATGTCGTTTATGAAGACTGAAAAGAGGAGAGGTCCTAATATGGAACCTTGAGGAACTCCTATGGTATTTGGTAGTAGGCAGGAGAGCTTGTTTTGCCACATTACTGCTTGTTGTCTCCCAGTGAGGTAAGCTTGAAACCAGTCAAGGGCTGGAGTATCTAGATACAGGGTTTTTAAAGTATATAGAAGTAACTGATGGTTTACCATATCGAAGGCTTTCGATAGGTCCAGGAAGAGAGTGGAGGATATTTTTTTATTATTCCGGTTAAGATTAATGTTTTCAGTAAAAGAGAGGAGGGCAGTGGTTGTACTATGATGGGGTCTGAATCCATGTTAAGAGTCTGCGAGTAGTTTATTTTGGGTTAGATAGAGCATTAGTTGGTTGTGCATGCACTTTTCCATAATTTTGGCAAGTGGTGATAGTATGGCTATAGGTCTATAGTTGGATAGTTCTGTGGATGAACCTCCTTTGTGGAGTGGAATAACATAGGATATTTTCCAAATTGAGGGGATTGAGGCCTCGGTTATGGTTCTGTTAATTAGGATTGAGATAGGGTAGGCTACGACATCTGCATCAATTTACAGGTATTCAGCCGGCAAAAGATCGGCTGAAAGGGTGGTTGGCTTCTGTTTTTTCAAAAGGGATCTGATAAAGGATGTGGACACTGTCTGGAAGTTAAAAGAGAGTGGTGAGTCCGGTATAGTGTTTATAGAAGTGTGGGGAGGAGAAAGTTGGTTAGCTAATGACTGGATGGTTTCTGTGAAGAAAGTATTGAATAAATTGGCTATATCTTCTTGGCTCTTCTTGAATGATATAATTCTGAAAGGACAGCAACAATGGTCTAATGTGCTGTCTATATTAGTGCATGGTCACACACACACACACACTATGTTTGCAGTTATGCAATTCCATCAAAATATCCACACATTCACAGTCATTGATTGATATTGTATCTATTGCTTCAGCCAGTGAACTGACATCAGTATCAAATAAGAACCATATGGAATTGGTGAACAATTAGCCATCATCTATTGCTTGAGTTACACCAAACAACATGAAGCCTTCCTCTATCAAGCACTGTGGTTAATTATATTATACTGGTACAATCCATAGTTTTGACTTACTGATCAGTCTGATATGCGACCCTACAATAAATGAATGGCCAAGGGATCCCATGTAAGAATCCATGCTTCTTTCAGCTGTAAATCTCCTCTTTCTGTAATTTATACATTCAGAAGACTAAGTCCCTTGCTTTTAAAGTTTCCTTGACAGAACAATATGAGATTAGAATACTGCTGGCTGATAATTGTGCTCAACATATGTTAAATCCAATCTGCCTGACTTCTGCATCAGACTACCCAGTCAGATGATAATAAAAGGGAATCTGGCAAATGACTTCTTTGTCTTGGTTTGCCTCCCCTGCTTTCTAGTACAAAATAAAGAGGCCGGACCGGTACAGATAAAAGTGTTTGGAGCTTTGTGGATTGGTAGCATTACATGTCAGGCAAGCACTTAAAGGGCTGAGTCTAACAGAAAAAGGATGTCAAGGATGGAAACTAATATAAGCAGGGCCATGAGATAACAAGGCCTATTACACATTGCCTCTGGTAAAGACAAAGATCCTTCATCCATCTGTTTGTGAACCAGCTGTGTGAATCTGGCTTATTTATGTAGAAGGTAAACCTCAGGTAGGCAGCTTTAATTTCATATATTTATTTATTTGTTTTATTTGACATTTGTTTACTGGGAAAGTCCAACTGGGCATGAGCCCATTTTCAACAGAGGCCCAGAGAAGAAAGCTCCACAGTACACTTTAAACAGAATTAAAAAAAAAATTGAGCAATGGTCACAAATATTAAAACAATAACAAAGTAGTACAATATGTAAATACAATAGCAGCTGGGTTAATAGTTTTTCTATATATTTAGACATGATAGAAAAGCAATGATAAAGCAGGAAGAAGCTTGGGGAATTAGTCTATTATATATGATTCAAGTTGTCTGTATGAAGTAGTAGACAGTGGCAGAGAATAACATGGATGAAATGGGTGGCCACCCCATGCCCACAGCTTCAGGGGACATATGGTGAGCTGAAATACATGTATTTACACTACTACATTCTTGGCAATACTGGCATATCTACTTAGTGATGCAGTAACAGCACCCTTCATTCTGCTGTTACTCCAAACTCCTCAACTTTTTCAAGTTTACAAGCAACTGTGAAGCTGATTTTACTTCCAATTCTCTGGATGTGTATTTGTTTGTGTATATGTGTATGTGTGTGCACATGCGTGTGTATGTGTGATGTCAGTGCATAGTGCATAGTTAAGGAATCCAGGAAGTAATGATTAATTAACTACAATTAATGGAGTTTTTTGCCTACCCCCACCCCTTCAGCAGCAGAAAGTTGGAATGGGTAGGCTTAAGTGTCAGTCAAATGGCAGATGAGGCAATTAACAAAAATTAAAATAAATATATAAATAGCATGGGTCAGCAATCAAAGTTTCCTCAAAAAACTCCACAGTCCTGTAGAGCCTTAAGTATTTTAATAAGTCATTTTTTGAAGCATTATTGAATATCAAGAAGATAAGGACTAGAAACAGATGATGGAAGAGAGCCATGTTCTCTGCTCCTAATGGTAAAATAAAGCCCTCAAGAAGTCATACTTTTTTGGTATTATTGTAATTATCTGTTATTCATTTCACAATCTGGCATATTCTCTAATATCATATTAAAACCATGACAAAGCACAGAGCATTTATTTCTCTTACATTATACCACAGTTGTGTGGTAAGGTAGGATTAAATATTATCAACCTTAGATAAGGAAATTCTAATTAATTGAAGGCATGATAACACGCACATTTTCTTACAGTGTATCAAAGTCCAACAACTGTGGTGATGAAATCATAGGCTGTCAGTGGATGAAACCAACTTATCTTCTTGTCATTTCTAGTGTGCATTTTTATGAAATATTTTCTGGAATACTATTGTCTGTATAAAGAAAAAGACAAACACATCTCTATTTCTGCACAATGTCCCTGATTTTGCCTTATATTTTTGTCTCTACCTCATAAAAGTTGTTCTTTTTTTCTGGCAAAACATTGAGGACTGCACTCACAAAATATGGGGGGGTTGTTTGATATAATGTTATAAAGGATCCTAAATTTAGATACTGTCCATGATTTTCACCTTATATTTTCGGTCTGTTTCTCATAAATGTGGATTTTTTTGTCAAATCATCGAGAACTAAGGTCAGTAAATAATATTAGTTTTATAGGCTAAGAGTTTGAGAGGTTTTATTTTTATTGCAGTCAGATGAGGTACAGACAACCAAGGGGCTTTAAATGCTGGTTGGGATGGGGAGACATTTGTGGAAATAAAGCTACTGTGTTTCTGTGTGGTGGAAACATGAAATAACTTATTCTGTCCATATTTATTTATCGTTACCACAATCAATCATCTGAGGTGCTCAAACAAGCAATGGGCTATATTCCTCAGATATAGGGCTATCTGTGAATAGGAATGTCTGACCCTGCTGTCATGATCAAGTTAAACAGTCATTATTCTGGCTTTTTGGGGCAAATGTGTATTTGTATAAGTGCAATTTCCCTTATGAGCATACAAAGACCACAATCAGTCTGAGGCTGCTTTCCCCAGATCCACAATAAGACACCCCACTGGCACAGCTATAGAGTTGAGCTCTTAGCCAGGGTTCCAAGCTGAGTCTTCCAACACTCTTCCCTGTCCAGCCAGTGCTTAGCCTACTGCCCAAGTAGCTGGCACACACACACTCTTGGAAATTTGTTTTACACACACACACACACACACACACACACACACACACACACACACACACACACACACACACACACACACACACACACACACACACACACATATACCTGGGAAAGGCTGGCACAGGTTTAGTAGGTATGCCTCCTTTTGCTCACACTTTAAGGTACCTATTACTGCCATCAGAACTCTATATCAGCTATTTTAAGGCCCTTAACAAAGGGTGTCCAGTCTTACTGTGCAATGTTACTTTAATACAAATGGTAGTTTAAACAAGAGCAAAGGTATTAGGAGTGACCCACAGTGTCACCAAATAAATATGCAAGTACTCCCAGAACTTAAATATCCCTGTACAGACCAGCCACAATGAAAGGTTTTAATATATTTAATAACAAATATTAAAAGAACAAAAAAATACCTAGTATATATTTACAATGACAGAAGAGTTCAAAACCACAGGAAATAGTTAAAACAGCATTGCATGAAAGTCTCAAATAAAGAAATAAAAACATCTAAACTAAGGTTAACTATATTCCTGACTGTATCTTAGAGAATTATACTATTCCCACTCATTAGACCAATTATAGAGTACAACACCCCTTTTGGAATGTATCTCACAAGACATCTGCAGCAGATGGAAAGGCCACAGAAATACCCCACAAAGTGGATTACTGGCCTCAAACAGATGCCCTACACTGACCGTCTCAAAAAACTCCAGCTTTACTCCGTAGCATATCGCCTACTCTGAGGTGATCCCTGCTTAACATATAAAGCTATGTCAAACCCAGAGCTGTTGGACATGCTACACCTAAAGAAATCCCAATCCCTCCAAGCAACATGGGATGTAAACCTTGTCACCACAATAAACAGGACATGCTGGAGGGATAGATTCCTTTCCCAGAGTCTTCCCATACTCTGGATCAAGCTACCCATCTATGTCAAGCAAAGTTCCTCATTAGTGCTCTTCAAGAAAAATCTCGATGAGTGGATGGGAAATAGGAAATACACCCCGAGGATCACTTCTCTAGCTCTGCTTGACAAGGGCACAGGAAAATAACTTTCTTTGGGTGGCGTATGCCAGGGAATATGTTGGCAAGGCTTACTTAGGCCCTTGGGCCGATAGCCTAGTACCTAACTATGAACCCTACTAGCTTACTTACTAGAGCAAGGCAGATGCATGGTGAATGGTTTTCCTTGATGCTGTCAGGTCCAAGTCAGAAAACAGAATGCAGTCTTTCTCAGAGTTTTCACAAATTAATAAGTCAAATATTACTGCTGGGATAACTTGCAGAATGACATAACTTCTTGTCATCTGACTTTAGGTCCCAGGCTCAAAACAACTGTTGATGGCAGGTGCTACCATTTAGCATCTATCTGTTAAAATATATAGACATGGGCTTTTTCTCAGATATACAGCAAAGATTGGAAGTCAGAAAACAATAAAACACTTCAAAAACAATACATAAAGTTTCCTAGTTTTAGACAGTGTCTCCTTACTGCCATAAAGTAAATTAATTTCAGCTATTTTTCTGAAGTTAACCTCCTGTGTTCCAGTTTCCACTGTTAAAATATATACATTTAAACAGTTACAATAGTGCATGTATATTTCTGTTCTTTTCCAGTAGGGTGCACTGTGGTTACATTTTTTAAGCTCAGTACTTTACAAATACTTTTCAACATACACTTCTGTACAGACAAGTTTGATATACATATAATATACAGTTTTAATACAGTTGTAACACAATCATGTTACATGAAGCATACTAACATACACAAATGACACATAACCATTTACAAAATTCCAGAGAGCTGTGCTGGCAGTATTTCTCTTTGTCACATTTCTATATAAATCATGTTGATATTCACAAATGACATATAATTATTTACAAAATCCCAGCTAGCTAGGCTGGCAATATCTCCTTTACTGACACTTTTATTAATATATGCCTTTTAATGGTGAAACATATTTATTTGTTTAAGTTTGCTAACTGGTTAATTGGACTGGTATCCAGACATTTTTCAGCCAGGATCCTTGCCAAAAGTAGCAACATAACAAACATTTTCCACACTAAGACAGGCAAAAGAACAAACAGATGATATTTACAACATAGAGCTATAGGCATTATTTACAGTGAATAGTGCATGAACACATTTCAGTTTGCAAATGGCAATAAACATTATGTTTGAAAAGTGAGATATTCAAATTAATATTCACAGAGAAATATCATTACCTTTTATGGCAACATGTTTCCACTTGTTTTGAAAGCAAATACATGCATATTGAGTCACAAAATGGTCCTTTAGCTTGGTCTTAAATGTTTCTAATGATTGTTGTCTTCAGGTGGAAGTATTAAAGTTTAGAAAAGGCTGTTTCCCCCATTGCTGTACTATGTCAGGGTCTGATAAGAGCTAACAACTCCTACAGATTGTTCCTGAGTGCATATTTTTGTCTAGCTTGATGTATATAGATCATAAAAGAAGGCACTGATCATGGCTAAGGACTTTGAATAACCCTGAAATGAACAGAGGTGCATCTCTGTACAGGCAGTCATTCAAAGCCAGCTGAAGCACAGGTTCATAAGTTTATATTAGCCTAACAACCACTTAGGTCTTTATAAGTCTAACCAAATGTATCCTGCAAGTTTATATGCATTACAGGTTATTTGAAAGGGTATACATAAGCTAGAGCAATATTTGCAGGCTTCCTTCATCCATTAGAGGCATATTTGCTAGACCAATGGTGTATTTCAGATTTCTCATACACTGGTCCAGGTTCCTCTTGAATTGGTTTACAGAAGACTGTTCCACAAAAGGGAGAATTCTCTGAGGCACATACCTGTCCTTCCAGCATGACCTATCTATGTCACAAGCAAAGTTTAAATCCATAGCTAGAGTAATTCTGGTGCCATTCATTTTGTGAATATGTAAAAGGTCCATCAACATGGGATCCAGGATGCCTTATATGCCAGCCATAGATTGAGACAGAGTACAGAGGCAGGGCTTTGAGGTGACCTGTTACAATATGCTATTTGTATGCTGTATTCTTTTTGTGAAGAACTTCTGGGGACATTCCAGTTGTTGGGTGCATCTGGTCAAGTACATGAAGAAGGTGGCCAATGTACTAAACAATGAACCTGATGAGCACTTAAAATCGGGGAGTTATGACTTACATAGACCTAGATGTCATGCCTTTGTTTCTAAGGTGAATTCAGACAAGTGTACTGCTTTCCTTACTACCTTAAACAAATGCCAGTTTACTGTCTATACATGTACCCAAATCTCTGTTTACTGGTTCTACTCTTAGAGGTGTGCTATCAATGAGGTATTTTCCTAGGGTGACTGATATGCCAAAGGGTATTATTATGCATTTATTAGCACTGAGTATTAAGCTGTGGCTTTGACATCAGTCATTAGTCTGTGTTAGTCCCTCCTGTAAATTGTTAGTGTCTTGGGGGACTCTATGGCTGCTTCTAGTTTGCAATCATCTGTTAGCATCTGCAAACATATTCAGCCAGAAGAAGTTGACATTAGCCTTGACATCAGAGAAGTAAATGCCAAAAAGAAGCAGGCTCAGCACAGAGGCTTGAGGGGCTCCGCTATTGACCAACCTGTTTCTGGAGGTGGCCTATTCTATCCTAATTTCCAGTTTCATATCTGAGAGAAAGATGGCTATTCAACTTGTAATCTAGAGTTTAATACCTATATCCATAAGAAGGTATTTTACCAAATGCATTAGCCAGGTCAAGGTAGGCAGTATGCACCATTTTGCTCTCTTCCATTCCCTTAGTGAATTTCTCAAAGAAGTTCTCCAAATTGAGTAATAATGATTTACCCTTGATGAGACTAATCTGGGTGAGATTCAGTGTTATAAGGTTTCCTGTGTCATTAATCATATCAGTGATAATGTTTTCCACTGTGTTGCATATGAGACTAGTCAGAATTCTAGGTCTGTAGTTCCTATGTCCAATAATGGCTCACTCTTATGCAGAGAGATGACCACTGTAGTTCTCCATTTGTGTGGCATAAAGCCTTCATGGAGACTATGTTTCAGACTATTTATGAGGCATCCTAGGATATTACTGGAGCCCATCACTGCAGTATTTTCAGTCTTAGAGAGTATCTATGACCAGTTCTGTAGTGATAGTTGGCATGGTTGTTAGATGTTATTGTCTGAGGTGGCTGGGGGTGGGAGAGAGGGCATTAACCTTGGAGATAAAGTCAATGGCCAGAAGATTTGCTGTATATCCAGTATCATGTAGGTGGATCAATTTACAATGAGTTCTGCACACTACTACGTGTTGCCTTTGAGGTTTACGACTTCGCTAAAGAAAACATTGTGGTTGTCCTTTGTCTAGAAATTTGGCTTTAGTAGGCTTAAATAGAGTTCTTAGCTGTTTGTTTATATTGATTACAGTGTTTTATTATGCTGACCATAACACTTCCCAGTCTTGGCTGAGACTTCTTTTTCTGTTGTTGTACAACCTGTTTATGTCTGGATTCACCAAGGTGGTTTGTTTCCTGCGTTAGTTCAGGGCATTTTTCTGGTAGGCAAATCTGTCTCAATGTATTTTTAGACATGATTGCACAGGGTTTGTGTGAGTAATTCTGCATAGACAGCTGTGTTAGGGTTTGGGGTGCCTTAGAATTTTGACAGGTTGTCAGTGATGTGTATGAGAATCTACATGCATAAAAGACCTGCATATTATGTTTTTTGCAGTCTACTTTTTGTAGTTATTACAGCTGGAATGATTAGTAAGAACGTGAAAACCATATTCCATTCTGGGAATGAGTACATTCCTAGCTGAGGATTACTGAGCAAAAGAAGAGAGAAAATAGGAAATTTTCTAACACATTTTAAGTTGTCCAAGAGTTTTACCTACAACCCTGTCTGTCTACTGGGGAAATTATAAGGTGGGTCAAAAATTAAGTCAAGGAATCTTTGCTCAGATACAGTTGTGATTACATTACCTTTATTTTCTATGATTTCCAGTGGGGGATGCACATGTAGCCTATGCAGACATTAACAGTTTTACAGAACTGCTCATTTTCCCCTTTTCACCACATAATGCAGGATTGTGATGAGGTTTAGTTCAATGGAGGAGAGGCATAGTGATTTGGAAGATAAAGTGAGCAGTGTTAGAATTTATATTCATGGTAAGCTAGGTTATGTTGCTTTTTTAAGTAAAATATCGATTAAATAACTCAGAACAAGTTTGTATTTATTGGCAACTGATTATCAGGAAAATCCCTTTGGGTTGGAGCACATTTTCAGCAGAGGCCCGGGAAGAAAAGCTCCAAGGTATTAAAAGACATTTTAGGAACAATACTTTTGCAGTGTTAATAATACAAAAAAACAAATACACATTAAATAATTATACCAGATTAGATATAATCTGAAAGCATTAGTTAATAAATGAGGTTTGGTAGCAAACCACGTTGTCCTGGGATATCTTCAAAAGGGGTTAGGCTGATATATTAATGGGAGTTAAGTGTGTTGGGGAGGTGAAAGGGTTAAATGGAAGGAGGAATGATTGGGAAGAAATGAGATAAGGGTGGGGAGGGGCTTAAGGTGTTTAGACAAATGTAGCTGGGTAAGTAGTCACAGTTTGGCGTGAATTTGCTAGGGTGAGTTCATGTCCAAGATGACCTGTAGGGCATTCCAAGTGAGCAGGTTGGCTTTCGGTTGGTCAGGGGCAGGTGGTTTGTATAGTTAGTTTTTTTTTTTAACCCTTCTCTTTTTCACCATTCTTGCTATGGTTGGTTATTGGGATAGAGCATTTGAGGCAGTGATTGTGGTGTAATGCATATCATTGAGCTGGCCATTGCTGGGTTGTGTTCTTTTGTTAGAAGGTGCTTTCAGAGTTTTAGAGAAGGGAGGGCCTTTGCAGTATCATTGTTATGGGGTTACCTGTTAGTGGATATTTCTTTCACGCAATTAAAAATATAAATATATATATATATATATATATATATATATATATATATATATATATATATGTGTGTGTGTGTGTGTGTGTGTGTATATATATATATATATATATATATATGTATGTATATACACACACATATATATATATATATATATATATATATATATATATATATATATATATAAAACTGAGGGGGATAGGCAGGGGATGTAGCCTGTGGCCGCAGGGATTGCTTGATGTCATGGTGTTTCTAGGCTTGGGGAGAAGTGGTTTTGACTTGGTGGTTCTATCGCCAGGTTTGTCAGTGCAGTGGTTGAAGCAGGCACTTATCTGGTTCTCCCATTTTTGGCATGTTTCAGCGACATGGCCATATTAAAGTGCTCCTCTCAGCTGAAGCTGCCAGTGGGTTTCATGGGTTCTGAGTAAAGTAGAGTAGTGGCTGCCACTGCACATGCACAGGTGTTGCAAATTGTCAGTGGAGTATGACCTTACTGTTGGGTGTAGCTTTTAGCAGGAAGGCAAGAGAGGCTGGAAGGACTAGGCCTCTCCGCTGAACAGATTCACGGTATGTCCACATTTATGCCTCATTCATTTGAGCGATGGTATTTGAGACTGGTGAGTGACTGCCCATTAGTGAGGGTTTTCAGATTTTGTTAGATGCTGGCTTTAGAGAGAGAGAACCTCAGTTACTTTTGCTGGTTTTATTGTTGTTAGCACTGAGGGGCTTTATGCTTTTCTTTCACTCGTGCGGGTCATGGGTGACTTGTGGGGGTTGGGGGGTAGAAAGATCAGAGAGGGCTGTGTTCAATGTTTTCATGGTTATTTTGAATGACGAGTTAATGTATTTTAAATTTTAAGCTAACATACGGTTTTACTGAATGCCAACAAAGTCGACATTTGCATTGTGGAGGTGTATTTGGTGGTGGACATGGGAGTGGAACTCATATGCATCATATATTCTTTCCAGTTGACTTGGTGCTCCAAGACTTGGAGACATTTGTGGTAACTGTTCGTGGCTCTCAACAGGTCATATAGAGCTCACGCTGAGCGCATCTTTTTGCGGACTTTGGGTGGGCAGCAGGGTGGTTGGCCTGTGGTGGTTCATCTTTGATTGTGAGCTTCTGACTGTTGAATTTGTTGGTATTTCCCCTTTTCATCTAATATGTTTCACTTTGTATCGGTGGTGGTGTTTAAATGTTTGGAGCATGGGATTGAGAGCTGGAGGATGGAGTTGTGGCTGGCTTGAGGTGCTCCTTTTGGGCCAGCCTGTTGTGCCATGCTCTGAGGTGTTTTCCTCAGCTAGGACCAGTGATGCCTTTTTGTGGGCTCTGAGTGAGTTGTTTGGCAGTCGGTGCAGCTTTCAGTTATCCATCTCATTACATTAATGTTTAAAGTCAAAGTGAAAAACTAAAATATTAAGCTAACATTTAAAGCACATTAACACTCTATACTTTAATTAATAGCAGGAATAAAAATGTAAGCTATAACCAAATGTCATCAAAACATTGTTGCTGTGGATTAGCATTATGTTTTTATTTTTCTTTTCCTGACTCTGACACTACTACTCATAACTTTTTCATATGTATACATTATTTGGATTTCTCCTTTTTACAGAATTGCAGATGCAGAGGATTTCTATTAAAATGCAACATTGCTGCTCTAACAGTGTGGTTAGAATCCTCCACAGTCTTTTCTGTGTCAGGCAATGCTGAATCTACTAAGGATGACTGTCCTAGCATATCTTGGCAGAAAATTGGGTCAAGGACTTCATTATCCATTCCTGAATCAGATGTCAGATAGATTTTGGCTCAGTGTTGTATTAATACATTGTTAAGAGCTCTTGTTATTGAGCAAAATTCTATTCTTTGACTCATAATTTATGCATCCAGTCCTGAAGCTGACAGTGTACTGTTCTAATAGAGCTGTTTCTTTCTCTGTGTATACTTTCAGCTTAGACATTACTTTTCTGATGAATATCATTAAACAGTACAGTACAATGTGCTGTTTGAATTACTATATTTAAAAAAAACAAACAAAAAAAACCAAACAAACTGGGCATGCGCGGTGTGGAGCTGGCGGTCATTGCCATGCAGTCAGTAATGGCCGCTGCTGTACACACAAGTAGCAGGGTCAATGACTGGGGGATAGTATGTTGTACTTTGGTTAGTGTGCCTCATTTGGAGATGGAACGCTAAGAGCTAGGTAAATGGTTGTGGATATTGATAGGTCCCTACATGTGGGGGTTAAGTTTTAACATACTTGTCGGGTAGTTAAATTTATATTGGGTATTTGATAGGGTCATTGGAAACCTAGCTTCAATTATGGCTGCTTTGTCATAGATGTGTGTGAAGGTGTTACATTCATTCCTGGGTTGGCAGGATAGTTTGTATTTGTAGATGTCTTGGAATGTGCGTTATGTATTTTCGCTGATATACATGTTTTTTCTTTCTTGCAGATGGGGCTTTGGAATGCTGCTGCTATAATTTGGAATAGGTGGGTATCAGATAGAGCCTTCTCCTTACATATTAGAGGATTTACTTTTGTCCTTTTCTTTGTAGATGGTGGTGTGCTGACTACCAGCTGTTGTGATGCACAGGGAATTTGTAGATGATGGAAGCAGTGGTGAGTGAGGAGGTTACACATGGGGTGTGCAAGGTGGCAACAGTTACTGACTGAAATGGGGGTTTTGGAATGCTGCTGGTATAATTTGGAATAGGTGGGTATAAGGTGGAGCCTTCTCTTTACATTTTAGAGGCTTTACTTTGGTCCTTTTCTTTGCAGATGGAGTGAGATGAGTACCAGTTGTGGCGCTACACAGTGAATTCTCAGAGGATGGAAGTGGTGGCGAGTGAGGAGGTTACACATGGGCAGCACAAGTGGGCAACAGTTAAATGGCTGAGGTAAGTGGATTTCAAAGTTGTTGAGTTTTGGTAGAGGAGTTACATTGCTAGCCAGAGAAGGACAGGCACTTGTGTTTCTGATGTCAAGGTTAATTGGTTATACAATCTGTTCTATTAACCTTTTCAGTATGTTAGATCAAAGTTGGTAAGTTGTCCCTGTTTTTGGGCATTTGCATTTGATAGTAAAGGGAGCAACAGCCATTGGCCATAGGGAAGAGTTTGGGTTCCTGCAGTGGGCATGATGACGTTACAGGTAATTAATTTTAGTGCTCATTAAGGCATGTTACGGTGGATGGGGTTCAAGTAAGTGGGGTGGAGTCACAACAATCTTAAGACCATAGGAAGTTACTAGGCTACTGGCTCTGGGGTGATTACAAGCTAGATAGGTTTGGCTCTTATTTTAAAAGGTAATAGATTTCATGCATGGATTTTGACTGTTGTAAATGCTACACAATGGGGTTGTAAAGGGAAGTATGTTTGGGGCAAGGTGGCGCGGGGGGGTTGTTTATAGGAGTTTTGGGGTTTACAGGCAAGGCAGAATCACAACAGTCTTAGGAGCATAGGAAGTTATGGGATTAATGGTGTAGGGTCTGGTAGGTAGCCAAGATCAATTTTTATTTCCACATGCTGCTTCTATTGTCTTTCTTGGGACAGGGGTAGAACCCTAGGGTGAGTTTAGTCACCCATCCAGTTGTTTGGTAGTGGGATAAGGAGGTGTTGTTATTGTATATACAAGGCAGTGTTTTGTTTCAAACATGGGTTTTTGGGGAGTTAGGCATTTCTGAAGTTGCATGGCAGCTAGTTTAAGGTGGTTACATTGGTTAATAAGTTGGTGTATTTCACCATGGAGGTTACCTTTGGGTTATTTCACTGGGATGTTCTTTGGGGTAGATGGATAGTTTTGGTCATTGAGTTTGGCATTTTGTTGACAGATTTGGTAGTTTTAACTTCCCTGCCCTATTTAACAGTTAACAGCTTGGTTGAGAAACCTCATGAGATGGTTAAAGGATACCAGAATAGGCCTTTTGATGCAATGAAATTGGTATTTTTGTATGTTTATCAGTCTTATCATGAATATGGGTGGTAACAAAAAAAAAATAAATTACTAAGATTTCAATTCAGTAATGCATGCATTTCATACAGTTGATGAAATAGGCATGCTGTTAGTGGTGCATAATGTCATTAAGAAATTAAGAAATGGGCTTTGCAGGTGTAGAGGATTTACAGTTTTTCTTTTACAGATCACACTGAGGTCACAGATGGGGACTTGCTGAGCTGGCATGTTGGTGGTCTGAAGGAATTTGGACTCGATAGGTGAGGGAGGCTGCTGAGGAATGTATCGGCTGATGGAGCATTAGGAATGAGGTTATGGATTAACAGCAGAGCAGCTGTACAGGGATTTGATTTGTTCATTGCTCTGGAAGCATCAGGATGAATTTCACACTGTCTTGGGGTGTGTTTGGTGGGGACTTTGGTTATGTTATTAGTTGTGGTCAGTTTATAGGCGGAGAAGAGGGACAGGCTTGCCCTCTTCTGTTCCCCCCTCTGGAGTGGAGGTTTATTCCAAGGATTTGTGGAAAGGAAATGAGCAGCTGGAGGTAGTTTGCTGAATAGGTAAGCTAACAGAGGTAAGGATGCTGCTTATTTGGTTGGTTATTTGATGAATGGTTTATGAAGTGAGATGGGATGCTGCTTCATAAGTAAAGTAAGTGAGCAAAGGTATTGATGCTGCTTACTGGGCAGGATGAGCAGGTACGCTGTCCTGATTAACATTACAAGGATGTTTATGCTGTTTAGAATCAACTATACTATATCCAGTTGTAAATAAAATTGGTAATCAAAGTTATGGAAGTTTAATAAAGGTCGTCAAATGTCATTCTGTCATTCGGTGTGATGTGTTTACTGAAGGGGACCGGGACAATAGAAGTTATATGACAATAATTTAATATTTAGAGAAATGAAAGGTATGTTAGTATAATACAAGCAGGAATTACAATAGGAAGTGAGGGCCAGAAGCAACCTTATAGTATATTTAGAGAGAAAGCCGTGGGGTGGTTAAATTTATAGACGTAAGGAAGTGGGTGAGAGGGAAGATTAAGGACATGTAAGGTATGAATACATGTTACAGGTAAACAGAGCTGTCAGATAATGATACTGGTGGACCAGATACAAGTCATTTCATAACTTATTTGGTATGTGGGTTGCTCTGTATAATATATGAGGTTAAATGAGGTCTAAGGATTGCATGATGGATATGTGGTCATTGATAAAAAAGTAGTGGACAGGGTGTTTTAAATGGCTGGAATTTTGGTTTTCTATTAAGTGCCTCTGTATGTCATCTTACCTGGGAAAGTTCATAAAAAAAAGAAAAATAATGGAAAAGGCTGTTTTATGTAGCTGGTAAGGGGGGTTTCTTTTAAGTGTCTTTATGGAAAATGGCTATGATAAATAGGTGGTAAGTATACCTTGTGATGGCTTTCTGTTAGGTGTCTGAGAGGTTTAAAAAGTAATGGAAATGGTTGCTTTCAGCAGTTCATAAGGATAGGACAATGTTAATATGATGAACATTTTTTTGCTCTAATTCTATACATTCTACTACAACTACTACAAGTACTACTCTACTACTACTACTAATAATAATAATAATAATAATACCACTAATAATAGCAATAATAGTAAAGCATACAGCTGCACAAAGGAGCACGGGTAGGAACGCATGTTAATATACTTTGTGTATAACTCTGTGTATTAATAAAGGGTGTATTTCATTTATAATTCTATGTTTCAAAATAAATCATAAATTAATTTGTAAAACCATGCAGTATATTCTTAAAGTTAGTGATTGTGTGAGGCAGAGTATGGGATATTTAATTTATTCTATATGCCATCTCAATTGCTGAAGTAAACAAGTGTATAAAGTTGCTGGCTAAATTGTGCAGTGTCACATTTAGTGATTATATGTTCTTAGATGCAACTTAATAAAGCTGAATAGATGATTTTAAGAGGAAGGAATAGCACAAATAATATGTACTGTAAAGCTGTATGGCTGTGTACGGCATTCTTTTATAACAGGTACAGAGACCACGTCCTGTCTTAAAACAAGACAAGCTACTTGAGGCACAGTAATTTACATAACAGTTGCTGAATTCACTTTCCCCTACAAACCAAGGCAGGGATATTAGCCAGAAAAAGATATGCAGTATCTCACTTATAACTGCAATATGCTATAAGATAATGTGGTTAATACTGAGTGTTGGATACATGAGTAAGCAGTGAATATGAAACTATTCTGTAGTAATGTTCTAGGCCTCGTTTTGGTTAGATGACAAGTATGACTTTAGTATTGCATTAGGCTCCATGGAAGATTCACCATTGCACATCTCTTGGGATAAAGAGAAATGAGAGGTCAGTTTACATTTTTTTTTTTTTTTGTGACTTAAAATGGTAAACTGCAGTTCCAAATGGTTTGTTTTTGGAATGGAGGAGATTAATTTACTGTTAGAAGGGCTAAAGGGTTGATAGTATAACTTAACTACTAGAAAGTTCCAACAGTGCATAAGAGTACATAATTAAGCCATCAAGAAGAAAGATTATGAAAATGAAGTATTTAAAAATAATACAGAGTATAGAAATTTTGTAAGCCGTGATGGTACAGTAGTAGCGTTGTTGCCTCACAGCAAGATGTTCTCCTGTTCGATTCTCAGCTGGAGTGTCTTCTGTGTGGAGTCTTCATGTACTCCCCATTGTCGAGTGGCCTCCAAAAGACAAGCGTGAATGGGCGTGCCTTTGCTGAAGATTGGGCGTTGAGCTGGCAACCTGGCACCATAAAAATCTACTGCCAGTCATTAGCAGACCGGAGTTTTGCTGTGGCGACCCCTAACCGGGAAAAACCGAAAAGACAAACAAAAACAGAGTATAAAAATTTTAAGAAACTACTCTCTTTGTTGCAAACCATCAAGCTGTATACAAGAGATGGGATGATTTTAATTCAAAGCAGACATTAAAGAAATGAAGTTGTAATTAATATGAGTTTCCAAAACTTTATAAGTGGATAAGATATCAACATTAAATGTAATTTAAAATCTTTATCTGGCTAAGGATCATGTGTGCTCCGCCATCCTGTTAACTTTGCCCTTTACCCCAATAGTAGTGCGATCCTGGAGTTGGTATATTTAGTTGGGCACGGTGTAGGGGGTATAGCTCCCACAAAGGGAGGGGTGGGGGTGAAGCCCCCCTTCATGGGTGGTTTTGGTTTTCTTCCATTTACTTGTTCATTTCAGATGGCCAAGTGGCTACTTACCTGGAGTGAATAGTCAGTGTTCTGGGACATCAGTGTTGTGGTGCTGTCGGTCTTCTCGGCTCAGTGAAATGGGTTTTGGGTAAGTGTGTGTGTGTGTGTGTGTGTGTGTGTGTGTGTGTGTGTGTGTCTATATATATATATATATATATATATATATATATATATATATATATATATATATAGAGAGAGAGAGAGAGGCATGTGTGTGTGTATGAGTTCATAGGTGTTTACTAGACTAATGACCAGAAGGGCCATTTTAAGCCTAGCCATGTATCCCAACTCTCTGATTAGTCCTGATCCCTTTGATAAGTATAAGCAGAGGCTTGGGCAATGAAACATTTACAAGCAGGGGCCTGGGAAATGAGCCATTTACAGGCTGCCTGTGTCCATTACAGACACACACACCAAACCAGGAATGACTTTTCTGTTCTACATCCACATGTTCAAGTTACACCTGAATTGTGTTAGGGAGGAACTCTGCTTCACATGGATGGGGAACCTGCTCCAGAGAAGGGTAGTCTCTGTGATACATACCTTTCCCTGAAGCAGGTCCTATTTATATCACCAGCAAAGTTTATGTCTTTAAAACAGGTAATTCTGCTGCTGTTTGTTTTGTGGATATGTATGGTATCCATCAGAGTGGGGTCCGACAATGCCTTGTATGCCAGGCATAGATCTCCCCTCAACAAGACATAAGAGACAAAATACAGGGATATGACCTTGAGGTGGTTTGCACAGGACATGTTACTTATGCCCTGTATTCTTGAAGTGAGGAACTTCTGTGGATATTCCAATTGTTGGATATGTCTGATTAGGTACATACCAAAGGTGGGCATTGTACTCAATGATAGTTCTGATGAAAGCCGAATGCAGTGGAACAATGACTTCCTTGGACTTGGATGACATACCTTTGGTTATAAATTGCACAACATAGAATGATTTCCTCACCACTGTAAACACATGATGGTTAAATGTTAGATTACTGTCTATGCGTGTCCCTAAGTCCCTGACTACTGGGTCAAATCTTACGCGTGTGTTGTCAATATGATAGTTAACAAAACACCAAAAGCTGCGAGTAGATAACAAATGAAACCACACTTTGTTGAGAAAAAACACCTTTATAAACAACAGCAAAGCTTTCGGGTAGAAACCCTTCTTCAATACAATTACAAAATTCAAAAACCAAGTAGGTTTAAATAGGAGTCAAAAATAATCACATGACAAGCAGCCGTGAAAATCATGTGACAATATATAAGTTAAAAGCAAGTTAAAAAAACAGACTTCACATTCAGATGCTAAAAAACACATATATAACTAGCTAATAAAAATAAAATTAACAGCATAGCTTAGTTCTTTGCAATGTAACAAGAATAGGTTTCAATGTAACAGTAGAATTTAAACCTGGAGAATGGTCAGCAGCTAATCTGAGTATTCAGTCATATTCCTTGATCTCAAGTAGATTATTAATTTCCCCACCTCTTAATGTTGTATAAAGTATATCTATAACTCTGAATCTGAATCTATAATCGGGGCCACATATGCTTATATAAAGCATTTTTATCATTTGTTCTCCTGATCTCGTCAATGATACATTCTTTTAGCTTCCTTGTTGTTTTCCCCACATAAAAAGAAGAGCACACAACACAGGTTGCCAGATATATTACATTAATACTAGCACAAGTTGCTAATAAATCAAATTTATATATTTTGCCAGTCAGCGGATGCTTGAACACATTGCTGTTGGTATTCATAATATCAGAACAACAATCAATGATACGTTCTTTTAGTTTCCTTGTTGTTTTCTCCACATAAAAAGAGGAGCACACAACACAGGTTTCCAGATATAGTACATTAATACTAGCACAAGTAGCTAATAAATCAAATTTATATATTTTGCCAGTCAGCAGATGGTTGAACACATTGCTGTTGGTATTCATAATATCAGAACAACAATCAATGATATGTTCTTTTAGCTTCCTTGTTGTTTTCCCCACATAAAAAGAGGAGCACACAACACAGGTTGCCAGATATATCACATTAATACTAGCACAAGTAGCTAATAAATCAAATTTATATATTTTGCCAGTCAGCAGATGTTTGAACACATTGCTGTTGGTATTTATAATATCAGAACAACAATCAATGATACGTTCTTTTAGCTTCCTTGTTTTCCCCACATAAAAAGAGGAGCACACAACACAGGTTGCCAGATATATCACATTAATACTAGCACAAGTAGCTAATAAATCAAATTTATATATTTTGCCAGTCAGGGGATGCTTGAACACATTGCTGTTGGTATTCATAATATCAGAACAACAATCAATGATACGTTCTTTTAGCTTCCTTGTTGTTTTCCCCACATAAAAAGAGGAGCACACAACACAGGTTGCCAGATATATCACATTAATACTTGCACAAGTAGCTAATAAATCAAATTTATATATTTTGCCAGTCAGCGGATGCTTGAACACATTGCTGTTGGTATTCATAATATCAGAACAACAATCAATGATACGTTCTTTTAGCTTCCTTGTTGTTTTCCCCAAATAAAAAGAGAAGCACACAACACAGGTTGCCAGATATATCACACTAATACTAGCACAAGTAGCTAATAAATCAAATTGATATATTTTGCCAGTCAGTGGATGGTTGAACACATTGCTGTTGGTATTATTTTTGACTCCTATTTAAACCTACTTGGTTTTTGAATTTTGTAATAGTATTGAAGAAGGGTTTCTACCCGAAAGCTTTGCTGTTGTTTATAAAGGTGTTTTTTCTCAACAAACTGTGGTTTTATTTGTCAATATGATAGTTACCAGGAGTGGATGACTTCCAGAAGGATACACTTCTTGGCATTTAGTTTTAGTCCACGGCTCTGACAGCAGTGGTTTGTCTCTGTCAGCCCTTCCTGGAGAACATTTGTGTCAGTGAGGGATTCAATGACAGCTCCTAATTTGCAATCATCTGCAAATTTAGTCCGGCAGAGGCCAATGAAATTGGCGTTGACTGCACAGACGTAAATGCCAAAAATTAGCGTTCCCAGGATCGATCACTGAAGGACTCCATTTGTGACTGGCCTCCTTGTAGAGGTGGACTCCCCATTTTAAACTTCCTCAGTCCTGTCTGTGAACCAGTTGGCTATCCACCGGATGACATAAGGGTTTGTACCTTACCTGAGTTTGTCAACGATGCCTAAGTGGGTTATTGTGTCAAATGCCTTGAACAGGTCAAGGTAGGCACTGTGAACCATTTTGCTCCCATCCATTCTTTGGTGACCTTCACAGGGAAGTCCACCAAATTGAGTAGGCATGACCTGTCTTTGACGAAACCAACCTGGGTTGTATCCAATGTCTGAATGTTTCTTATGTCATTACTGATCATTTCCATAATAGTTATTTCTTTGGCTTTGCATATAAGACTAGTGAGACTTCTGGGTTTGTAGTTTCCATGGTCTACAGATGGCCCACCTTTGTGCATAGAGATGACTGTTGATATTCTCCATTCATAAGGCACAGCTCCAGTTTGGAGGCTACAGTTCAATAGTAATTCCAGAGGCCCTGATAGGTCATGTGCCTGGAATATTGTCAGGGCTCATTATTACAGTGTTCTTGGCCCTAGAGAGAACATTAAGAAACTGTTCCCTTGTGATAGCAGCGAGAGTTAGATTTGATGGTATTTCTTGAGGGAAAGTTAAGGGGACGAGAGGGGTAAAGTTTGAGCTGAATTTGTCAGCCAGTAGGTTTGCTATATCTTCTGGCTCAGTAATGGTGGCTCCACTTACAATGAGCTCTGCACACAATTGTGTAATGCCTTTGACGTTTCAAACATAGCTAAGGAATGCCTTGTGGCTGTCGTTGGCCTGGGTGACCAAATTTACCTCAAATTGGGCCTTGGTAGACTTTGCTTGTCTTCTGAGTTCTTTGTTTTGTTTTATAAGAGTGTTTTTATCCTGCTGGCTGCTGCATCTCCTAATATTTGCCATGATTTTCTTCCTTCTGTTGCACAGCCTATTGATTTTGTGATTCCACCAGGGTGGCTTGTTTTTTAAATTAGTTCCATATTCCTTCCTGTTGGGTACAACTGCCGCTATGCAGGTATTAAAATGCTTGTATAGGATTTCTGTGAAAAGTTCTGCATAGGCAGCAGTGCTCTCAGGGTTTATGAGGGCTTGAGAGTTCACCAGGTTATCACTTAATAGAAGGAGGTTAGTCTTAGAGCAGTTCCTGAATATTCCAGGGTTAGCTGAGGATCATCCATGTTTTTTTTTTTTAGTTTAAGGGAGACAATTTTATGCTCTGACCTTACCAGAGATGACATTAGACTAGGGGAGTTGAAGCACTCCCCCATATTAGAGAGGACCAGATTCAGTATGATTGCACCCCTGCTTGGTGTATCGACAATCTGGTCCAGGGAGTTTGTGTTTACAAAATCCAGGAATCTCTGTGCCTTTACATTTGGTGCCATATAGGATTTCCAGTTAATCATGGGATAATCAATATCCACAAATATGGTATTGGGTTGGATGGTGAATATTTCCAATAAGTTTAAATACATGGCATGGGTTTCCTGGGTCACAACGGGGACCTTACAACTTGTAAGGAAATGGTATTGGATTTTGCCAGTAGTGATTTGAACATGGATAAGCTTAAGCACATTGTCCTGTTTGACAAGCCTTGATGTACCATTTATTTTTGATGTAAATCGAGACACCTCCCCTTTAGTCCCTGTCTGTGTAGTAGCTGGTCTAAATGGGTGGAAGGCATTATAACCTTGCACTGTCGGTGGGCTATCTGCTACTCTAAACCATGCCTCAGTGACCACACAGATCTCAGCATTCTCTAGTATGAAGTGAGCTTCTAGGGAGCAGAGTTTTTTTATTTAGACTCCTAGCATTGAGCAGTAATACCTTTGTATAGTCCATGAAAATGAGATTCTGTGTCTTCACTGTCTTACGTAGGCATTTGGTATATTGGAAAAATAGGCGATAGTTAAGTTCAAATCTATAGGCTGTATATTTCTACTTCAATTACATTTATTTTGCATGTTATTAACAACAAACATTGCCTTTTGCCTGTTTATTGTAGTCTTTGCTTTAAGTACAGAATGTGAGGAAAAAGCTGTCTCTTTTTTGTTTTAACTTTTTTCTTCCCATGATTCCATATATGAATGTATTTAGAAATAACCAACCTGTTCTAATCTAGTTAATAACCAAATTGTTACAAGTATATGAAAGCCTTAGTTTTAGTAAAAAAATTATTCAAAAATAAGAACATAAAATCCCTCAGATATCTGGAATATACCAACAGATGAAGCTGCAATGCTGCTAGATAAAATATCAAACTGACTGCTAAAGGCCTTGTATACTTGCTCCCGAAAATGCTTTCTCTTTACTTTTAACAGCACAATGATACATTATCATATTTTGTTTGAATAAGCTTAAATGAGGTCCTTTTGCTGGCTGTTTGAGTTCCTATTTGCATAGGGATTAATTTTCTTAAAGCAACTGTGTACTCTGGTAATGACTTTGGAATTCTTAAGATCATCATATAAATCATATATTTTTATTCATCTATCCACAATTCTAACTTACAACTCTTTCACATTTTTCTAGATTCAGGGTTTACATAAATTTTTATTTTATTTTTTTATCCCCCAGAAACAAAACTACTAGTGCAATTAGAAATCCACCAATGTATTCAGTTTTTGCATTTCGTTATCGTTTAATCCTGAATACGCCACGCCATAAAGAATGCATAACATTTTCTTATTTCCCTAAGAAGGAAATTAAGTAATATGTCAAAGGCTACATCTTTTCACACTCAAACTGAGATAAAAGGTGCTCCATATGATCACTCATGATGACCACATGATGTTATAGTTAACACAAATTTCTGAAATATTAATAAATGAGATACTTTGCTAATGCAGATACTATTTGTGTTGATTTGTGGTGTATTTTGAAATAAACTCTGATCTTTTTTATGGAGAATGCCTAACTGTTCTGAAGAATTAATCTCGGATACAAATATGTGAAAAAAGCTGTGGATAACCCATAGCCAAATATGCTGATGACTCCAATCTGTGAAACAATATTACTTAAATAAAAATGCTGAAGTACTAGAAGATGTCATACAAAAACACACAGCTGGTACAGTCATAATAACCTCTCTACTGATATCGATAAATGTGGCATCATGGGACTACACAGAATGGACACAAAGTCTGATTACAAAATGCATGTTTGGATCATAAAAACCGTATCATCATAAAAGACCACAAGACAATGAAGGCAGCATTTACATTTCTGACCAGGGAGTACTAATCAAACACAGAGAAGGATATTCTGTGGCTCTGGGAATTGTAAAGCCTGTGACTTTTGACTCAGAGGTGATACCTGTAGCACATTATTCCCCAGTTAGCGCTCACACACATTTTAGGATGGAAACTGGGACTATTTAGAATTTTGGAAGATGGCACTCTCTTTCTTAGAGATTAGCCTCAGGTGACATCTATGTGGTCTATAAGGATCTGTCTACAATGGTTCTGTCTAAAGTATATGTGTGAGCTATGTAGCTTCAGGATATAACAAAAGATATTTATAGATTCTGTCCTTCTTAGCTGGGAATTTCTGGTTAATGGCTTATTGTGCCTGCTTATTTGAACTGTTTCTTTCTGAAATTGGTGAGCCTTGTTTGCTGTAGCATAGACTAGATAGAGGCATGATGAATCTAGCTTTGTTTGTATAACTTGAGCACTAATCTAGGCCATCTTTTTTGGAGAAGGTCCCCTGCACCCTAGTGGCAGGAGCATGCAGTTAGAACTTGTCTGATTGAAGACTGCTGGAACAGGGCTCAGTTTTTAGCTTTTGTATTGGTTAATTGAGTAATTTGTTTAAATCAGTTTACTTGTTTTCTACTGTTATAAAAAATGCACTTTATTCATCTGCTTTTACTGTATTTGTGTTTCTTCCTACTTTATTACTTTATTTTGCTTTTGCTGCTTGTTCTTAAAAGTACTTAATTGCATTTATTTTGCTGCATTTATTACTGCTTGTTAGTAGCCTGATTAAATTGTAATCATTATTCTAAGCCTTTGGTTGAAGCACCTGGGCTTCAGACCAGTTGTTTTACATTAAGAAGGTTTGTGGTCTGCACTGTTGTGGCAGGAGAGGTAGCTTACATCCTTCTATGCTGGGAGCTGCTGATTGAAGGCTTAATGTCTGTTATTCTAAAAGTGTATTAGTTCTGGTTTAAGCACTTGGGCTTCAGGCCAGTTATTTTACATTAAGAAGGAGTGGTCTGCACTGTTGTGGGAGGAGAGGGTAGATTCTGCCCTTCTGAGCTGGGAGTTTCTGGTTACAGGCTTATTGTGCCGGCTTATTTGAACTGATTCTTTCTGAAAGTGGTACACCTTGTTTGCTGTAGCATAGACTAAATTCAGAACTGCTGAATCTAGCTTTGTTTGTATAACTTGAGCACTAATCCAGGCCATCTTTTTTTGGAGAAGGTTCCCCTGCACCCTAGTGGCAATAGTGTGCAGTTAGAACTTGTGTGATCGAAGCCTGCTGGAACAGGGCTAAGTTTTTAGCTTTTTATTGGTTAAATGGTTAATTTGTTTAAATCACTTTTCTCATTTGCTACTGTTATATTAAAAAAAAATACACTTTATGCATTGCCGCTTAGCTAGGGTTAAACTATTCCCAGCACCATAAAGTCTGCTCTTCAAATTTCCCCTTAGAAGTAGCCAGTTTTTTTTTAGTTTTAGCATTCAAATATGTTTCTTTAAGCTCAGCACTTGTTCAGAAATTGTCAGCACTGAATAAGCTACAAATTGCTACAGCACTCAACTTTCCTCACTTGTCTAGAGGAAAACAGTTTTTAGTATTTAATAAATAAGCACCTATCCAGGCATGTATAAGGGTCAGCTCCTGATGTTTTCTCCTGTCTGCCTGATGAAACTGGGCATATTGGGGCAAGGCAGCAATTGCCTCATGTACACAGACATCCCTCTCCTCCTACCACCCAACACTACAAACTGTGAGAGATGCACTTATATAAGCAAACTGGAAGCAAAGCTCTCTTCACCCAAGACTGGACTAGACAGTCAAGAGGAGAAGGTAAACACTTGCACCACACCACACTCATCACATAGTCCCTCAAAACTTACACTACCAAAACACACACACACATAGAAACATGAAACACACACCTACATTCGTGGAGGCTCTCAATAAAAATCTGCTCAAGCAACAGAGACCTCCAAAGCAGAAACGCAAGCAACCTCCGCTCCCCAACACAACCCAAATGACACATAGCCCATAAACTCAGTGTGCCACTCAACCACAACCCATAAGGCATAGCAACGTACCCAACACTCTAGTCATAGATGATGCTATAGTCAGGCACACTGATGTTACACTCAGCAGGCTAAACAAGGAGAAAGTTACTGTCAGCTGCCTTTCAGGTACCAGGGTCCACCACATAACACACACACTCAGGTCACTCCACAACAAATACAAATATGACTCTGTCATTGCCCATGCTGGTGTGAATGACCTGAGCTGTACCTCCCTGGACTACATGAAAAGAGAAATGGAGGAGCTCTCCGATCTTGTAGCCTAGGCAGGTATGATCCTAGCCTGAGTAATTTCCTGCCATCACCCAGAATGATACCACAGTACAAGGACAAAATGATTTACTTCAACAACTGGCTAAGCTTCCGGTGTCATTCTAAGGGGATTCAGTATCTGTCTGCCTGGGATGACATAATTGACAGACCACAATGTTTTGCCAGAGATGGCCTGTACCTGTCTCCCTTGGGATTCTGGATACTGGCTAAGGCTCTTGCCACCCCCAAAATGCCTTTTTTAGGCAAGGTTCAAATGACAAATTCACCACTGTAACAGGTGCAAACAAGCAAAATCTGAGGATAATGCTACGCAATGCTAGAAGTCTAAACCTCAAAATGGATTCACTTGAGGCACTCCTTAAAATGGAGAACATTGACATCTGTGCAGTGGCAGAGACCTAGTTCAAGGCTCCAGAGAGCACCCCTGCATTACCAGGCTATAATTCATACCACACATTTTGGCCACCTAACCAGGACTGAAACACTAAAGGTGGAGGTGTGTCCATAATTATTAAGGATATCCACACCTCCAGGCTAGTTGCTCAGCATAATGCATCCAAGATTATCCAAGGGCAACTAACTCTGGGCAAGAACGCAATCAAAATTGTAACTTGCTACAAATCCCCCACCATGCCCCAGGATTCCCACTCCTCATTTCTAGATACACTGGAAAATATTAGTGTACAACCCAACACTCTAATAATGGGTGATTTCAACTACCCCACCAATAACTGGGAAAACTACTCATGTACAAACTCTTTTGCTCAACATTTTCTGGAATTCATAAATTCCAACGCCTTGGATCAACTTATCCACACCCGCACCAGGGGCAGCAATATCCTAGACCTGGTCATTACCAACATGGGTGACAGGTGTTCCATGCCAGATGTCAGTTCCTCATTGGTCAGATCCGGCCACAAGCTTATCACCCTAGACAGCCACATCTCACCCCATGTCCATTAGGGAAACCACCGTAAAAAATTTCTCCAAAGCCAACTACTTGCTTCTTAAGATAGAAGTGGCAAACTTCACAACGCCCATGCAGATGGACAGTAGAGGTATGACTGCTGAATTCTACACAAATGCACTTTATGAGCACTTACACGAGTGCATGGATCATGCTATCCCTAACAGAACCAAGATGCTATCCTCCAAAAAAAGGAAGCCAATCTGGTGGTCCCCTGCCATGAACAAACTCTACAACAGAAGAAAGAACCTGTTGAAAAAAGAGTAAAATCCCATGACTGGAAGAACTACCTGGTCAGCCACAGTAAGAAGCTAAGATCCCACATAAAAACCTCCAAAGCTAGTTTCGAAAACAAAATTGCCACTGATTCTAAAGACAACCACAAAACATTCTATAGCTATGAAGAATCTCAATAGCATCACTCAGATCTGCTCAATGGCACTAAATATACAGAACCAACTGATATTACCAACATCCTGGCAGATAGGTTCAGTGCTAACTTTGCCCACTCTTTCATCCCCTAAAGGGCCAAACTGTATACCAGAAGAATGCAAAGTTCTTGTAATCATGGCTGCACAGGTAAAAACCGTACTCTTCAAAGCCAAGAACACAGAATCCATGGGACATGGACTACAGAATGAACTTGCACCCCACCTAAGCATCATGTTCAATCATAGCCTCACCTCAGGCTTTGTGCCCAATGAATGGCACACAGTGATTGTTATCCCACTGTACGAAGGGGGGAGCCACCACGGACCCCAGTAACTACTGCTCCAATAGCCTAATGAGCCTGGTCTGTAAGGTCATGGAACTTATCATCATGGTACTTATAAACAAAGACATTGGTAATCTCTAAACTCTGGACCCCACCCAGTTTAGTTTTGTAAAAGGCAGATTATGTCTCCTAAACCTGAGAGACTTCTTTGAAGCAGTCACCAAAGGCGTAGACGAGGTAAGGTGGTTCACACAGCCTATCTAGATATCGCCAAGGCTTTTGACACTATCCCCCATTCTGGAATTATAGATAAACTCACTAAACTATGTATAAATTCCTATGTCACAAGATGGGTTGCCAACTGGCTCACTGACAGAACCCACACTGTGAAAGTAGCAGACTCCAAATCTGACTTCAGGCCAGTGACAAGTGGAGTACCTCAGGGTTCAGTCCTGGGTCCTCTCCTGTTTGGTATCTACATTTCTGAAGTACAGGCTAACACAGAAGGTCTTCGGCTAATGAAGTTTGCAGATGACTGCAAACTAGGAGCCATAATCGAAAATCCTAATGATGTGGACATCCTACAAAAGGGCCTCACTGAGACAGATGCCTGATGTCAAAGCCATGGCCTCAAGCTCAATGCCAAAAAGTGCATTGTCGTCCTCTTTGGTAAAAACTCTGTACCTATGAGCTACCACATAGGTGGTAGTCTAGTTAACAGCGAAAGTATGATGAGTCCTTAGGACACAGGTGGACAGTAGTCTCTTCTTTGATAATGACATTGCCACAGTAGTCAGGAAATCCTTCTACGTGGCACACCTCATCACAAAAGGTTTCTCATCCAAGAAAAAAGAGGTCTTTGTTCCCCTCTACTCATCACTCATTAGACCCATTATAGAGTACAATGCCCCTTTTAGTATGTACCTCACAAGACATCTACAACAACTGGAAAGGTTGCAGAAATACCTCACAAAGAGGATTACTGGCCTCAAATAGATGCCCTATGCAGACCGTCTCCAAAAACTCCAGCTTTACTCCATTGCATATCGCCTACTCAGAGGCGATCTCTGCCTATCATACAAAGCTATGTCAAACCCAGAGCTGTTGGACATGCTCCATTTAAAGAAATCCTAATCCCACCGAGCTACATGCTCTAGGGACCTAAACATTGTCACCACAATAACCAGAGCATGCTGGATGGATAGATTCCTTTCCCAGAGACTTTGCATACTCTGGAACAAACTATCTATCTATATCAAACAAAGCTCCTTAATAGCACTCTTCAAGAAAAATGTTGATGATTGGACAGGAAATAGGAAATTCACCCCGGGGATCACCTCTGTGGCTCTGCTCGACAGGGGCACAAGAAAATAATTTTCTTGGGTGGCGAAAGCCAGGGTACCTTTTGGATAGGCTTATACAGACCTAAGGGCCAATAGCCTAGTACCTACCCATGAACCTAACTATGAAGCTATTTAGAAACTGATTACAAAAAATAACTGTTGAGAATATATTTTAAAAATTAAATAAATTGACAGACACATAGCTTAACACCTGTGAGATTCATTGTATAGGCTTTTCTTCATAATCTGGAAAAACAATGATATGTGTGTGCATATACCACTTTTTGATGACTGTCTTCACTGTGTTCCATGGTATATCCAATGCTGTGGAAATTTATTTGTACCCTTCTCCTGACTGATACCATTCAACAATGAGATGCCTTTGATGCTTTGTAATCTCTCTACGAACCATGGCTTTTGCTTTTGCAGGCAACTGAGTAAATATCAGGAAAATCCTATGAGGACAGCTGAATTTTATTTGGGGTTAATCAGACCCTCTTTAATTGATGGCAGGTGTGTACCCTAGAAGACTGAATGCTGCAATTAAATCAAACGGTGCTTCAACAAAGTATTAGTTTAAAGGTGTGCACACACAACAATTTATTAGTTTGAGTGTGCACACACAACAACTTATTAGTTTAAGGGTGTGCACACACAACAAAGTATTAGTTTAAAGGTGTGCACACACAACAACATATTAGTTTAAGGGTGTGCACACACAACAAAGTATTAGTTTAAGGGTGTACCCACAACACCATATTTGTTTAAGGGTGTGCACAAACAACAAAGTATTAGTTTAAGGGTGTGCACACAACAAAGTATTAATTTAAGGGTGTGGACAATTATGCAACCAGCTTATTGTACATTATTTATTTTTTATATTTTTTCCCTTAACAGATATGTTTTTTAATTGAATTGTACAGGTTATAGATCACATTAAAGCTGGGAAAAGTCTTGAAATTATTTACTGTGGTGTCATTTTTTTATATCACAAAACCTGGCATTTTAACAGGGGTGAGTAAACTTTTTATATCCACTGTATATGGCTGAAGGAATGATTACTTTTGTTCCTCTATTACTATTTCTCATATAATCTCAATGGAGACTTGTCCCACTTAAAATGTCAAATTTTCCTTTATGCTTTATTTTGTATCTCATTATTATTGATGGTTTGGTCTGATCAATATATTCTTAATTTGTTAATGTAATATTCCATGGGTTACCTTTTTTAGTTTGATAAACCAAAACAGAACATTCTAAGCAACTAGTTATAACCTGTATGTAGCTGTTTGTCATTTACTGTAACTTATATATAAATATATATATATATATATATAGATATATATATATATATATATATATATATATATATAGATATATATATATATATATATATATATATATATATATATATATATATATATATATGTATACACACACACACACACACACACACACAAGATCTTACTTCTTTTCAGGTTTCGAAACTCAGTAACACTGAAATAATAGCCAGTTAGAAAATAAAAACAAAACAACAAATGCTGCACCTCCCCTGCAAATTAAATATACCAACTATAAGGGTTGACTTCCCAAACCTTACTGTACCGTGGGCTCCTCTACAAACCGATGAGTGCTTTCAAACTATCGATCACTGAAACAACCTTTGGAAAAAAGCTTTTTCACAATACTGAGTGTTGGAAAAGTAAGTTCACTTAACTTATGTTTGCTGAAACGTCCATTCGATAAAAATAAGTAGACCTTATA
>NC_056744.1:1738616539-1738629039 GCF_019279795.1 Protopterus annectens
CAGTATGCACATTAGTGTTTATGGTAAAGAGAGTGAAATAGCCAAGTAATGGTTCATTGGAATGGCTGCAGAGGCTCCATTCAACCATTATTTTGTCAGGGGGGAAGGGCAGCAAACTCAGACAGGCCCAGCTGAACTATACCTCCCAACTGTCCAGATTTTCAAAGAATTAATAGATTTTTGCTTCTTATTTTTGGTTTGTTCTTAATAAAATTTGTAGTTTTCTGGCAAATCATTTAGGAATTAAGTCACTAAATAATAAGTTTCAGACTTCATAACCTTCAGAAAAATGCATGTTAAAGTAAGAGCTGTTCTATCAACTGTCTCAATTTATACAAGAGCAATTTTTAGTACTGTTTATATGTGCCTCCAATATATTTGGCCTTGTTCAGATTTACTGCATTAACAGGTTGAGAGGTACATGCAAATAAATTGCTTTATAGAATTAGGCATAGCCAACCTCTCAACTGTCCCCAATTTTTGGCTCAAAATGTTACTCTTTCCCCTAATAATCCCTCCGCAAAATAGCAATTTTGGAAGAAAACATGGAGGGTTTACAATTCAGAAATAACTGTAATAATCAAAGTTATAGATTACTTGAAATGCATGTAGATTCTTTTATTTTGTCAGCTGCTCAAGGTAGCAGTACTAATATTAAAGTGTCCCTTCTTTGACAGGTAGCAGCTGTATTGTGTGTCTATTTTATATTTTTGCATCACATTTTTGGTCCATTTTTCATAAAATTGTGTTTTTTGGCAAATTAGTGACAAATCACTAAAGACTGAAGTTAGAAAATGACAGACATTTGAGTTTCAGATTTTATACCCTTCAGAAAATTCATACTAATGCAAGACCTATTCTATTATCTTTCTAAGTTTATTAGAGCAATATTGGGAATTTTTGGGCCTTTGTCCCACTTCTGTGTATGGCTTTGTCCAGATTTCTTGCTCTTGAGATTGAGAGGTATGACAAATGTGTCAGGGCCATCACAGTCAGCCAGAGAGATTTCAAATTGTGACATGCTTGTTGCACCCCACTCCCCCATGTAGTGACTCTGGATGTGTCCAAGCAAGGCAAGGAGTAGTTGTGTCTGCCTTGGATGGGGAGGACACACTGCATAAGTACTACAGTGGCTTTTCATCCGTCCTTGATTTTGCAGAATGGTCTGGTTTCTGTCATATTTTTGTACTGTTGATTTATGCTTATTACTCAAAGTGCCTGTTGCTCTGTGTTTAAGTAGCAATGCTTTAATGACCATAAGGTAAGCTTGTCTGAGATCGTAAGATGCAAGTAAGCTTTAATAAGCATACTGTTAAAGAATTGCCAACATTGAAAGCCTTTCTGTTGTTGCCATGCAGAGAATACTTGACTAGATAATGTATAAGCCTTGGGTATTAAAGGACAGGATTCCATTATTTTAAAAAGCTCATTACACTTGTTGGAGACTTCCAGTCATCTCTACAGACTTTACCCATAAACTAAACAGAATGCCAATCATGTGTGGTCCATAACCTGTACAGTAATCCTTTAAGCAATGTATCTTGAGCTTGTTTCTTGTTTGCTTTTCATTTTTTTACTTTTATTATGTTTTCCCCATGAAACAAGTTGTCAGGCAGCAGGTCTTTTTTGGATAAGAAACATTTTTACAAGTGGGGCATCACATAGATTTCTACTTTCAGCATGTTACTTGGTACTTTAATAAAGCTGAATATATTATAATTAGAACTGCAGTGCAAGGAGAAGTGGTTTGAGTTGAGTGCTTCTGGTTTTTCTTATACTTGATTTTGACTGGCATTCCAGTAATGTATTTAAAAGTAATTTATTTTTTCATGCCTCACAACCTTTTGTTTCCATCTAGATATTAAGTAAGCTGTCATGCAGCCAATGCATTGAAATATTTTTATTCTTCTACACTTATTTTTGTCTTGATTGGACTTTCATAATGATGGTTTGCCACCCAGGGCAGCGTATTTAATTAAAGTTAGTTTTTTTTGGTTTTGTGCATAGCTTCTCCCCTTTCTGGTTGACCACACCCCTTCCCCTTGACCCCACCCATTCAACTGTCTCCTGCAGCCCCCCTGTGATTTGAAGTCACCAGCCGCCACTGCTTAGCCAATCCCACTTAAGCGAAAGTGCTTTTAAACAAAAATGCACTTTCGCAAAAATCATTTCATCAAATAAAAAAAAATGCAAAAACAAACAAAAAAATCCAAGAAAAGCATTTATACAGGGGGGGGGCAAGCCCTCCAGTACCCCCATGTGGGGGATGTGCCTCCAACACTCTTGCTACTTATATATACAAACTCCAAGATCGCACTACAGTGGGGAAAAGGGAATATTCCCTTACCTTCACTGTTGCACGATCTAGCAAACTACTCAATGAAATGATTTTCGCAAAAGGGAGGTTTTGTTGAAACCCACTTTTGCTTAAGTGGGATCTGATAAGTCAGTTTCAATAAACTGAAAATTCAATGGGTTGAAGAAGACCCGTATATGCATATATATTTATACATATACATATATATTTATATATATATATATATATATATATATATATATACACGTGTGTGTGTGTGTGTGTGTGTGTGTGTGTGTGTGTGTGTGTGTGTGTGTGTGTGTGTGTGGTGTGTGTGTGTGTATATTCACAAAGTCACACACATACATATATATATATATATATATAAATATATATATATACATATGCATATATACATATATATATTTTTTATATATATATATATATATATATATATATATATATATATATATACATATATATGAGTTAAAGTATATATATATATATATATATGAGTTAAAGTATATAGATATATATATATATACACACACACACACACACACACACACACACACACACACACACACACACACACACACACACAGATATATATATAGAGAGAGAGAGAGAGAGAGAGAGAGAAATACACATAATATATGCAGGATATTATGTTAGAAAAGCAAATTATCAATTGCTTTGGTTGTTTTTTCCCCATTTTAAGGGTCACCACAGCGCAAGTCCAGTCCGCTAATGATTGGCAGTAGATTTTTTTTTTATGCTGCCAAGTGCCAGCCTGATGCCCAATCTTCAGCGAAGGCATGCCCTTTCACGCATTTCTTTCAGAGGCCAATCGACCACGGGGAGGACATGCAGACTCCACACAGAAGGCACTCCAGCCGAGAATCAAACAGGAGAACCTCTTGCTGTGAGGCAACAATGCTACCGCTGTACCACCGTGGCTTATATCAATTGCTTTGGTTAGTGTGCTTAATTCTGAATGCACAGCATTTCAAGTATATAACCTTCTGACAGTAATGAAGTCGAACTGTTCTTCACATGGAGTACTGCACTGTGATAAATTAAAATAGCTGAGTTTGTTTTGTATTGAAATGCATGTTGCTGTAGTGTAGTGATGGAAATTTCTGCCAACTGTGTTAATATGTCCTTGCAATGATTCCTATTTTCAGGGAGATGGATTTGGATTTAGTTCTATTCATTAGTTAATATATTTGAGTTTGAGGTGTGGGGTGAGCTTTTCTCCTACACTGAGGCTATGTGGGGGATTTTCTTCTTACAAAGCAGAGTTATTTTGGCAATGTCTTAATACTTGAAATGATTTAGCTTACAAATATTGCTGAATTTTGTATTATCAGATTTCCAATGCTGAAGCAGCAATTTTTTTCTGTTTCAGTGAGATCTATGATGTATGTTTACACTGAACTTCCTAAAAGAATAATGGTAATAATAATAATAATAATAATAATAATAATAATAATAGTAATAATAATGTGCTCCAATCTTTTAATCATGTCTTAATGTACATTTCAGACAACCTTGTCTTCTTTTATGCTCTCCATTAGATAAAACCATCTACATTTCAAGTGTTCAATGTGTATTAGCCTACTTTCATTAAAATATTTCACTATAGTTTCTCCTTGAGTTGCCCTTCTTAACATCAGTAAATTCATCTCCTTTTCACTTCCTCTGTACTGTTTCCATTTTGTTAATTTTATTACTAAATGTAGCATTTCCCCATGCTGCAGTTTAATTTCAATAAAAATTAAATATAAATGTCAACTACCTGTGTCATGATCATGTTTTAACCTCTTGCGCAAAATCCCTATCTGTATATTGATATATAATCATTAATTTATATTTCACTCTCTCTGTATTTAGCATGACTACATTTTCACCACATGCTAACAAATTTTCTCTTCAGCCTGTCATGAAAACAACAGAACAACAACTGTTGCAGGTGTCTTCATGGCAAGGCTGACAACATGCACATGTTCTAGAACTGCACCAAGATCAGGGTCTACTGGGACTTCCTCAATGTAAAACTGAGAGGAAGATTAGGCCTTATCAATTGTGATTGGCATTTTTTTGGATATTTGTTATACCACCGGCTGAAGCAGATGCCCACCCTTCCAAACTGTGGAAATTTTCAGTGTTAGCCAGTGTATTTAACTTGATGTGTGCGAGTTAATGGAATGTTAACTAACTTCCCCCGGATGAACATATTGACAAGTTTTTATGGCAGCGTGTGGACATCATTTTATATGCTTTTAATTGTGTATTCACATTCTCCTGCATCCAACTCTCCTGTAATGACTTCTTGAAAAATGATACCACTGTTAAACCGGATTGACATAGAACTGATGACTGATATGTAGAGGGACAAAATTGTTAGAAAACTAGGGCTGTAGATACTGTACATATTTTCTATAGCTGGTATTTTTATTGTTACAGTATTTCAGTTTTTTTTTTTTGTTTGTTTTTTTTTAAGTGTTTTTATTTTGTGTTCTTTAATTGTTATTGTATTGTTTTGGAACTGTGTGTAGGCTGTCAGCGTTAATTTGACAATGGCTGGATTGGATGAAATATAACTAAAAGAAAGTGTCTTCAGTGAATATATCTTACATCAAACTAAAGTTCTTGATAGATAAGAAAATTGATACATAGTGGTTAAGGTTTTGCTATTCACTGTTGCCATTGTGCTCATTGTATTACTAAAATGTGTCATTTCCCCATGCTGCACTTACCCTAAAACACATTTACATACTTAATTTTATTTCTTAAGACTCAATTTTTTTTCATTACATCATCTGTCAATATATACAATTCTTTTATTACATCAAGGTTTATCTTTACCATAGAAAGATAGGACAGTATTTTTCCTTCAGATTTTCCCATCTTGGAGTTGCCTCTAATTATATAATGTACATAAAAAAGGAAAAAAAAAATTTCCCTTATTCTGTCCTTGAACTTTTTGCAAATATTGAAGTTTATTTGTTTTGTGTCAGATTTTAAACCTATCTACCTAAGTGTTGATATTTGAGATAATTTTCTCATACATCTCTTCGCAAGCTTAGCCATCACGAATGTTGACTTTATAGCAGACCGTTTGCTTTCTGTCTTCTGTGTTCCTATGCCCCCTCATGAGCATCCGTAATGACTCAGTGGTGTTTGATGAAGAACTGTCAGTCTTATTTCTCAAAGACAGTGCTCTGTACAGTGATGATGAGTTCAGCATTAATCTTTGGAGACATGCCAACTCTGCGCTCTAGGCATTTCTCTTATGTAAGGTGCTGGTTACTGTGACAGACTTTAGGTATTCATTCTGAATTGCAGTCATTCCCGTCTAAATATTACTGTCATTTTATAAAAAATGTTTTGTGGCTTTAATTTCATTACGTTTGAGTTAATACTGATGAGGCTACTGTCTCTAAATATTCAGCTTAGTTTATATCTGCTGTAGTTTGCTTAGCTTCGGGTACAGAGTAGACGTTAAAGCTTCTAACCAGCTGTTAATTCAGATTGGGCTTGCCAGCCAGCAATCCAATTACTGAGCTGTCAGACTATTTCTCATGAATCACTCTGTGATGTGCTAAGAAAGGTATTATGTTGCAACTGCATGATGCCAACCATTCTTATTAAAAGTGACCATCATTCTGGAAAGTTTACATTATCTACTTCATCTGTTACTGTGCCATAGGATGTCCAGAATAATTCTACAATCAAAACATAAAAGTCAAGATATGTCATTAGCAGTCAGTCACTGTACCTGTATGTGAGGGTTATTTTGTCCATTTCAATATGTCTAACATTGAAGAATAAAGATGCTAATACTTAAAAGTTACATGATTCATACTAAGGTTCAATGTTACTGTTTCTTCTAATCTCACTGACCTAGTGTCTATCAACCCATTGTTCAAGATGACAGCAGCAAAGCTAAGATGAAGGACATATGCTATTTTAAGCTGTGCAAACACTAGTGGTGTGAACACTAGTTCTTTCAACAGGAATTTAAAGTTATGTCACAAATATAGGCTGTTCCTTTAAATAAACTTTAAAGGTTTTTAATTACAGTCTCTTGATACACTTAGTTTTGCATTTAAGTTACTATAACTTTTACAGTCTTGAGTAAAGAGGATGAAAGCACTTAACAGAATGGAATTTTGATTAAATTAATATTTTTTCTTAAACCAATGGCTTATGAGAGTGAAGGATTATTGTTTTTTTTTCTCAATTAGTTTTAGATGATCTTCACCTGGGGCAACTTGAACCCAGTGTTCCGATTCTGAGTTTACTTTGGGTTGCACAGATACACGCACATGACTGGTTGCATGATTCATACAAAAACAATGCATGACAGAATATGCACCATAGACATATAATAGCCAATGTATTCACGCATATTAATACTTACATAAGGTTTAATGATTCCAAGACCTCCAGGGAAATTTTATTAGCTATCTGTTTCCTTTTTGCTATGTAAGCTAAATTTAATGCTGAAATCATTTTACCCTGAATATATAAATAATTGCAAGTTTCAGTTCTTTATAAAGATACTGGTTATCATTACATAGCAGCAGACTATAGCTTTATTAAACTAATACAGTATTTATCAGCATTCTTATACATCATATTGGCATACACGTTTAACTACATTAGTAATTCTACAGGCTGATATGAGGTTCTAATATCAGGCAGAATAGATGAATGAATAGACAGATGCAGTGCTTGAGGCGGTTTGATGGTGAAAGAAATGGAATAGCCAAAGGAAGGTATAATGTCTGAATCTGTCACAAACACATATCTCTACAACATATTTACTTGCACTAATATGTGACACTAATCCCTGCAACTACTGCATTCATAATCATAGAATACAGTGAATCAAATTATTTGTTGCTGTTTCCAATATTGTCTGTTAGTGTCATTCGGTGCACTGACAGCTTTCCTGGAAAGCACCGCTGTCCATGTCCATGAACAATGTACAGTCAGCACTTTGTGCATTCCATTATATGCCCACAACTGCTTTGTGCAGAAAGTAAGACATGGCTGGTCTGTTACTAGTTCTATTTAAAAATAAATATTTGTACTTGTTTCAATAATACTCTCAGTACGTAGTGACTGATACCGCCCATTAGTATTGCATTTACCATTTATGAAGCATGTCTTGGGCCTGTATGTAATACAAGCTCAGCATTTACATGCACATTCCTGACTGTAGAATTTGAGCAATGTTTGACATATAGCAGGTTCATGGGGATTTGGATATCTCACTGTCAATGCGTCATGCTATTGGAATACAATACCTTTTTAGCACATCACAGAGTAACTGATTCCTGTTGCATCGGGACACACATGAGAAAGTGTTGCAGTACTAATAAAAATGACCATAACACTTCCTTCTTATATTCTATGCTGCATTATAATCAACAGTGGCAGAGAACAAGAGGGTGATCCTGCAGAACATATTTGCCAAACAGGGATTCATAAAGGTTTAGAGCTGCTTTGGCATTCATGCAAGCTCCTGCTGTTGGGAGCTCTTTTGCATTGCTGTATGTGGGGCTACAGTAATTTTGTGAATGGCATGCATTGAATGGAAACCCCAAAGTATCAATATTAACTGCTTACACTCCTTAAAATAACTGACATTATACAGATGCCACTGCTCAGTAATGCTGATGGATCACTAGAAGGACACTTCTATTCTTTGATGTAGCTAGTCCTTATTTGTCTTCACATCCATTCATGCTGCCAACACTTACTCTAGTTAAGTTTTAACATGTTTGTGATTTGTTGGTGTTGATGAGAGCCCTAATTAGAATACCATCTCCTTACGGTGAAACATTAAAGTAAGTGGTATGTGAATATGCTGTTGTCTACCAGGAGTTTTGTGAATGTGTAGAGTAGTATGTGAAATCATGTCCTTTCAGCTATTGACATTTATTGCCCTTCCCATAGAGCCAGAATACAAAGTAACCATCCCCTTCTAATCTATATTGCTCTTTTAAAATTAGTGGCTCTCAACATAGATACCTAAAGCTTGAATTACCTCCTGTTTCATATCTAACTGCTTAGTGCACACTGCAACTCTTATTATATTAAACATTTTTTTTCCATCTGACCATTAAATTCTGCAACACCTACTCCAAGATCACCAACTACTGGAGAGACCACATTCTGCCTGTCAGTAGTCATCTTGGGATTAGTGCTTCTGCTTTGCTCCTTGTGAGAGAAGGAGCATAGGGACATTATTTTCTGGAGACTGCTGATCATCAGAAAAGCCCAACAACTGCTTTGTAGGCGCTAACTTGGAATTTGTGCTTATATTTTGTTCTGTTTCTGATTAGGCAGTGAGGGTCTTTGTTTGACCTTCCTGATTTGTCTGGCTGATATTCAAGGCAGCCACCAGGAAAAGGCTACAGCAAGCCTAGAGACCTTTGCATCATCTGGTACAAGACTGTGGCTCACCAAAGAGCCCGTGGCCTGATTCTAATCTTGGGATTGGTAATACTGCTTTAGTTCTGGTGAGAGAAGCAAAGGATCATGGCATTCCAGCAATGTGAAGCCATAGTTATACCAGCACTTATAGTAGCCAGGCAGTAGACATTCAGGTGACTCCCCTCTTCATCATTCTTGGCAAGCTAATTCTTTCTTTTCAGTAAAGACTGATTGATTTCCCTGTGTCTAACCCACCATCAGAATATCTGCCTAAATACTTCATCCATATTAGTTTCTCAAGTTTTGGCAGTGGCCTGTATAAACACAGACACCTTGAAATTTCTCCATTGCCTAGTTGCACTCAGCATAACTAGGTTGTAATGACAAGCACTGGCCCAGAGTTGCAAACCGGATAGTCCTGTCATTATTTCATTTCTCATTCCAACTGTCAGATCAATAAAAACGGTCTGTTGTCATCGATACAAACATTCACACTATTTCCATTACCAGCTTGGTGAATATGGGCATCCTGAGGCAATGTAGAAATTGCCTCATGTTTATGTACAACAAGTTAATTCTCAAACAAATTGATATGGTGAGAGATGTATTTGCACAATGTCACTGGAGGCAACGCTCTCACATAAAAGCACTCCTAAAGTCAATACGGTTGTCAGTAGTACACATGCTGCACCCAACACACAAAATTCAAAGCAGACATATAGACCCACATATGATAAGTCACTTAAACAGCACCCACATCAAGACATACAGCCACACCTAATGGAGCCTCTACTTCTAAGCTCATAAGGCAAGCCACCATACAATGCAACATACTAGTCATTGGAGACTCCATTGTGAGACACACTGATGCCCCTCTCACCAGGCAGAGTAAGGAGAAAATCATGGTCAGTTGCTTATCAGGTGATAGGCTCCATCACATTATACATGCATTCTGGTCACTGGACCACAGGTACCAGTATGACACTGTCATAGTTTATGTGGGTGGAAATGACCTGAGACGTACCTCTAGACTATAAGAAGAGAGACATCATAGCGCTCTTGGCATATGTGTCACAGGCTGATATGAGCCTAGTACTGGGCAGCATTTTGATGATGCCACAATATGAACAGAAGATGGCTGACTAACAATTAAATTAGTTTCCGGTGTCATTCGAAGGGGGTGCATTATCTGTCAGCATGGAAGGAGATGGTCAACAGACCACACTGCTTTGCCAAGGATGGTCTGCACCTCTCCCCTCTAGGCTTTTGAATATGAGTTAAAACATTGTCCTCCCCCATAGTGCCTTTTTAGGCAATGTCAACCTGAAAGTACTTCTGACATAGCAAATCAACATCAAGAAAATCTAAAGGTGTTACTATTTAGTGCTCAGAGTCTAAATAAAAAAACTCCACTCCCTAGAAGCTCTTTTCATCTTAGAGAATGCTGACATCTGTGTGGTTACAAAGACATGATTTAAAGCAGCACATAACATACTAACAGTGCAAGGTTATAATGCCTTCCACACTTTTACACCAGCTACTACACAGACAGGGACTAAAGTTGGAGGTGTCTCAATTTACATCAAAAATAAATATACCTCCAAGCTGGTCAAACAGCACAATGCACTTGAGCTTCTCCCCATTCAAATCACCATAGCCAAAATCTCATACTACTTTCTTGTAAGCTATAGGTTCCCCTTTATGACCCCAGGAAACCCATACCGAGTATTTACATTTATTGGAAACACTCACCATCCAACCCAATACTATATTTATGGGTGACTTTACCCCATTATTAACTGGGAATCATATATGACACCAAATGTACAGGTACAGGGATTCCTAGATTTTGTAACCACAAAGTCTCTGGACCACATTGTCAATACATCAACCAAGGGTGCAACCATACTGGATCTGGTCCCCACTAATATGGGAGAGTACTGCACGCCAGCTAGTGTAATGTCTTCTCTGGTAAGGTCAGAATACAAAATTGTCTCATTTGAAGTAAAAATAATGCTTGGAACTCCAGCTAACCCTGAAATATTCAGGAACTATTATAAGGCTAACTTCCTACTATTATCAAACCTGGCAAAGTGCCAAGCCCCCGTAAACCCTAAGATCACTGCTGCCTATGTGGAATTATTCACAGAAACCCTATACAAGCATGTTAATACTTGCACAGAGGCAAATGAACCCACCAGCTAGAAGTATAGAACTAACTTAAAAATCAAGCCTCGCTGGTGGAAACAAACCATCAATAGACTGTATAACAGAAGGAAGAAAATCATTGCAAAAACTAGGAAGTGCAGAACACTGTATTTATTTATTTATTTTATTTTATTTATTTAAATTTGTTGACTGGGAGTGTCCGACTGGACGTAGGTCCATTTTCAGTGGAGGCCCGGGGAGAAAAGCTTCACAGTTAAAATAAACAAACAGTAGTTACATTGGATTACATAGCGATTAACAATTTAACATAGCAATTACTTACAACATATTTACAGATGAAGAACACAGTACATCAGTAAACAATAGAATCTTTATCTGTGAAGTACATAACAGACATTAACAAATGTTACAATGAGAAGTTCCTGCTGTATAATAAGTACTAGGCTTATGAGCATCTGAGCTTGCTATAATCAAGGTAGTTAGTGGAGTGGAAAGAAAGGTAGTGGATGGATGGGGTGGGTGATATTAGAGTGGGAGTTGCAAGGGTATAGCCATCATGTTTTTAGATGCGCTTTTAGTAAAGTTTTGAAGTGGATGCATGATGGTATGGAGGTAATTGTGGGTGGGAGTGAGTTCCATAATTTGGCTATGGCGCAAGAGAATAGTGCTTCACCAGCAGAGTTATTGGCTTTAGTGATCTGCAAGTGATTTTTGTTGTTGGATCTTAGTGGTCTGGTGGTGCGATAGGGTTTGAAGTAGATTCTGGAGGGATGGGACATTTAGTGGATGTTTTACTAATTTGTGGGCGGTGAGAGTTGATACCACTGAAGGAGGTGAGGGAGTTCAAGCCAGCCCAGTTCAGCAAGTGAGAGACAGTGGTGACTATGGTAGGATGCCCCTGTGGCGAATTTGGCGATTTTGTTGTAGCAGGTCTCTAGCTTGTTTAGATCGCATTGCCTTAGGTTGGTATATATTGGAGAGGCTTAAAGTAGGGTTTAGATAAGGTGGGAACTTGCTATTGAAATCTTTTCTGCTTTGGTGAGAAATTGCTTATTTCTGTATAACGCTCCTAGTTTTTTGTGGACTTTTTTTATGGTCATGGATATGTGAATGTCAAATTTTAGTTTATTTCCACTCCTAGCAATTTGGTGTGTTCTGTTGGGTATATAGTGGTGTTGTCTTTTGCTGTGATGTTAAAGTGAGAGTTGTTTTGAGTATGTTTGGTGGGTTGGAAGATGAGTATTTAGTTTTGTTTGGGTTGAGTATTAATTGGGCATCGGATAACCATGTTTCAACAGAGGAAAAGGCTTCCTGTGTGACTTTTTGCAGTTTTGGTAGGGACTGGGCTGAGCAGATGATGGTTGAGTCATCTGCGTATTGTATGAGGGTGCTATGTTTGATGGCAGAGGCTAGATTATTGGTGTAAACAGAGAAGAGCAGGGGTCCAAGGATGGATCCTTGGGGAACCCCTATGGAGGCAGGTAGTTGGGGAGATATGTCATTATGCCATACAACGGATTGTTGGCGGTCAGACAGGTAACTCTGAAACCATTTGGTGATTGATTGTGAGAAGGATAGGTTA
>NC_056744.1:1738634039-1738659039 GCF_019279795.1 Protopterus annectens
TTATGATTATGATTGGCGGATGGTTTTGATTTGTCTGTATGGAAAATCCCTCTAAATTAGCGTCCTAACAACAGGATGTCTTCTTCTTAACAATAGGCCATAAAACACTATGTTCCTTTTAATAATAGGCCATAATATTTATCTGTTATTAATCCCATGAGGTGAAATGAAGGACTATGTATATTTCTTTACTTATGACCATGTAACTATTGAAGCTGGAGGCTTTCTAATATACATGGGATTATGAGATGCAGTGGATTCTTGCAATATGACTTGAATGCTAAGCAAATATACTCTAGTCATAAGGTTATATCCCCTAGAGTTGTGATTGGTTGTTTACTGAAATAGGATGGTTTGATTTGCTCACACGGCAGTTTGGTTGAATCAATGAACATGCTGCAAAATTTTACAGCTGAAGTGAGAGTCTCAGCTGTTTACAGATGTTAATGTATCTATCAGCCTGTTATGTATTACTAATCCATTTTATCAGTGTATTTCAGTATGCATTACTTGAATTGATAAGTAAATGTGAAAAGGAGGCATAACGGATTGCTATATTAAGGCCTGTCACTTCATCAATGTTGTTATTGTTGTTGCAGTATCTTTCAACTTTTCCCGGTTAGGGGTCGCCACAGTGGAACACCGATCCGCTAATGACTTGCAGTAGATTTTTATGTACCGAGTTGCCAGCCCTGACGCACAACCTTCAACGAAGGTAGGCCCATTCATGCATGTCTCCACACAGAAGACGCTTTAGCTGAGAATCGAACAGGACAACATCTTACTGTGAGGCGACAACGCTACCGCAGCACCACCACTGCAGTATTCTGTCACTTCATCAATAAATATATATAATCCATTGTAAATGGTATATTAGGTAATAGTTGTTGATTTTTTTTTAACTTTTAGAATTGCTGCTGTTCCATTTTATTCCATTTTTGTTTGCCTCAATATGACTTTGGTAGGTATGTCTATATGCAAGAATTGTATTGGTCAACATTTTATATATATATATATATATATATATATATATATATATATATATATATATATAAATGTGTGTGTGTTTTAAACAAGAAGATGGCAGATGTGAAGAAGGACTTTTTTATTTTATTTTTATTTTATAACATTTTATGATTAGGCAGCTTTTGAGGTTGATGGCTCTGATCTATTTCTTTGTAAGGGAGGGTCCATCAAAATAATTGCTTTAATAATAGGCTAATACTTGGCTGCTAAATATCACATTATAAAAGAAACTTTGAATTGTTTAGTTTTATTAAAAAAAAAAATATATATATATATATATATATATATATATATATATATATATATATATTATTAGATTTTTTTTACTATTTTTTTACCATGTTTACTATACAACTAACTGAGGATACAAGAAGTAACGGATCGTTGCGTCATGACCATATAACAATGATCATTGAACTGAAGTGTTCAACAGATTTGAAATATATCAGCATATTTAGAATTTGAATTACTTCTACCATTAGTATAAATTAGATTATGATGCAACAGATTGCTGTGTTCTGCATGTTTATTGTTACGGTTTTAAAAAAATGGGGATACAAGTTGCAACAGGTTCTGTTTTGTTCTGTTTTGTTATGATTGATATGATATGGAAGTGGGTTAAATATATTTAGTGGATTGTTGCATTAAAGATATACATATATATATATATATATATATATATATATAGATATAGATATAGATATATATATGAGGATTTTTTCCTCTAATATGATTGGCGGATGGTTTTGATTTGTCTGTATGGAAAATCCCTGTAAATTAGCATCCTAACAACAGGATGTCTTCTTCTTAACACTAGGCCATAAAACACTATGTTCCTTTTAATAATAGGCCATAATATTTATCTGCTAATAATCCCATGAGATGAAATGAAGGACTATATATATTTCTTTACTTATGACCATGTAACTATTTAAGCTGGCGGCTTTCTAATATACATGGGATTATGAGTAGCAGTGGATTCTTGCAATATGACTTGGATACTCTAGTCATAAGGTTATATCCCCTAGACTTGTGATTGGTTGTTTACTGAAATAGGATGGTTTGATTTGCTCACACGGCAGTTTGTTTGAATCATTGAACATGCTGCACAATTTTACAGCCGAAGTGCGAGTCTCAGCTGTTTACAGATGTTAATGTATCTATCAGCCTGTTATGTATTACTAATGCATTTTATCAGTGTATTTCAGTATGCATTACTTGAATTGATAAGTAAATGTGAAAAGGAGGCATAACAGGTTGCTATAGTAAGGCCTGTCACTTCATCAATGTTGTTGTTGTATATTAAGGCTTTTCCGGTTAGGGGTCGCCACAGCGGAACTCCGATCCACTAATGACTGGCAGTAGATTTTTACGTACCGAGTTGCCAGCCCTGACGCACTACCTTCAACAAAGGTACGCCCATTCACGCATGTCCCCACACAGAAGACGCTTTAGCTGAGAATCGAACAGGAAAACGTCTTACTGTGAGGCGACAATGCTACCGCAGCACCAGCACTGCAGTATCCTGTCACTTCATCAATAAATTTAGATAATCCATTGTAAATGGTATATTAGATAATAATTGTTGATTTTTTTTTTAACTTTTAGAATTGCTGCTGTTCCATTTTATTCCATTTTTATTTACCTCAATATGACTTTGGTAGGTATGTCTATATGCAAGAATTTTATTGGTCAACATTTTATATATATATATATATATATATATATATATATATATATATATATATATATATATAAATGTGTGTGTGTTTTAAACAAGAAGATGGCAGATGTGAAGAAGGACTTTGTTAGATTCCAAAAGTGCTTATCTATGGTTTTATATACCCTGACTCTTGCCCTGGTGGTCATTGTTTCTTGTTTTTTCTACTTAGTTTTCTACTACAGTGACACTTTAGTTGTCTTTTCCATTTTTTATTGCTTACATACATATATATATATATATATATATATATATATATATATAGAGAGAGATAGATACTGCCAATCATTAGTGGACCGGAGTTCTGCTGTGGCTACCTCTAACCGGGAAAAGCCAAAAGACACACATACAACACCCACACCCACACACACAGACACACACACACAAATACATTTTTACTCTGTGTGTATCTGTGTGTGTGTGTGTGTGTGTGTGTGTGTGTGTGTGTGTGTGTGTACACCTGTGATCATCTCAAGAAGATTAGATTATAGACACACAGACCTACTAATATGCTGCTTTGATTTTGTGTTTCATATGATTTCACCTGTTATTTTCAGAAAATATGCATTTCTAAAAAATGTGATAATATGTAGCTGTTTAGCTATAATTAGTCAATGGTGGTGTGGCATTGTCAATCTACATTTTTTTTTTCTTATATATCTATATATCTATTTATCTATATATCTATTTATCTATCTATATATATATATATATATATATATATATATATATATATATTTTTTTTTTTTTTTTCAGTTATACTTTTTTATTTTCTCTGGAAACCCTTTTCTTAAACAGGAAAATGCACAAGAAAGGAAAAAATAGCAATAGGTTTGATTTAATTTCTAACAAAGACTTAATTTCTCAAAGACGATTAGAAATTTAGCCTGCTCTCTTCCAAAAATTGCCCTGACATTTTAAGCCTATACTTAGTTGCTGCCATAAATAACATCCTCTGTCCTGTGACAGTCTAATAATGAAATGGCATTCTTTCAGCATGTGTTTGACATGATGACTCTGCTTCTTCTGCAGTAGCAGCAAATGTGCCATTTCTTATAAGTCTCTTCTTACTGCCGAACTGCCATATTTCAGGATTCACTCAAGGACATGTGAAATATGTTCTTAAAATGTTCTTAATGTGTTGAAGGTGAAGATAATAAAATACTCTATATGACACAGCACATTTTTCACTAAAATAACACCACAGTTATCATAATGACCCTGTTCTTACTGTGGCTCCTTATACAGTTATGTATTCCTGCATTTTACTAGAATGGTGTGTGTTCTTTATGACTTCTCTGCTGCTCAGCTACATGCTTATATATTTGTGTATATAAGTGTTATACATGTATATTTATATGATAAATTGACAGTAATGTTTAACATTTGTGCTGTGACCTACAATCAATAGTTAAATGATACCATCATAAATGACAGTACATGCCATTCCATTTTAGTTTTCAGAAATCATAAATATAAACAAGAATGTATTTGGTTTTCCTAGTTTAAGTCTTTAGTTTGACTTAAAGGCTTACTGGAGAGAGGATAATCATAATATGTTAAGTCACTCTTCATTGAAGATATGAATTTGTGTTTCATAAAGTGATTAAACTTTATTTTTTCAGCTGTCTTGTTTTCTTAGAAATGCAAGTTTTCCCAAAATAGGTGACCAAGTCTGGCATTTCAGCTTCTTTGCTGTGAAAATGCTAAATAAATGACCTCCTGTCTTTCTGGCAGCACAATGACAAACCTGATGCCGATCATGTAAAGAAATGCCCATTACCGACCTCATGAATACTGTCTCGTCCAAAGGCAACAGTAGTAAGCCAACCACTTTTTCTGTCACTAACCTCAGGAGAATGTCCTCTTACGCTGTCAAAGATGTTTTGTGCTGCCAGACCTCATGCTGTTTCTGCGAACAACAAGAGATCACTGTCGCTCTCCTCCTGTGGGGATCATTAGACATACAATATTGTTGAAGGTAACAGGTACAAACAAAATACCAGTATAGAATGCCCATGTTCAATGTATTTACTATTGAAGACAAAGATTCAAAAATAAATAAATAAATAACATACTTATGCCCCAAATTATTCTTTCAGCTGGTCGACTACATTTTTGTATTAAACCAAATCGTTCTGTGTATAATTTGTATAGTTTTTTTCAGAAACAAAAAAAATATATAAAATAATGCAAACTGAAGAAACAAAGGCAACAATTGGATTCTGCACTTTTTGATGTTACAGCATATTAAACACATGAAAAAAAAAAGATAATGCATGTGTGCAGGAAGAAACAGTCTTTTGAGAACACAAACTATTAGAATACATTTACGAAAAAGAAGATGTGGAGCTTGAATGTTCTCTTTGTGAATGGGTTACTTCAGCACTAAGCTGAAACACATTGTTTTTGTTATTATTGGTCTGACATAATGCCTGAATTGTCATTATATGAAAAAAGCAGAAATGCAAATGTTCTCTGTGGAGCTAAGACATCATTTAAAGGGTTTCTTACTTAGCTGAGTTGTCTTCTTTTTGACAGAATGAGGGCACATTACTGCTGTGCAGAATTATATTATGATACCTCAGGGAAAAATCTGAAGTTTTGCAAAATATAATTAGTTTGCATAGCTATTAGAACAAGATAAAATGTTAATAGGTTTGGGCATTTAAATTACTTTTACAGCAACTCAACTTGTATGTATTTTTACATTTGTTCTAGTTTCAGATATGTTTTAAATAAGTGAAGAGTACCTCTGTCTTTATTTGTGCAGCTATTTCCATATACTATGCAGATGCATTTGTTCTGAACACTTTATTTTTTTTTTGCCTTGTATAATATTTAGACTGCCTTATTAGACAGACACTTCAAAAGTTTCAATATTGCCTTGTTGATACATGCAGGTTTTAAAGTTGACCAGTAGTGAAAGCAGTTTATATTATAGCAAGAACCCACGCCTGGGTATGGGTAATGCTGGATTTACCCACGGTTAGTGTGGTTTGGTCACGATGGCGAAGCCCGAGTGGCCAAACAAAGCCAGCCGTGGGTAAATCCAGCATTACCCACACCCAGGCGTGGGTTATTGCTATTATACAATGACATTATTTAAGAAAAAAAATACTTTTCTTAAATAATGGCATTGTATAATGCCTCTTTGCTGCCCTTCCGCAGCTGTCTGGTATTCTGTGGCAGTTCTGATGTACTGCGCATGCGTATGCCTACACAGTACATCAGAGCTGTGGGCAAAAGCAATGGAGAAAGTAAGATCTCCATTGCTTTTTACAAACTGTTTTGCTATGTTAAATGGGTTTAACATAGCGAGACAGCTTTAAAAAAGCAACAGAGAATCTTAGTTGCTTTTTTAAAGCTGTCTCGCTATGTTAAACCCATTTAAAATAGAGAGACAGTTTTGAAAAAAGCAACGGAGAAAGCAAGATCTCCGTTGATTTTTACAAACTGTTTTGCTATGTTAAATGGGTTTAACATAGCGAGACAGCTTTAAAAAAAGCAATGGAGAATTTTCCATTACTATAACTCAGATTTACAACGTGCATGCTGACCAATCAGCGTGCACGTTTTTGAATATTAATGGGGGGGTTCGCTGTATATTAAAAATGAATTACCATCACATGCCTGTATGTACCATTCATACATTCAGTTTTGCTTGGTAGGAATATTTATAAATACAGCATAGTAATCATAATTACATGAACTTTGGTTAAACAATTTATGCTACTTCAGTATTCTTATAAAATATAGGCTTGCAGAATTTTCCCATCAAAAAGGAATCTATTACAGACCTTCAACAAAGAAAGGAAGAGAAGGGAAAACCTGAGTTGAAGACAGTAGGAAATACCACCACACAATAAATATTATAGGACTAAGAAACATCAATATTTTTCTTAGTGCTTCTTCTCTCTCTCTCCTTGTGAATTCCAACCATTAGCCTCCTATCAGTCTATCACATTCACTGCACTATGCTGGGAATCTGTCAGTACCAGTCATAGACAAATCTTCATCCATGCACCCATGATTTGTGCCCTTACTGGCATCCCAGAAATGGTGGCATATATTATGGCCTACATTGACAAACAGAAGATATGGGCACCTGCATTACCATGGAGGCACCTTACACCATTTCATACATGTGAGTGACCACCATCATGCAGCTGAAAGTGACATCAAGACCTTATGATTAACAAGACCACATCTTTAATTCTTCTTCACTGATGCTGTGCAAGCCTCCGACTGCAAGGGAGCAATCATCTGATTGCAAGTTAGCAACTCCACCCTTGGCAGGAGATTCAATATAAACCATCATCTCCCACCATTTCCTGATTAACTATTCCTGCACCAAAGCCACTTTCAGAACTTGGGTCATCAGGGTCATAGTCATGGATTCATCACACTATGCCAGAGAGACAAGAGACATCAGTATTTTTCTAATTGTTGCATATTAAAAATGTTGAACCCATTTGGCTGGTTTCATGGCACACACAGATTAAAACCATAGCTGCAGTCAGGATGAAGGAGTGATTCATTTGATGCAGAATCCAGTTATGGCAGGTGGCTGCAGAGGTGATATTGGCTTGCCCACCTTGACGGAAAGGAAATTGGCTAATGATATTCACTGTTGATGCTTTCTGGAGGAACAATAGCACAGCAAGCAGCATTTGGACAGTGTATATGCACATATCTCTGCCATGCAGAAAGAACATGCATGGGTATACTGTGCCCATTAGATACCAAGGGGTAGGTTAAGATACATCAGATAAAATCCTATGCTGGCTGCTTGGATCAAGGCTGCACCATAATTACCTCCTGCATCTGTAGAAGAACAAATGGGCACTATCATTAGTGACATGTTGGATGGTTGACTAGTTTGCCCATTAGGAAAAAAATTTATACATATCAACAAAGTCACTTCCACTGTTACTTTCGCTAAACATAAACAATTTACCACTCGAACGTGAGATGATCTTTGTGTCAATTGTGACTGTGAAATGTAAAAATTCACCCCAATTGTTTCTTTTCGTTTCAATATTTCATCAAAAGTGCCTGACTAGGATTCAGAAAGACATACCAAAATAACATAAACCACACATAAACAACATTGTGAATGTTTTTATATCTGCTGCCATGTTACATTGATAAAGTAGGGTAGCATTACTGCAGAAGAAATGCAGGGGTCACTGGAGGAGGGGGTTACATGTATATGTTGTGTGTGCAGAGCATGGCTACATTATGCAGCCCTACATAGCTGAATCTATGCAGATATGCATATGGCAGCTGCACAGTTATCCAGAAGTCATCACTTACAGCAGCGAAAAAAAGATATGTTTATTGTAGAGTATAAGGTTACATATAACAAAACGGAAGGACCTGAATGCTCATTCTGGGACACAAAGAATAGGATATGAAAAACGCCAGGGTCCACACAGGTTTGGCAGTAGCGGTAAAGAAGGAGAGGCCATCCTAGACTTCTGTCAGGAGAATGACTTGATGGTTGCCAATACATAGTTCATCAAGAGAGAGAGAGAGAGAGAGAGACAGCCACAAGATCACTTACACAAATGGCTAAAATGAAACTCAGGTAGCCTTTCTCCTACTAAGGAATGGACACTGGGGTATAATCAGAGGTTGCAAACTCAGCCCCAGTGAAACAGTTGGTCTGCACCATACATGCAGACACTCATTTACAAGCAATGGTTAGAGATGGTACTGAAGTTAACTGAGGCTAGGATGAAGGCCTATAAGATGACTGGTCTGGAAGTACAACAGTTCAAGGAAATTATCTAGTACCTCAAGAATAAGAAGAAATAGGTGTAGATCAAGAACAATAATGATATCACAAAACAGCATGTGTGAAAATTGCATAATGGATATGCAGTTGAGTCAGGTATAGAAATAAGTCACATAAGAAAAGCTGGTGGTGGAATGCAGAATTCCTGGAAGTTAAAAGAAAAGAGGAGTGCAGGAAAAGGTGGGAGATAGAAAAGATGGACCAAGCAAAGAAAGAATACGTATTGGTTATAACAAACAGACTAGGAGAGTTGTTGCAATAAGAAAAAAATAAGGCACCGAGAAGCACTGTACCAGCCTCTGGAGAATGACTCAACAGATAATATCTATTGAAATTAAAAGAAGATAGTCATCAAACGCAATTCATAAGGGATGACAACAGCAACCTGATCGCTAGTGCCCAGGTCATTAAAGGAAGATGGAAGGAGTACTTCCAGCAGTTCCTGAATGAGGAAAATCAGACAGGAACTACTTTTTCATGTACGGCCCACAATCAAATAAGAAGAGCCCAACCTGGGGAGAAGTAAGAAGAGCACAAAAGATAATGAAGCCATGGAAAGTGGTATGCTCATAGGTTCATAGGTTAGGTGTGTAGTAGGTTAATGGCCCTGCGACCTTTACAAGCCTATCCCATAGACATTTCCTAGCATTGTGCCACCCGATGTTAGTTCCCAGTGCCTCTATCAATTAGAGCCACTGGAGGGATCCACAGTGTGAATTTTCCATTTACCATCGACTCATTAAGATTTCTCTTAAAGAGGGCCAGTGAGGTGCTCTGCTTGACATATATGGGAAGTCTATTCCAGAGCATGGGCAGTTTCTGGGTTATGAACCTGTCTCTCCAGCATGTTCTGTTGATTGTAGTAATGAGGTTAAGGTCTCTGGAGTGTGTGGTGTGGAGGAATTGGGATTTCTTTAGATGTAGCATTTCTAACAGAGCTGTGTCAGACATGGCTTTGTAAGTCTTGTGTTCTTGTACTAACCCTGCCTAGCTGTTATTCTCTAATTTATCTGCTACCCACATAACCTAATTTTTTCTACCTTAAATCTTTATGTACCCAATCTATACTTGAATCTTCACTCTTAATTCCTATCTCAGTCACTACTTAGTACTACTTACCATGCTCAAAACCTACCAGATACTGTACTTACATTTCTTTTTGTATACTATGTTAAACTGAAGATGAATTCCTCTATATTAATGCCATCTCCTAATCGTTAGCATCAGATGTTTATATATTTTTAAGTATATTTTTGTTTTTAGTATGTATTTTGTGTGTTATTTTTAGTATGTTTTTTTAGTATTTTTTTTTTTCTAGCTTTTCTACCCAGGCCTCCACTGAAAATGGACACGTATCCAGTTGGACTAGCCCGGTCAACAAATGTAAAATAAATAAAAATAAAATAAGTCAAGCAGCGATCGCCTCTTAGTAGATGATAAGAGACAGAGAATAGCTGGAGTTTTCTGTGTTTGTCCACGTAGGACATGTGTTTAAGGCCCAGGAACTTCTTCATAAGGTACTTTTGTGGCATCTCCAGTTGTTGCACGTGTCTAGTGAGGTATATGCCAAATGGGGCATTATACTCTATGATTGGTCTAAGGAGGGAAGAGTAGCCAGAAATGATGACCTATTTCTTCCTGGATGCAAAACCCTTGGTAATGAGGTGTGCCACATAGAAGGAATTTCTGACCACAGTGGCATTGTGGTGGTCGAAGGAGAGGTAGCTGTCAACCTGTGTCCCCAGATCTCTTATAACGCCTTCAGTGTTTTGTGGTCTCCCATCAATGTAGTAATTAGTGAGAACTGACTTTTCCCAAAGGGGATAATGACACATTTTTTGTCATTAAGCTTAAGGCCATGGTTTTGACACCAGCCATTGTCTCAGTGAGGCCTTTCTGTAGGATGTCTTCATCACTTGGGGATTTAATAATGGCTCCCAGTTTTTAGCTGTCTGTGAGCTTGGTCAGCCAGAGTTTCTCCGTGTTGATCTGGACTTCTGTGAAGTGGATGCCCAACAGAAGAGTACCCAGGACCAATCCCTGTGGGACTCCACTTGTGACTGGTCAGCAGTCTGACTTGGAGTCCACTACTTTCACACTGTGGGTTCACACAGTGAGACAGTTTGCAACCCACCTAACAATATAGGAGTCGATGCTTAGTTTGGTGAGTTTATCAATAATTCCTGAGTGAAGAATGGTATCAAAGGCCTTGGCCAGATCGAGGTAGGCTGTATGAACTGTCTTACCCTCATCCACAGATCTGGTGACTGAATCAAAGAAGTCAACCAGGTTGAGCAGACATGATCTACTTTTCACAAAACCAAATTGCATGGGATCTAGAGTTAGAGATTCTCTATATCCTTGTTAATTAGGACCATGATGATGCGCTCCACAGCATTACATATCAGACCCGTCAGGCTAATGGAGCAATAATTTCCTGGTTCTCTAGTTGCTCCTCCTTTATTGAGAGAGATGACTATAGCAGTGCGCCCTTTGGTTGTGACAAAGCCTGAGGTGAGTCTGTGAGTGAACAGGGCACACAGATGTGGTGCCAGTTCACTTTGTAATTCACATAGAACACAGCCAGAGATATTGTTGGGTCCCATGGAAGCTGCATTCATGGCCTTGGACAAGGCAGCTGTAACCTGTGCTGCAGTAATGCTGGGTGCCTGGCATTCTTCTGGTATTGAGATTGGTCCTTTGGGGGGGGGGGGGTTAATGTTGGCACTGAATCTGTTGGCCAGTATGCTGACAATCTCTGTTAGCTCAGTATAGGAGGTACCATTGTTCCGTAACTCAAAACAAATCTGGGTATTGCCGTGGAGATTCCTGATATAACTATGGAAGGCTTTGTGGTCATTTTTAGTGTCTGCCGGAATTCTGCCTTCATAGCTGGCTTTGGAGGTTTTGATGAGGGATCTCAACTTTTTGTTGTGGCTAATAAGGGAATTTTTCGACTCGTGGGACTTCACCTTTTTCTGCAACAGTTTCTTCTTTCTGTTGTAGAGTTTATTAATGGCAGGGGACAACCAGATTGACTTCCTTTTTTTGGAGGAGAGCATTTTGGTTCAGTTGGGTATGGCTACTTCCATGCATTTATGTTATGTACATGTTCGTACAGTACATTGATTTATGATTCGGCAGTCATGCATCTATTTTCCATTGGGATGGGTGCCATGAAGTTAACCACCTCTGTTTTTAGGAGTCCGAAGTTAGCTTTGGAGAAGTTTTTCATGGTGGATACCTTAGCTGAGGGTGTTGGTAAGATGTGGATTTCCATAGTTATTAGATTGTGGTCGGATCTAACCAGGGAGTAAATGACTATTGGTGGAGAGCAATGGTTGCCCATGTTAGTAATAATCAAGTCATGGATGTTGCTACCTCTACTAGAGGTAAGAATGAGCTGGTCCAGGGCATTGGAATTGATAAATTCCAGGAAGTGTTGGACCAGTTCATTGGTGCATGAGTAGTTTTTCCAGTTGATGGAGGAGTAATTGCAGTCACCTAGTATGAGAGTGTTGGCTTAGATCTTAATAGTTTTCATGGTGCTTAGGAATATGGAGTGAGAGTCTTGGGACATGGTTGGGGACCTATAGCAGGCTATGACCTGAATCGCTGTCTTACCCAATGTTAGTTGTACTTGGAGTTTTTCAGATTTATTATGCTGGGCTACAAGTTTGGAGGTGTGCATATCCTTTATGAATATGAAGACACCACTGCCTTTGGAGCTTTGGTCCATGTTCTGGGACCGAAAGGTGTGGAATGGATTATAGCCTGGTAATGCAGGGTTGCTTTCTGCTGCTCTAAACCAGGTCTCCATTACAGCACAAATGTTAGTGTTCACCATTTTGAGGAGTGCTTCGAGAGAGGGCATCTAGAGATTTAGACTTCTAGTGTTGAGCAGCATGACCTTCAGATTGCATTTATTTATAGCTGTTACAGTGGTAATTTGGTCTTTGAAACACTGTCTAAAAAAAGCACTGTACTAGCCTTAGCCAGTACCTGGAAATCCAATGGTGACAGATGCAGGCCATCTCTGGCAAAGCATCGAGGTCTGTCAATCATGTCATCCCAAGCAGACCGATACTGGATCCGCTTGGAATGACACCAGCAATGTAGTCAATTGTTGAAGTCAATCATTTTCTGTTTTTACTGTGATATAATTTTGGGCGATGGTAGGATACTGCTCAGGGCTAGAGTCATACCTGCCTGGGCCACCTAATCCAAGAGCTCCACCAAGTTTCTTTTCATGTAGTCCAGGGAGGTGCATCTCAGGTCATTCACACCCACATGGACAATGACAGAATCATACTTGTACTTGTTGTGGAGTGACCTGAGTGCATGTGTTATGTGTCAGATTCTAGCACCTGATTGACAGCTGACTGTTACTTTCTCTTTATTCAGCCTAGTGAGTGGGACATCAGTGTGCCTCACTATTGAGTCACCTATGATTATTGTATTGGACAAGCTGTTTTGCCTTAGGGGTTTAGGTTGAGAGGCACACTGTGTAAGTGAGCTATATGTCTTATGGTTTGTGCTGTTTTGTGGTGGTTAGATGTGTTTCTGCCTTGGAGGTCTCTGCTGTTTGGGAAATTTCTATTGAGAACCTCCGTGAAGGTGGGTGTGTGGTTTGTGTTTTCATGTGAGGGCTGTGATGATGGGTGACCTGGAGGGCTGTGTGTTCCATGTGGTGTGGTGCAGGTACTGACCTTCTCCTGTTGATGCAGGTGTTGACCTTCTCCTCTTGACCAGCTATACTGGTCTGGGCTGGAGAGTGCATGGCTTATAATTTAGAGATAAAAGCATATCTCTCACAAGTCTGAGTGTTGGGAGGTAAAAGGAGAGGGTTGTCTGTGTACATGAGGCAGTTGCTACACTGCCTCAGAATACCCATGTTAGCCAGGCTGATAGAGGAAAGCACAGGGAACTGACCTTTAGGCATGTCAGGAGGGATGGTCATCATTACTAAGTACTGGAGCTGTTTCCTTATAGGTCAACTAGTACTGTTAGCACTTATGTGTGCTACAATAATTTCTACAAAAAGCCTGATGAAATGCTAGGCGAATAAGCTAATTAAAGTGAAATAGGGAAGAAAACTAGCAAGATGTAAGGGAAAAATTGAAGAGCACACTTTCTGACACCGATAATAGTTTACCCCAGCTTAGTGGTGCAGCGTGGCATGCAAATCCACACAAACACAGGCTTTTAAACAAGAATGTTGAAAAGGATAGAAAAACTGCCCAAACAGCCAATAAACTACAATTTCCAAGCCAGAAACCACTCCTCTTGTGGTAGATAGACTACCTAGTGCTTACCACTCCCACTGATAAGCTGGAAGGCTTCCTTCTAACACAGAAAGATCTGGGGAACTCAGAAATTTACAAAACAGTCCTGGATACAGCAAATCCATATCTGGACTACTCTAGAAAAAGGAAAGGCAGAAAATGAGCTTAGAACTTTTTTTTTTTTTTTTGCATAAAAAAACAGTTAAAATAGTAATAAAACTAATTTAAATGTAATGCAAGCTAGCACACTTGTGTGTGTAGCAATATTAAAGCAAATACAGTTAGAATAAATACAGTTAAGTGCAGAAAGCAGGATAATCAGGAAAAATCAAAGGAGGCACTTAAAGTCTCTCTTTCTCCTTCCTGTTGCTCCTGTAGTCTGCAGGACACCAAAACAGGATCCACGGAGCTTAAACAAGTGCAATCCCATGCAGACATGGGCTTTTAAACCAGAAAGTTGAAAGGGATAGAAAAACTACCCAAACAGCCAATAAACTACAATTTCAGAGCCAGAAACCATTCCTCTTGTGGTATATAGGCTACCTAGTGCTTAGCACTCCCACTGATAAGCTGGAAGACTTCCTTCTAACAAAGAAAGGTCTGGGGAACTCAGAAACTTACAAAACAGTCATATGAGGTTACATCAGATATGATTAAGATGTTGGGTGTGTTTGGGGAGATACAGCTCCTGAAAGCACTCACAGCAGTATGAAAGAATAAGCACTTTGCAAATGAATAAATAGTCTAGTACTGGTGTACAAGAACAAAGGGGACATTCACATCAGTGAGTAGCATACAGGTATCAAACTCTGTACAGGAACAAAGGGGACATTCACATCAGTGAGCAGTATATAGGTATTAAATTCCTCTCCCAGTGCATGAAAATGCTAAAAACAGTGATTGATAAATGGATATAAAGATTAGAAGAAAGTAAGATGGAAGATGAGCAGTTTGGATTAAGATCATGATGAACACAATGAAACACATAGCTGTTAAGAAACTTTCCTAGACTTGGAGAAAGCATATTAAAGGGTCCAAAAATAGCTATTTTAGGAAGTTCTGCAATAGTTCAAAGTCCTGCCCCCCAAAAAGGTTCCCTATTATATGATCGAAGACACATTCTTTCAAATTAGCCTTGATCGAACTTGAAAGCACGAAATGACAAAATACCGAAACGGCACATAAGCGATTTCTTTCCCTGGGAAAGAAATCACTTGGCCACCTTCATTATTTTGACATTTTCATCACTGTAGTGCGATCTCGGAGTTGGTATATTTAAGTAGAGGGGGTGTGGGGTGCACAGCCCCCCATGTTGCGGGTCTACGCAAATAAAAAGCTGCACTCTCTAAAGCCAAAAACATAGCATCCATGGAGCCAGATAACATCCCAGGCTGCGTTTTATACGAACTTCAGAATGAACTGGCACCACACTTAAGCACCATGTTCAATAATAGCCTCACTTCAGGCTTTCTGCCCACTGAATTCTGCACGGCAACAGTTATCCCACTCCACAAAGGGGGAGCCACCACTGATCCCAGGAACTATCGACCTATTAGCCTGACGAGCCTGGTCTGCAAGGCCATGGAATGTATCATCATGGAACTCATAAACAAAGACATTGTTAACCTCCAAACTCTGGATCCCACCCAGTTCAGGTTTGTGAAAGGCAGATCATGCCTCCTGAACCTGACTGACTTCTTTGAGGCAGTCAACAAAGCCGTAGATGAGGGTAAGGTGGTTCACACAGCCTATCATGACCTCGCCAAGGCTTTCGACACTATCCCCCTTTCTGGAATTATAGTTGAACTCACTAAACTAGATATAAATCCCTACATCACAAGATGGGTTGCCAACTGGCTTACTGACAGAACCCGCACTGTAAAAGTTGCAGACTCCAAATCTGACCTCAAAGCAGTGACAAGTGGAGTACCACAGTGTTCCATCCTAGGACCTCTCCTGTTTGGTATCTACTTCTCTGAAGTACAGGCTAACACAGAAGGCCTCTGGCTAATGAGGTTCACAGATGACTGCCAACTAGGAGCCATAGTCAAGTCCCCAAATGATGTGGACATCCTACAGAAGGGCCTCGCTGAGACAGATGCCTGGTGTCAGAGCCATGGCCTCAAGCTCAGTGCCAAACAGTGCAGTGTCATCCCCTTTGGTAAAAACTCTGAACCCATGAACTACCACATAGGCAGCAATATACTTAACACCGAATGTGTGATACGAGACCTTGGGACCCAGGTGGACAGTAGTCTCTCCTTTGACAGTCACATCGCCACAGTAGTCAGGAAGTCCTTCTACGTGGCACACCTCATCATAAAAGGGTTCTCATCCAGGAAAAAAGAGGACATTGTTCCCCTCTATGTGACACTCATTAGACCCATTAAAGAGGTCATTGTTCCCCTCTACTCGACACTCATTAGACCCATTATAGAGTACAATGCCCCTTTTGGAATGTACCTCACAAGACATCTGCAGCAGCTGGAAACACCACAGAAGTACCCCGCAAAGAGGATTACTGGCCTCAAACAAATGCCCTACACTGACCGCCTCAAAAAACTCCAGCTTTACTCCGTAGCATATCGCCTACTCTGAGGTGATCTTTGCCTAACATATAAAGCTATGTCAAACAAAGAGCTGTTGGACATGCTACACCTAAAGAAATCCCAATCCCTCCAAGCTACACGCTCTAGGGATCTAAACCTTGTCACCCCAATAAACAGGGCATGAACGAGGGATAAATTCCTGTCCCAGAGACTTCCCATACTCTGGAACAGGCTACCCATCTATGTCAAGCAAAGTTCTTCATTAGCACTCTTCAAGAAAAATCTTGATGAGTGGATGGGAAATAGGAAATACACCCCGGGGATCACTTCTGTGTCTCTGCTCGACAGTGGCACAGGAAAATAACTTTCTTGGGTGGCGTAAGCCAGGGAACCTTGTTGACTAGGCTTACGTAGGCCCTTGGGCCGATAGCCTAGTACCTACCTATAAACCTATGAAGCTATGAATTTTATGTAATGTTTTAAAGTTTTTTTTTCTTTTCTTTTTTGGAGCAGCAATTTTTTTCCCAGGGAAAAAAATCGCTGTTCTAAGTGTTCGGGATTGTAAGCTTTTGCTTATATGGGGTCGATAAATCAGTGTTCGCTTTTTTAAGCGTTTGTTGATTTAATATAGACCCCAAAAATATCGGTAGACTTAATGTGGGCTACATACAAGGATCCAATGACACAAGTACGAACAGAGATCAGACTCACATACCCCTGCAGGAGTGGTTCTTCTGCAGGGTTTAGCCCTGAGCACACTGATTGAAAAACAATGAGAGCGATACTGAATCCAGAGAGGTGGCAGCAGTTGATGCAGCATCCTGTCTCATTTAGATTATGGGAAAGGGGCGGGTGACAGTGGTGATGATAAAGCACTACACCAGCCTCACTATTTATTTATTTATGATAATGCTCATTTTCATCTAATTACAACTTCAGTCTTTGTGAATGATATCACATATCATGTCACATTATCAGCCTAAATTAATTCCAACCCTGAATCCACATGAACTTAGACAGTAGTAGATCACAAGTGTGGTGTGTTAAGGTTCTTTAATTCATTAAGAGTTGGACCTGACTATTTATTTATTTGCGTTTATGACTGTTATGGTGGCTTGATTATTCTAATAGAATCATTCTGTTGAATCAGTAATACAATGATATTAACAGCTTTCTTGTTCACTTCTATCATATTCATCTTTAACAGTATTTATGAACTAAGCAGCAAAATACTTTTGAACTTGAATCTTTTTGGCATTAGTAGTGTTATTCATGCTATACATTAATTTGCATATGCTTTGTGCACCAGCTACTTGTCTGTTATGTAATTAAATTTCTCTTATACAGTTCCATTATGTACTTGCCTCTGAACTGGGAGTTAGACTGTCACATGCCAGTTCTTTGTCCTATGTCTGTGACTCATGCCCATTGATTTAACAATTCTGATCATGGCTACAGTAAACCAGTCACTCAATCTTTTGATATACACTTCCAGAAATAAAAAAAAACATTTGACAATTTATTAACCAAGACTGTTATGTTCAAAGAGGTAAAAGTACACAATGCCATGAACTAAGGAAGTATTTTGTGATTACCAGTGAAATTAATGGAGAAAATAACCTGTAAAAAATCAAACTTACTCTGCATATCCCTGAGTGATGTTACATGAATTCTCCTGTAATGAAATATAAGATAACAAAAGTAAATCTTACTTCAAAAGAAAACAAATGTGCTGTGTCTTCTGCTGGCTGTTATAAGAGATTCAAATTGTGATTAGCATAGCTAAGGAAGATTTTTGATACACAGTTCAATTTTTATAATTCAAATCACAGTTGGAATTACTTCTTAATTACAAAATAAAAGCATCTATGAGGAAATGATTTAGCCATGTTTCACATGACAGCACTTAAGAAAGTGTTTTTTTTTTTCAAATGCTCACCAGACAAACTCCTTTCTGAAATAATGAAATGCAGAAATGTATAGTAATATCTGCAGAGGGCTTATTAGAAATTTAGAAATTATCTGCAACAAGTGTGCGGTACAAGGGCAAATATTAATGTGCTTGGAGAGCTGCCAAATTACATTAAATATTTTGATTTTATTTTTAATTAAAATATATTGATTTCAAAATTAGCCACATGTGTTATAATTATATTCCTGCCATTGTATCTTAATACATACTGAAATTGACAAGACACAGGAACAGATTTAGAGGAAATAATCTCTCCATAATGTAATCACACTAAGCAAAGTAAAAGGGGGTTTGTGAGGGTCAGTAGGAAATGAGATTCCTGATCAATTGTTGAACTACATTTACATCAAAAATTGAACTTAAGAAATACTGCTGACAAAAAATAATGACAAGCTAAATGGTTTTGTAGGGAGGCTGTATCATAATACCAGTCTTACTTAAATATTAAAAATCCAGGAATGCATTCATTTCACTTTAGTGCTGGTTGCTGTTGGAATTCTTTGTCACTTAGTATTAGAAATATTAAGTCTATTTCTTTATTCTAAAAAGTTTAGGCAGTTTTCTTGCTAAAAATAAAACATACTACACCCCTTGCTATATTTGTTAATTGGTATGACTGCATATCAAGTACCCATAATAAGTTAAGTACGATTACACACAGTTCAAAATAATCCAAGATACTGCTACAGGACTGGAGAGCAATGACATTCAGCAGAAAAGCCAGTCAGTCCATCAGTAAACTTTATTTCAATACAAAAAATGTTTATGTTTGTGTCGTGAAATCAGAAGTTTGTACAATTACACACACACACACACACACACACACACACACACACACACACACACACACACATACACACACACACACACACACACACACACACACACACACACACACACACACACACACACACACACACACACGCATATCTAATTCTGTAGATATATATATATATATATATATATATATATATATATATATATATATATATATATATATATACATATATATATATATATATATATATATATACATATATATATATATATATATATATATATACATATATATATATATATATATATGTATGTATAGACATAGCTATAGATATATGATATATGATATATATGGGTCTATTTCAGTACTTCAGTAGACCAAATTAACACTTACCTGAAATTCAGATAACTGAGACAAAAAGGCTGACAGCAACGTCTCGGAACATTTACTCTCCACTTCAGGTAAGGAAACGCTTGTTCATCCTGTTGAACTTTGCCCCTTACCCTGCAGTAGTGCGATCTTGGATTTGGTATATTTTGTTGGGGGGGGGTGGGAAGTGAACATATATAGACCCACACACACACACACACACACACACACACACACACACACACACACACAAATGCACACACACACACACACACACACACACACACACACACACACACACATACATATATATATATATATATATATATATATATATATGGTTCTACCTGACATAATCGAAACTGCAGAACACCGACAACGTAATCACCGACACCACATAATCGACAGTGCATAAACACGAAACCTCACATGCCCGACAACGAAATAACCGACGGTACACAAACCACAAAACCTCATACACTGCACACACCACAATAACAACAATCAACAAACAAAACACATCCCCTGTCCAAAAACCACACACACAACACAAGCACACCAAAATCCTTACAAACCCACACTAAACCTCACATACACAACTATCTACAACCCAAACCCTAACCCTAAGGTCCGTCACTATATCACTCAGCTAACCCCTAACCCTAACTCACTTAACCCCCTACAAAGACTTTCACTACCACACTAACCCTAACCCTAAAACCCAAAGACTTTCACTACTGCACACTTACCTAACCAGCACTGACCTAACTCACTTAACCCACCCCTATCCCCACAGACCGTCAATATCCACACTTACCTTACTCGCACCCTAGCGTCCGTCACTACCGCATACTTACACAGCCATTTCCCATGTCGGCATCCTCGGCGTCGTTGTTTTCATCCGTCGCGTCGGTCTTCTGCATTGTCGATCTTCTGGCGCTGTTGGTGTTCTCGACTATCTCAGGTAGAACCATATATATATATATATATATATATATATATATATATATATATATATATATATATATATATATATATTAGTATATATGCTTTGACTAAATTTACATTGGATTGGAACCCATGAGCAAAAATAGGATAAAGGGATTCTGGAGGGGTGGATGGATGTATAGATGGATGGATTACTTACATATATGGGACAAAGAGGCTCAAAACTCAAAACACTGACATAAAGTTGTGCAGGTTCTAGGTCACGAACACAGACCATGCAATTTAAAAAACATTATTTCCTGCAGAAGGGCATACTCCCTCCCCCTTGCAGTCTCATGTGGGTGGCTGCACTCATCAAATGCTCTGAGACTGAGATGACATAATATACGGGAAAGTGCATAATAACTCTCCACTATAACTGCAATCTCACACTGAGATGACATCCAGGTGTCTGTTGATCATCTCTAATTGTCTGTTGAAAAAATGAAGAGTTGGCCAAAGTGAGGGAATCCTTATATGTATGTATATGTGTGTGTGTGTGTGTGTGTGTGTGTGTGTGTGTGTGTGTGTGTGTGTGTGTGTGTGTGTGTATGGTTTCACTTCATAAACACGAATTGCTGAAATATCGAATTTCAGAAATTCGTGTCCGTGAAGTCAAAACGTCAAAATAACGAAAGTGCATAAGCGCGAATAGGACTATGTCAAATTTGTGCTTATATATGTAAGTTATGTTGCGGAAGTGTTTGGCTGGGATGGTGTCTGCAGTTTAAGATGATTGAGTGTGTGTGAGTATTTTTCTAACTTGCACGAGTGAGTTAGGGTAGGGAGGTGGAGGTATGATTGTGTGTGTTGGCTGTGTGTGATTATTTTTTTCTTTACTGTTTGTACGATCTTGGAGTTAGTATATATAAGTAGGGGAGTGTGGGTGATGCAGCCCCCCACGTGGGGGGTGCATTTGTGTAGTGTAGGTGTGTGTCTGTGTGGTGTTTTGTTGTATTTAATTGTTTTGTGGTGTGGGTATTATGGTTTGTGTGCTATATTGTGTATGTTCAATGTTTTGGTTTCGTGACTGTGGCTTTATACTGCTGAAATTCGATATTTCAGCATATCGGTAATGTGAAGTGAAACTGTGTGTGTGTGTGTGTGTGTGTGTGTGTGTGTGTGTGTGTGTGTGTGTGTGTGTGTGTGTGTGTGTGTATATATATATATATATATATATATATATATATATATATATATATATATATATATATATATATATATATATATGTATATACATACACACATGTATATATCTAGCTCTACCTTTAAATCTATAGATATCCATATGTGTGTGTGTGCATGCATGTTTGTGTAGACATAGGTATGTATATGTACATATATACACATGTTGGCTCCTATCACTTCACTGAAGGCTTAATTCCATGAATGCATACTCATCAAACCCTAATCATTGAACTCCGTTTCATCGGATATTTACATCACTGAAATTTTTCCTAGGGAAGGGAATTAGTTGGCCGTTATTACAAATTTGCCCCTTTCCTCAATGTAGTCCAATCTCAGGGGTGGCATATATAGTTAATAGGGGGCGTGGTGGATGTAACCCCCAGCTTGATAAGTTTAAAATAATATGTCGTGTGTTATTATTGCACTGGTGCCAAGTAATCTCATTCCCTAGGAAAAAGTTTTGATGATGTAAATGTTCAATGAAACTGTGTTTGACGATTAGGGTTTGATGAATAGGTGTTCATGGAATTATGCTTTCAAGAAAATAATATAGACCCCACACATGTATCTATCTATACCTATATATCTCTGCATATCTATATCCATCCATGTGTGTCTGTGTGTATGTGTGTGTGTGTCTGTGTGTGTGTGTCTCATATCTTCTACTAAAAGGCGATATCTGCTTGACTTACAAAGCCATGTCTGACCCAGCTCTGTTAGAAATGCTACATCTAAAAAAATCCCAATCCCTCCACACCACATGCTCCAGAGACCTCAATCTCATTACTACAATCAACAGGACATACTGGAGGGACAGATTCATAACTGAGAGACTGCCCATGCTCTGGATTAGACTTCCCATACATGTCAAGCTGATAACCTCATTTGCTCTCTTCAAGAGAAATCTTGAGTGGAAGGGAAATAGAAATTTCACCCCAGGGAACACTCCAGTGGGTCTACTTGATAAATGCACTGGGTATTAATGTCAGGTTGCACAGTGACAGGGGACTTCTATGTGCTAGGCTTGTAAAGGCACCAGGGCCATTAATCTAGTACACACCTATGAACTTATATATATATATATATCTATATCTATCTCTCTCTCTCATTTTATATATATATATATATATATATATATATATATATATATATATATATATATATATATATATACTAGAAGACCGAACTTTCAAAATTTTGAGTGTTCTAATATTGACCCTTTTTCAGCTGAAAATATCGAAGAAACAGAAAACCACATTTTTTCCTAGGCAAAGAATTTGGTTGTCCAGTTCTGTTGCTTCTGTATTTTCAACGCTGTGCTAGAAAGTTACGGGTCGGGTTCAGGTAAGTGTGTGACTGTGTGGACGTGAGGGTTAGGGTGGGTTAGGTGAGTTAGGGTTAAGTTGTGGGTCAGGTAAGTGTGCAATTGTGTGGACATGAGTGTTAGGGAGGGGTAGGAGAGTTAGGGTTAGGGTACGGGTGAGGTGACTGTGTGATAGTGACGGACCTTAGGGTTAGGCTTTGGGCTAAGGTAAGTGGATAGTTAGTGGTGTATGTATAGTTTAGTGTAGGGTTAAGTGTAAGAGTTTAGGTGTATGTGTGTGGATTGCTGTTTGTTTGGTGTGCTTGTGTTGTGTGTATGTGTTTTGGAACAGCACATTTTTTCCCTAGGAAAAAAATTTGCTGTTCTGTATGCTCGATGTTTTAAATTTTCGATTAATGGGGTTCAATATTAGAACACTCAAAATTTTGAAAGTTCGGTGTTCTAATATAGACCCTATACATATATATATATATATATATATATATATATATATATATATATATATATATATATATATATATATATATATATATATATATATATATATAATTATAGGTACAGACATATATGGGATTACTTTCCTTGGTAGACACAGCAAAATGTCAAATGCAAGAACCTCAACCAAAAGGTCAGCCACAGAAACATTGACAGTCAGCTGCAGCTCACTGCATGAAAACAAAAAGAAAGCCTGATAATTATACATAATAAATCCAAGATTGCACAATCCCTGAGAAAAAGGGAATATTCAACCATTCAGGTGGTTGTTGATCTAGCACCACTGCCAACCATCTGTATATGTCAACAAACTGTGGTCGATCGAGTATCTGTCGACATTTTACTTTTTCTTCTTTTAGCTTTTCCCGGTTAGGGGTTGCCACAGTGGATCACGTGTCCACTCATGATTGGCAGTGGAGTTTTATGGTGTCAAGTTTCCAGCCCGGCGCCCAACCTTCCACGGAAGGCACACAAACGCACACACTCATGCCTAAGGCCAATTTAGAGTGTCCAATCCACATACAGCATGTCTTTGGTATGTGGGGAGGAAATCAGAGCACCCAGATGAAACCCACACTACCACCGGGAGGACATGCAGGCTCCACACAGAAGGCACCCCAGCCGAGGATCGAACTGGAGAACATCTTGCTGTGAGGCAGCAATGCTAACCGCTGCACCACTGTGACCGTCCTATCTGTCGACATTTTGCTGATTTGACCAAATTCATAAGTTCCATATATATATATATATATATATATATATATATATATATATATATATATATATATATGTACATATATATGTACATGAAGAGAGAGAGAGACAGACAAAGGTGCATTTCACTTGGTTGGCATTTATTTGTAGAATGCTTTGGGTGAAGATTCATTTGTGTGAATGCTGTTTTGAGTGACTTCCACTTGGTTGACAAATGTAAGTAATGGCGTTGGGAGTCTGTGCGAGTGTGTGTGCAAGTTTTAGGGTCAGGGCATGATTTAGGGAAGAAGATGCATTTTGTTTTTGTGTATATGAGTGTTGAGTATCTGAGCTGTCTTGTGTAATGGTAATGTTACTGGAAGGGCTTTTATGGTAAGGTGCATGTTGGGGTTAAGGGCAAAGGCAAAGTTAGGATTAGGGTCCACACATTAATAAGGTGGAGTGGGGGGGGCCCTTCCTTTAGAAATATTCCATTTAGTATAAGTTCAGAATTATACTGATGTATTTCAGAGGTAGTCTCCTATAATGCCAAGTGGCAGATATTGATTCTTTTATCTGATCATATAATAATATCACCTTAATACAGTAGCTAATAGTTTTCCTTTAGAAAGCAATCCAGATTTTTGTCTGTAGATACAGAGAAGGAAATGAGAATGGTATTTTTAATATTTAAGTTTTCTTACCTCTGAATATTCACAATTTTATTTTTTAAATTATAATTACTTAATCACTCGATGCCAGGAAAATCATGAGCATAAATCTAATGCTTGCTTTAGGAACATGGGTCAGC